>NC_061119.1:112532799-112575299 GCF_002878395.1 Capsicum annuum
CATCATGAGATCATGTTCCAGTACTGTATGCCTTGTACGTACTCCAGTTTATCGTCTCTCCTTATTTCAGTCAGTCTTATTTGAGGATGAATGCTTCAAGGAGGAGATATTGTAATATGTCGTATATTTCTAAGCTAGAAAAAATGAAATGTTGTTCCTAGATAGGAAACCTCCTATCCTATGATTCATATTTGAGTACATAAATTAGGATGACTATCCTAGTGATAATAGATCTTATGATGTGTTAAGCATGTTCATAAGAGTCACTTAGAGTAAGCCAAGCTAAGAACTTTTGAATCCACTATATTTTTGTGTGTGATTTCACATAGCTCTTCTTTTAATGAGCATAAATTAGTTTATATGTGGTATTTTGGAATATTCATACCCTTCAAATTGTAGAGAATTGAATAAGCTTTCTATCGATACAAAATTTGCATAAAATGGACACCCGGTGAAAAAGTTATGGCGATTTAAAGTTTTAATAGCGTCATTTTAGTCAGTGGAGAATTGCATCATAAGCAAAAATGACGTTCGTCAATTTCCAGTGTCTCTCTGTGATTCCAGCACATTTTGGTGAGTTTCCAGGTCATAATCGGGTGGAAACACGATGTCTCCACATCGCGCTGACACCCAAATTGGGAAATTTTCACAAAAATTAAATGACGCATCTAGAGGGGTATTTGGGTCATCTTTCGCCCCTATATAAGTCCCAAACATGGGATTGAGGCCCCAAATCAGCTCTTTACATTACTTTTTATCAAAATTCTCTCAAGAAAAACCAAGAACAAGTCTAGGGTTCAATTGGGGGTTTCAAATTTCCAACTTATTTCACTACTATCTTCATGGATTATTAATCTAAGGTATGCGTATTGTTCATCTATGGATCCAATCCATTCATAGAGCTCAAGAACAATGTTTTACATACTATTTTGTGAACTTATTGTAGTGATATCAGCATGTAGATGTTGATGATTGTTGTTAAAGTTTTAAGATGAAATCTAAAGGTGTTTCTATGGAATATATATGGTTGTTAGTTGTAAACTATGAACTTTAGATAGTGTAATATAGTGCAAGTTGTGAGACACACCTATGCCTTAAAGAATGCATGCTAGGTGTTTGATAAAATGATTGGGATGTTACGAATTTATTTTACATGGTTTCATGATATCTAAATGACAAGTCAGTGTTAGCTATTTACTTAAATATGAATTCC
The DNA here is from genome assembly GCF_002878395.1 of Capsicum annuum. Classification (NCBI taxonomy): domain Eukaryota; kingdom Viridiplantae; phylum Streptophyta; class Magnoliopsida; order Solanales; family Solanaceae; genus Capsicum; species Capsicum annuum. Next base: position 112,534,013 of record NC_061119.1, read on the forward strand.
ATGCTATTGATGTGTTGCTATTGTTGTGGTATGAAGCATGTATGATAATGGATATGTATAATATGTAGACAAAATATATACATGAAATCCCTACAATGTTTAAGATGTTGAATAACTACATGAAGTATAAGATCCCATACTTATGATATTATGAATTGTGGACTCCAATCTTTTGATCAAATTATGTCTTGTGTGTCAGTTTCCTTCAATCGAGTCCTGGGGGTATTCGTACCCAAAAAATATAGCTGTGTTCCTAGATCCATGTCATGTTGTCCCGATAATCTTAGTCAAGCTATAATTTATAGAACTCAGTTAGTCATGTGACTCAGGAAACCTCAGAAATCTCATGATCTCAGTTAACTCTAATATAGTAGTACTATTCCGTCAGTCAGTGGAAGTCAGTTAATCAGTCCATGTACATTCAGTTGAATCATGTCTAGTCTCTTCAGATGGGAGTAGTAGTTAGCACTAAGTGAACCCAAGGATGGGAACTCACCTACCAGTTTAGGGTGTGATTCTTAGCAGTCATCCTTGCGTTCCAGAACTATGTAGTAAGCATAGGTTGAAACATCTTAACCTGCTAGATTATAGTTGATAAGGTGGCTTAACCAGTTTGAGTACCTGCCATCTAACGGTAACTCACTGCTATCCTTACCAGTGTCGTAGTATTGACACCCCTCCAGTTGGGGTAGAGATTGGATCCCAACTTAGCCATAATGGCATACATGGGGCATGCCGGTTAAACAACTACCTCCAACAGTTTCAGACTTAGTCTCAATAAAAGAAGTCAGACAGTTCTCAGATATCAGTCTACTAGGACTGTTAGATAAAGTCAAATTCAGTTATAGCACGGGACTCAGAATTTCCATCACATTCAAGACTGTCAGACACAGTCGCCCATGCTATCAGAACTACAGTTTCAGCCATGTCAGTTATCAGTTAACTATGTAATAGCGTTCAAATTTAGCAATCACATACTCACGATCTCAGTTACTATGTACGTATGTTTATACTCTTATGTTCGTATCAGTCAGTCAGTTAGCATTAGTCATGCATATAAGCCCTTTGCATTAGCCTACCTCACTCGTATACTCAGTACTCCAGTTGTACTGACACATTTGTGCTATGGTGCTTTCTTTTCATGTTACACCATAGGTTAAGAGACACGAGTTCTAGACCAGCGGTAGCAGCTGCATTCCAGTATACAGAGTTGTAGTGAGTCCTCTTCATTCGAGGATGATACAATATTATTTTATTTCATTTATTTTTTCAGCTCTATTTTGCTAAACAGAGTTAGTTGGAGACATGTTCCTTCAACTTTTTATTCAGACAGTATTTAGAGGCTTTTAGATTTAGTTCAGATTTGATTCAGTTTTCAGTTGTTTTGGGTATCTTTCACCCACACCGATGTTACTATTTTATAGATTTTTAATTTAGTTAAATGTTATGTCCTATATGTTCATGTTTTCCGCATTATTACATTATATATTGCAGTACACAGGTACAAATATCAGTTATGGGTTAGCTTGTGGTCCTTCGGGGTCATAAGCACCATGTAACATTTCGGTTCAGAAAATCGGGGTGTTACAATTACTTAGCCCAAAGGAAATGACTAGAAACTCGTAATAACCATACCGCATTAGAAAAACTGTCTTGGGTATATCATTCTCTTTGATCCTTACTTAGTGGTAACCCGACCTCAAATCAATCTTTAAGAAATACTTCGCTCCTTGTAACTGGTCAAATAAATCATTAATTCTTGGAAGGGGATATTTATTCTTAATAGTCATCTTATTCAGTTGCCGATAGTCAATACACATTTTCATTGAGCAATTTTTCTCACACACAAATAACTCTGGAGTGCTCCAAGGGGATATACTAGGCATTATGAATCCTTTCTCTAACAATTCTTGTAATTACTCTTTCAAATCCTGTAATTTTGACAGAGAGATTCTATATGGAGGAATTAGGATTTGTTGAGTACCTGGAATCACATCAATACTAAAATATACTTGTCATTCTGGAGGCAAACCTAGAAGATCTTTAGGAAATACATTGGGAAATTTATTTACCACCAGAATAGTTTTAAGAGTTGGTGGCTCCGCCTCAGTATATTTCACTCTAACTGGATGGTATATGTAACCCTTGGAAATCATCCATTTTGCCTTAAAACAAGAAATAAACATACTATTTGGCATACCAATATTACCTCTCCATTCAAGGATTGCCACTCTTGGAAAATGGAAATACACACCCTTAGTTCAACAATCTATTATGGCATAACAAAAAGCCAAACAGTCCCTACCCATTAAAGCATCAAAATCTACCATTTCTAACTTAACAAGATCAACCATCGTATCACGACCACGAATATTTATTATACAGTTTTGATACACTTTTCTAGGTATAATTGATTCACCAACCGGCATAGACACTTCAAATGGCTTAACTAGTAATTCTGGTATTCTTTTGAACTTTCCAGCAACCAATGGAGTGAAATATGAAATGTAGAACCCATATCAATTAATGCATATACATTACGTGAAAGATGGACAATGTACCTACAACCACATCTTGAGAAACCTCTAAATTTTGTCGATCCACTGGACAATATAGACGATTTTGAACCCCACTAGAACTAGATGCTCCTTTAACACCTCTACCACTACCTATAGGTTTTACACCCCTACCTAAAGAAGGAACTAATAATGATGATGTAATGGCTTATCCAATAGGTTATGCCATACCACCCATGCCCTTTTGTGGATATTCTCTAATCATATGCCCTGACGTACCACACAAAAAGTAAGCATTACTCCCAAATTGATATGCACCTAACTAAATCATTCTACATTATTTAAATGGCTACCGAGGAGGTATTATTTGGCTCATGTTCCCTTGCTCTTGATGCCACGCTGAACATAAACTCTGACTCTCACTCCACTTCCTAAATTTATTGCCCTTGGACACTTGAAAATGTGATGGAACACTTGCTATGAAATAAAAAAATAATGTCCTAGGTGGTCTATTAGAAAATTGAGGGCTAAAATTTCCTTGGGATGCTATAAGCTGCCCAATAGATCTGGCCCTCTTTGAATACCCTTTTTCCAATTCTTTTGTTCTTATTTTTTCTCTCTGGTCCTCCATTTTTGTGAAAAAGATTGTATCCTTTTAATATTTATATCTTTTTTTCAAGGCAACAATAGTAAAATCTCTAACAGGATATGGATCTAATTTATCCTCATATCGATGAGCTCTATCATCCATAGTAGCTACTATATTAGGAGCTTACCTCAACAAAGAGTTAAACTGGAGGCTGTACTCCTCACGCTCATATTTCCTTGGGGAAGATTAGGAACTAATTTACACGAGGCTCTCGAATATCAAATGGAAGGAAATAATCAAGAAATGCCTCTTTGAAATCTTTCCAAGTAGCTGAAGGTGCATCGATACCCCTAGATTGTTTCCAGTCTTCATACAAAATATTCCCTCCACTTTGAATAAATATCCTGCTAGCTTAATAGTCTCTTTACCCGATATATGCATGACATATCGAGTCCTTTGGATTTTATCAACAAAAACCTGTTGGTTTTCACTAAGATCTGATTCGGTGAATGTAGGAGGATAAAACTTAATAAAATCCTAAGTCAATAGGTTAGCTGCCCTATCTTCACCGCTAAAGCCTGTGGTTGGAGTATTTTATCCTTGAGTTTGTTCAGAAACAACAGGATCCAACAATTGCACCACATTCTTTAGATCTTATTCATTAGCATTAGATATTTTTCTTACCTTCTTTAGCCCTTTTAGAGATGGAGGAGTAGAAGAGGTTTTGATACAAAATCGGCTTGAGCCTCTCTTTGATTAACTTACCTAGGTTGTGATTCATTGGTCCTTTCTTCGGTAGCTATATTTATTACCTTAGCTGTATTCTTACTCCTTCTTATAATCGACCTCTTTACAATAATGGGAAAAAAATAGATTCAATGGTTAAATTTGACTTCACCTATGACTTGGGCTCTATTGCACGATCTAAGATGCAAAGAAAAAGATACAACTCCAACATGTCCCGTACCCTCCTATTTATAGATGTGGTGCAAAACATACCTATAAACAAGACTCTACATAGACACGGCTTTGTAGACTCCCTAGGATAACCTGCTCTGATACCACTTTTGTCATGCCTCAAATCTTATATTGGTGGACAGGCACCTAGAGCAGTGAAGGCCCAAGAGAACCAATCCATAACCTTATATTTCCAATTCATGTAACTATAATAACAAAAGGTTTTCCTATACATAGTTATAATGCATTGATGAAAAATAAATGACAAGCCTAAAACTATATATACCAAACTTGGCTGTTTGGGCTGTAACCTCTAAAAGTTAAGACACTATCACACTTAACTTTACATTGGTCTGCAAAGCCACAAAAATATTCATGGACACTTAGTTAAGGTCGGTAAAAACCCATTCCATACTCTTATCTTATTTACAATACTAAAATATATAAAACAAACTCGAAAAGACCAAAATCAATCTGGAGCTCACTAACAGCTGTAGGATATCCTAGGCTCCTACTGATAATGAGTATTAGCTAAGGAACTTGTTCCTACAGCATGAAATACAGGTCTCCTATAAGGGGCATCAATACAAAAATATGTACTAATTATGTAAGGCTGAAAGTAAGCACACATAGTATAGGAGCTCAATGGAAATCGAGTACAAGTGTAAAAATAGTTCTAGTAGACCACCTTTATATATACTTGTAGGGTCAGGTACATTACATTTTATTCTTTATTTTATCATTCTTACTTCATTTTATCATTCTTACTTCATAATTATTATAAGCCATATGATATAATTGACCAACTGATCAGTGGTAAAGAGACAAATCGAGATCGACCCATGCTAGGCTTATACGCTAGAGCTGCCACCATAATATAAAAATTGCAATCCGCCTATTTTAGGCTTACATCCCTAAGTTTTCACCAACATATAAAGGTATCCGGATTGACCCATTCTAGTCTTATGCCTTTAAGCTACACCAGTTCAATTCATATTTGTGTTACATAGTTTATTTACCTTTTGAGATTGATATTTTTATGGTCATAACATTATGGTACCTTTGAACAATAATCTACCAATATAATACATATGAATAAACACTTAATGCAATGGTAAAGAGGTATGGAGCAGATTGTACACAAATGAAATGTTTAGAAGCTGAAAATAACATATGGGTCTTATTTGACCTAAAAGAGAACACTTGAGACTTGCTAGTGAATATAAAAATACAGACTTGATAATAAAGATATGGTGAGGTATATTAATACATTAGGGCGCAAGAGAAAGTTTGTTAGATATATGGGAGATCAGATGCTGCCACTAGGTATTATTGACTATTGTAAAGCTTTAGAAGCTTACTTTGTACCACAAGTGTTGGATTTCATGGAAAAGATTACGACATAGAGTAACCTTACATACCTGGCTATATAACTCCGCTATTAACCCAAGTTAACTTCTAGCCTTTAGGATTGTTTATCTATAATAAAGTATATGGTAAAACTAATATAAGTAACTAATGAACAAGTTGGCTACTTAACTTTCCCCAAAATACTAGCCTGGCAGTAATCCCTTACATATGTTATTTTAACCCTTTCCTCCTACAATTACACCCACATACCATATATATTCTTATAAGATCCGCCTAAACAACTTTGGATTCATTAAACCCTCCAAACAATACACGAAACATCATGGGCAAAAAGCATATATGATAATTAATTTGGTGGTGTACCACCACACATTGTTTCTATATTTCAATAAGAACTATCACACCTTTTCCCTAGCATAAACCTTGCATCCCCCAACATATACACACAAAATAGTTTATAAAATAGCCTCGAATTTCTTTTATTATAGCAATTAAATATAAAACTCATAATCTGTTGAGTTCTCAATAACAACACATCCATAATTCTTTCCATAATTCTTATATCAAGAGGACGAAATGAAGTAGTCACCTTACCTAAATTTTCTGCAACTTATCTTTTTAATTCAAACTCTTTAAGAACTTGAACTTTTCTTCACACTTTAAACCAAAGAAAAAAGAGAAGTCTCTTAATAACAAAGAAAAATGAGCAAGTAGCTTGTTCTATATTCTTCCATGTATTTATAATTAAGCACTTACAACATGTTTACCTAATCTTCCATGAGATAATGATGCTTAACCTTAATTGTTTCACTTAACTTCGCTTTCAAAGATGAGGGTTTCTACAAGAACCCTAGAAGGGATTTTTAGTGTTGCTCTTCTTATCCTGGATAGAAAAGGGAGAAAGCTGAAATTTAAAGGGTGGATATTATATTTAAAATGAGTAAAAAGAAAAGATATATTGGTCTTATATTGATCCCTCTAGAACCTCACTTATTGACCCCATTTTGAAAGACAAATTTGTCCAAGTATGTGATGCACCTACTTAAGGGTTCAAGTTGTCAAATTTCAAAGTAGGTAATGCACCTACTCGCTTAATTCTTAGTTAGGCCCAATTAATTTTGGCCTTGGTAGATTTAAGTATTGGGCCTCTTCTCCATTTTCTTCTTATTCAACTTAATTTGAGCCCAAATGAGTATACTAATATAGGCCCAAATCTGATCCATGGACTTGGTCCATTAACTTGGTTCATGTAACTCAAGTAGGTGACTAATCTACAAGCTTAATTAAGTGAAGCAAAAACCTCAACAATTTACTCCATTTTCAGTTCTTAATCCCTTTAATATAACCTAAAACTTCTATATCCTTGGTCACCTTAAACATTATATTCAAATACCGGCTTATGATTCAAAATTAAATCGTTGTATAGATGTTTATTTGGTCACGTCACATTAAGACATACTAAAACATCTAGAGCTTCATCTACTCCATCAATACTTACATAAAAATCTCATGCGTTACCTTTACCATAAGGTTATACCAAGTTTCATAAAATTATAACAAGTACATGCAAAATATGGGGTGTTACATGGTGATAGGCAATGCAAATAAATAAATGAATGCTAAGTAATCCAAAGTACCATAACTGAACCAAGTTCCATAACAAACCACTGTATACACCTCATACAACTCAAAAACTTAGAAAGACAAGATATATGAAGACCTTTCTTCTTCAGCACAATGGATCATAGACAAAAGGTCCACCTAGGGGCTCTAGGAATATCCATATACATTGATGTGGTCCTGATCAAAGATTTAAATAATAATCATCATCATCAAAATACTCTATCCAATATCAGAGAGATGTATGTATAATAAGTGCATAGACTCAAACTATATCTAAAAAAGTGTAAGTACTTAAGTACATTGCCAAGAACTCTAGGACTAAATCATCATAATATAGTAGAAAAGGTCATAATCTCTCATATCTAAAGTGAACAATATTATTAAGAGAGTGGATAAACCATGGCCCAGAGTTAATCTCTACCTAATTTCCAAAATATCATTTTTATTTTCAAAAGTTCATAAATCATCCATTAAGGTGGTATGATTCCTTTTATAAAAAATCCATTTAAAAGTGGAAAGTAGGTGATAAATTCCCTTTTTAGAAAACAATAGTAAAAACATGATTTAGTCGTATCATACTACTAATTCAGGATGAATGTGAAATATCCTATACAAGCCATCACCGGTATCCAAACAATACAATGATAAGCATCCAAGCCTATATAGGTTAAAGGCACATCCTTTATAAAGATAGAATACTAATCTGGAGTCCAATTGGTATCATAGCCTTGACTTCGAGCCAAATAATAGTCAACTGGTCTAATAATAATATCATATTCTAAGAAACAATGATAACCCACTAATAAAAATATTAAACCTTATACTAAAGAATACTTAACATCAACTATGGTGAACGTGCTTATAATCTAGGGTGATAGGTTTCTATCGCTATAATATATATTTTATATTTAGGTTAGGTACACCCTTCTATTAGACTAAGTCACTGTATCCTACCCGTAGTTATATCTAATCAACCTTACCTAACATGTAATATTGAAACACCCTAGATTTTTGGTCCTTGAAAATTCCTGAGTTCCCAGACTTACTGCTTAAATGACTACCCTCTTCATGAGTAGTCGCGTGTCATTATGGGTCTTACTGACAATTATATCCTGGCCAGTAAGTTGTCCTGAAGTTTCTAAAGTGACTAAGACTAAGGGCTATGAGTCTTAAATACTAAAAATAAGTCGTATGACCCCATCCATAGACAAACAAATGGATGCCCAAAGTATTCTCTCTTGACTACGATTTGGACCTTAAAAGTCATAGGGTCTCATAGCAAGTTGTTGGGTATGGGTCATACAGTTAATCGTAGTCACTATCAATAATTTTTCTGCTTTTTAATTAAGGGCACTTTGGTCATTTCCCTTTTTACCTACATAATACCCACGACCATAAAACACCCCTGGGGTATTATTTTCAATACTTTAGCACTCAAAGAATTTTCACAAACTCTCTAAATCCTCCAAGGTCAAGATACTTAGGGTTTCTAAGAAGTTTTTCATCTAAAGGCTTAATGGTTGATTTCTATCCATAAATCTTATTATTTCAGGCATGTTACTCTTCCCTAATTCTTAGTTTATTAAAATAATATGTTTTAAGCAGTTTAAATTGTATGGGATTGAATGCGGTTTTTTATATGGTTTAAGGTTTTGGAATGATTGATTTCTAAATTATTTCCCCATGTTTTTAATGAGTTTCAAATGCCTTGAATTGAATGTTTTTGAATGGGTGGGGTGCATGGGTGTGGATGTTGAAATAGGGGTTGAGGGAACCTACTAAATTTATGTTTTAAACTTGGAATTGGTTTTGAATAATAAAGTTTCCCCAATCCACTTTTGTAATTGGCTTTGAATTGTAAAATTGTTGCTTTGTTTGACCTACCCACTAATGATATTGCATTGCATAAATGGTTAAACAATGATTTTTGATTTGGAAGGTCTTGTTAGATATATTTGATTTAATAAACAGAAGGGGTCGAGGCACTCCCCCAAGTAAATATGTTTATTATGGCGTAGAGTTAATGTTGCAATTGTAAGGGAACAATGATACCCATGGTGAGCCTTAATAGTTAAATTCTTGGTTGAATAAATTGGTTATGTGAAACTTATTTTAATTTGGGCCTAATGGGGGTTGTCTAGATAAGATATGAAGGTGTGGGTCTTGGGTGACTTCTACTAGAAACTCATGTTTGCTGACATGAGGTTTGTTCTTGATGACCATGTGCACTATTTATGCTATCGATATAATTATATCTTCTTTTTACATAGTATCATGATATTCTTTGGTCTTCCCTGATAGCTCTAGTTTATGCAGCTAATATGCACTAGTGCCCTGATAGCTCGTGGGTGCCTGCTTATGATAGTTGAGCTACATAGTCTAGGATAAAGATTTTAGTTATTGATAAAACTTTTCCTCTTTTCCCAACATGACATGTTTATATATTTATATGATTATGTGCATTGTCTTTGAATGACTTACTTATTGTAGATCATGGCATTATTTTATCCCCTATCCGCGAGTTATAAGCTAGTGTTCAATCCATTAATAATCTTTGAATACTATATCCCCATGTAATGCAGCACCTGAGATACTTCTACTTTTCCTGCATTGTGTTAGGTGGATTGTCTTATTAAGTCGGTCGCTTACTGTGAAGTAGTGAGCCTCTATCCTCTAGAAAACTGGATCATTCTATATGTCTCCTCCTATACACTAGAACTAAAGAGTTCACATTTATATCACCATTATCATTGTAAGAGTCAAGATCATATCCCGACCTATATTTTTCTTTGATTAGTACAGGCTTTATGGATATTACTGTGGACTTGGGTATTGGTTATTATTTATCGAATACTGATTATCGATTGTCAATCATTGGCAAACCTTAAATATCTTTAATTTATTAAGCATGCTATCTTGTTATATGTAAATTTATTCATTGCTAGTATATGTTAATTTGTTTAGTAAGGTAAAATGGTGGTCTTCGATGCTTGTTAGACTTTAGATGCCCATCAAAACAAGGCCCTGGTTTGAGTCATGACAAAGTTTGTATCAGAGCCTAGGTTTGGTGTCATTGGGTGTACATAAATCCGTGTCAAGTAGAATATCTTTTTTGGCTATATAGTGTGCCACTCTTAAAAGGGAGAGACTATAAGGAATTTAGGAATGTTTTCCTTTTTTGTTATCTACTTTTGGGATATAGGGTCTAGGTTATTAAAATCTTCTTAAATACTTATTTGTTCTCTTTATTGATCATGCCTCCACGAAGATTTGATGCTTATAGAGAATCCTTTATCTCGCTTAAGGTCAATATGAATGAAACTTATCCTACTCATGGAGTTCAGAATTGGTCTAGGGTTGTTGCTTCTGATTGCCCCTGTAGAGTTCCACTGATCCCCACTTATCCTTTTCTGGCTGGTGGCATTCCTGCTTATCACCTTTAGGAGATATTACTAATGTTCAGTTACATCATTCAATTCATCTATTGACTCAGTTGATGAAATCCCTATCATGTCATATAGGTCCCTTTGCTGTAGCTATTAGTTCTTTTGAGGCCACTAGAGTTAGGTAATTTATGAGGCTCAATACTCCGAGCTTTAATGGCTCTAAGGTTTAGAAAGATACTCAAGGGTCCATAGATGAGATACAGGAGATTTTCTATGTTATGCATGCTACTGATGTGAAGGGTATGGTATTTGTTTTATATTAGTTAAAGCATGTGGTGTATTAGTAGTTTGAGGGATGGGATCACTCTAGGGGTTATGATACTAAGCCTACTTTATAGGATGATTTTTTAGGTGCCTTTATTGATCGCGTCTTTCCTAAGAAGTTAAAAGAGGTGAAACCTAAGGAGTTCATGATTCTAAAATAGGGTAAAAGGACTATGAAAGAGTACGCCCTAAAATTTCATCAATTGTCTTGTTATAGTCCTTATCTAGTGAATAGTAGGAGAGCTAAGATAATGAAGTCTTCTTTAGGTTTTTATCAAGACTTGGTTTTGGAGTGCAAGATAGCCTTGATGAATAATAACATAAACATCTTGATGCTTGTGGTGTATGTATATATTATATTAAAGATTAGAAGAAGAAACAAGTTGAGATAGGGGATAGGCAAAATAAGAGATCACTGTACTCTAAACATAGTAGAGGTTAGCAAAATAATGGGAAAGATGGTAGGAATTGGTCTAAGAAGAAGTGTGGGAATTCTTTTTCATATTTTGTAGCTAGTGCTCCATATCCTAAGTTTTATAGTAATCACCATTTTTAGAGAAATAGTGGATTTAAGGCCCAAGGTGCCTAGTCTCAGGCCAGTGGAGCCCCAGTTTGCTCTATCACATCTTTTTTGTTGAATTTATGGATAGTTGCATCATGGATTTTGTTATGATGAGAGGAATAAGTTTCAGATATTGCCAGCCTGGCCATATTCAGAGGAATAGTCCTTTAAGCAATATTGCTACTGGGCTAATATGATCCCAGTTGTCGCTTCTTCAGCTCATACACTAAAGGGTGCTACTTTTGGCTCCAGCACTGGTGAAATTGTCTATATGTGCCACCCATCAGTATTCAGAGGTGCCTCCTGATATTGTTACTGGTATGTTAAAACTTTTCTCTCATGATATATGGTATCTTCTTCACATCAGGTCTAACCTTTATTATATGACCCCATATATTACTATTTATTTTGGTTTTGGTCCTAAGTGTATTCCTAATCTCTTCTCTATGTCTACTAAGTGGGTAACTCTATTGTTGCTCGAAGAATTTATAGGAGTTGTGTGGTATCTATTTGTGGCAGGGAGACACTAGTGGATCCAATAGAGTTAGACATATTAGATTTTGATGTGATTTTGTGGATAGATTGTTTCCACTTGTGCTATACGTCTCTTGATTGTAGAACCAGTAAAGTCAGTGTCCAATTCCCAAATAAGCCGATGATTAAGTGGGAAAGGAGTTCCCTAGCGCCTAAGGTAAAATTCATTTCATATCTTAGAGCCCTGAAATTAATTTTCAAAGGGTGTCATTACCATTTAGTCCAGGTTAAATATTCTTACTCGGAGGGTTCTTCATTATAGTCTATTCCATTGGTTAATAAATTTCTTGAGGTTATCCATGATGACCTTCTCAGTATTTCTCCCAAGAGGTTAATAGATTTTAGAATTGATATTCTTCCAAAAACTCATCCTATTTCTATCTCTTCTTATAAATTGTCTCTAGCTGAGTTGAAAGAACTCAACTTGATGTTGAAAAATATTCTTGACAAGGTTTTTAATCGCCGTAGTATTTCTCCGTGGGGTGCTTTGATACGTTTCGTGCATAAAAAAGATGGTTCCTTTTAGATCTGTATAGATTATCATCAATTGAATAATGTAAAAAATAAGTATTATCTTCCTAGGATTGATGAACCATATGATCGCTTTAGGGATTTAAGTACTTTTCTAAGATTAATCTTTGTTCGGGATATCATCAGTTGAAGATTAGGGAGGTGGATAACCCTAAGACTATTTTCCAAACTTGGTATGGTCATTTTGAGTTTTTAGTGATGTCTTTTAGTTTAAATAATGCCCCAGCGGCACTTATGGACCTTATGAATCGGGTATTCCATCGGTTCTTATATTTTTTTGTAATTATGTTTATTGATGATATTTTTGTGTATTCCAAGAGTGAGGCAAATCATGTCGATCACCTCTGTAGAGTGTTGCAAACTCTCAAGGATTATAGATTGTGTGCAAAATTTTCAAAGTGTGCGTCATTAATTTTCTAGGTCAGGTTATTTCTACTTAGCGGATCATGGCAGATCTGCAAAAATTTGTAGTAGTTAAGAAGTGGCCTACATCCACGACTCCAACCAACAGCCAGAGTTTCTTGGTCTTTGCCAAGTATTATATGAGATTTATGAAAAGTTTCTCTTCAATTGCTGCCCTATTGACTAGGTTGACTCATAAAAAGGTGAAGTTTCCTTAGTCTTATGCTTCTGAGGGTAGTTTTGAAAAGTTGAAGGATATGTTTACTTCGACTTTGATTTTGACTAAACCCAAGGATACTAAGGTTTTCGTTATTTATTATGACGCATCCATTGTGCGAATGGGTTGTGTGTTGATACAACATGGTAAGGTGGTTAAATATACTTCTAGGCAGCTAAAGGTGCATGGCAAGAAATATTTGACTCATGACATGGAGTTATTGGCAGTAGTCTTCGCTTTGAAGATTTGGTGCTATTACAGGTATTGGGTTCATGTTTACGTCTTCTTTGAACTTAATAGTTTGCAATATATAGTCACCAAGAAGGAGTATAATCTTAAGCAAATAAGATAGATTGAGTTGCTCAAGGACTATGACATAAGTCTCCATTATCAACCAGGTAAAGCTAACGTGGTTGTTTATGCTATTAGCATGTTGTCTATGGGAAGCTTATCTTATCTTGATGAGGAAAAGCAAGATTTGGTGAAGGATATTTACTATTTGGCTAATATTAGGGTTCGTTTCTTGGACTCCAAGGATGAAAGTGTAATTGTGCAAGAGGTAGTGATGTCATCTCTTGGTGTTAAAGTAAAAAAGAAAAAAATTTTGGAGCCTATATTGATGTGGATCAAGGGTGATGTTGGTTAGAATAAGGTGATGGCTTTTGAAATTGGTGGTGATGGTATCTGATATACCAAGGTAGAATGTGTGTTCCCGATGTTAAAGGGAAACATTAAAGAATCTTGATTGATGCTCTTGAGTCGAGGTACATGGTTCATCCTTGTTCCACGGAGATGCACTGGACTTGAAATAGATCTATTGGTAGAATAACATGAAGCGGGATGTGGCTAATTTTTTGGTCAAGTGTATGGTGTGTCAACAAATGAATGTGGAGCACTTGAGGCCCAGAGGATTGTTTTAAGAAATTGAGTTGCCCATGTGGAAATGGGAAGAGATTAATATGGATTTTGTTATCGGTCTTTTACGGCCTCTCCATCAGTTTGATTCAATTTGGGCCATCATGGATAGGATGGCTAAGTCCTCTCATTTCTTTCCATTGAAGACCAATTAATCAAAAGAGTATTAGGCAAGGCTATTTATTTAGTAAATCATAAAGTTTTATACTGTGCCCATTTCTATTAAATTTGATTGTGGATGTAGTTCTCATCTCACTTCTGGTATTTTTTTCATAGATGTTTGAGAAATGAGGTGACCCTTAGCACCGTTTCCTCCCCTAAGTGGATGGACAAGACGAGGGGACCATTCAAATATTGAAGGATATGCTTCAGGCTTGTGTGATCGACTTTGGTGGTAGATGGTCGGATCATCTAGCTTTCATAGAGTTTTCTTGTAATAATAGTTATCACTCTAGTATTGGGATGGCTCCCTTTGAGGCTTTCTATAGTAAGAGATGTTGTTCTCCTATTGGGTGGGTTGGGGTTGGAGAGGTTGGTTTCTTTGGTCCCAATTTTGTTCATCAGGATATTAAGAAGGTAAAGGTGATTTGGGATAGGCTTAATACCACCTAAATTTACCAAAAATCCTATATGAACGTAAGACAAAGGGAGTTGGACTTTAAAGTGGGCGATTGGGTGTTCTTGAAGGTTTCTCTCTTGAAGGGAGTGACACGGTTTTGAAAAAAGGGGGAAGCTCAGTCTTTATTATAAGGGCTCTTATTGATTTTGAGGAGAGTGGGTAATGTGTCTTATGGACCCAATCATAGCCAAGCCTGTATGTTATGTTGGTGTTTGTGTTGTAATAAAACAGAGGGTTATGAATCATAAATACTCAAAATGTGTCGTATGACCCTACCCGTTGCCAAACCAGTGCGATGCCCACATTATTCTATCTTGACTATGACTTGAACTCTATTGTCATACGGTCTCATAACAAGTCATAGGATGTGAGTCATAGGGTTACGAGAAAGGGGTTCCTCAACTACTGCTAGACTATGACTCGTGGTGACGAGCCGTAGTGAGTCCTTACGTGTCGTACAGTGAACCGTAGTCACTAGTGACAATTTTTCATCTTTTTAATTCAGGGAATTCTGGACATTTCCCTCTTTACTTAATAATCTTGACCTTAAAACACCCTTGGGGCATAATTTTCAACAGTTTAGCACTCAATTCACTCTCTCAAACTCTCTAAATTCTCCAATATCATG
Organism: Capsicum annuum; assembly: GCF_002878395.1. Taxonomy (NCBI): domain Eukaryota; kingdom Viridiplantae; phylum Streptophyta; class Magnoliopsida; order Solanales; family Solanaceae; genus Capsicum; species Capsicum annuum. Next base: position 112,549,187 of record NC_061119.1, read on the forward strand.
ATACTTAGGGTCTCCAAGAAGTTAGTAATCTAAGGGTCTAAGTGTTGATTTATATCCATAAATCTTGTTATTTTAGGGATGTTACTCTTCCCCAATTCATAGTTTATGAAAAGCATGTGTTTAAAATAGTTTAAACTCTATGGAATTAAATGTGGGTTTTATTATGGTTAAGAGTTTTGGAATGGTTGATTTCTAAATTATTTTCCCATGGTATTTATGAGTTGATAATCCCTTAAATTGAATGTTTTTGAACTAATAGGGTGCATGGGTGTGGGACTTGAAATGAGGGTTTAGGTAATCCCCCAAATTTATGGTTTAAACTTGGAATTGGTTTTGAATAATTGAGTTCCCTCAACACACTCGTGTAATTGGCTTTGAATTTTGAAATTGTCACTTAGTTTGACCTGCCCACTAATAATACATCATTAAATAAATGGTTAAACAATGAACAAGGATTTTGGAGGCCTGTGTTTTTTATGTTTGATTTAATGAATAAAGGGGGTTGAGTCATTCCCCCCCAAGTAAATGTGTTTGTTATGGCATAAAGTGAAGCTTAAAAGTGTAAGGGTATGACGATACCCATGGTGTGCCTTAACGGTTAAATCATTGGTTTAATAAATGGGTTATGTGAAAATTGTTTTAATTTAGGGTTAATAGAGGTTATGTACCTAAGCCATGAAGGTTTGGGTCTTGGATGACTAATAATGGAAACTTATGTTTGACGATGTAAGGTTTGGTCTTGATGACGGTGTGCACAGTTCATACTATTGATATAATTATATCCTGGATTGACATAGGGTTGGGGCATTCCCTGTTCTTCCTTGATACCTCTAGTCCGTGCGACTAACATGCACTGGGGACTTTTTAGCACAGGGAGCTGAATCCATATAGCCCGTAGGCACATTTTTGTGATTGTTGAGGTACATAGTCCAGGATAAATAATTCCCCATTCTTTCCCTCACTTTAAGCTCTTAAATAATGGAAAATTGTGGAGTAAATGAAAGGGAATTTAGGTGATGAATGGAATTTAACAATCCATAGGTTCCTCTTAAGCGTCCACCCAATCGCTTAAGTGATTTCTATTAAAGTGGCTTATTAACCGCCAAAGTGGTTGGACATGACGACGCGGGCATTGCTAAACTAGTCAACTGACTACTAAAGTGAAGTTTGCTAAAGCGATCATCGATTGCTTAAGAGATAATTGTTCAAATAGGCAAGGGCGTTATAACGACTCTATGCTACCATACTATATTCGATATTCCCAAATCAATGGAACCATCAAAACATTCATCGGAGATTGTTTTGACTAAATGTAGGGCCTAAACCTGTCTTCCCTTTTTTTATATAATCCACCCAATAGCCAAAAATTAGTTTGGAAGCCTTGGTACTTAAACCAAAGGTCCCCTAGCCTAAAATCATAGTTTTGGAGCTAATGGCATTGTCAGAATTCTCATTCAGGGTCATTTACTAGGAGGTTTGATATATGACCTATTCCTTATCAGCTATAGCTCTAAATAGGGAATGAGCCTCAAACCTCAACAAACTATCCGACAACCAAACAAACAATTTTGGCAAGTCACAAATAACATGTAGCAGATGTGGAAAGGTTCAAAATGCTGAAAATTTACGTAAATCAAAGAAATGACCCAGAGAGTCATTATAATATCCACTTATAAAAGGACTTATGTTCATGAAAGTCAAAGGACAAGAGGAGCATGAAATCTCGAAGGGATAAGGTATTGGGCCCACATGCTCTGATAAAGACTCTCTAGATAACCTTTAAGAAGAAACAATGCCTCTAAGGGATTTTGCAATACGTATCCCTTTTTTAACCAACTTTCTTATTCAACTTCTCAAATAATAAAAACACAACACCAACAACCAACTGGCCTTCAATTGAATCGAAGAAGGTTGATGCACACAAATCCATACCACAACACACTAATACTACAACAATAGCAACACTACCAAGTGATAACCATCCAAGCCAAAGGCAATCCTAGAAAATAATCATAAAAAATACTCAATTATCCAATTATAACCTTTTGTTTTCCTTTTCGAACCTACTACCCACTCTTTACTAAGCAAAATATTATCTATGTCTTGTTCGCGTAACCCCATTCCACTAAACTCAAAGAACTAAAGATGATCTACCATAGTCCATAACAAAAATCATGAGAATAATCCAATTAGGCACTACACAGGCATACAAATGGGAATGGCCAATGTCTGCAACCCACTGCAAATGTCATAACTTGTTCGAATGACCCCTAAAGCTCACAGACAGGAGTTTCGAGAACAAACTCTCACTACTGAATGATTTGCTCCAGGATGTCCTAGAAACTGAGGATGAAAACATGCTAAGACCAACCTCAGTACATTATTCTAGCTAAGTAGATAATCAAAAATTTTGAAAAAAAACTTAAAGTCAAGGTCAAGGGCAGAGACACCATCTTCAAGTGCCAATAGGCTAACACTAAGCATCAATCAACCACAATAAATTTGAATTGAAGGAGACCAAATAGGTAGACCAAGGCTAGTCTTAACTATCCTATAGATGAAATCTCTATTGAGATAAAATTAAAAACTAAGGCTACACCCAAGATCAACACGTCACAGCTAAAATCTAAGCATCAAGGCTGAACAGCTCAATCTCAACAATCTAAACCAATACTATAGACGCATAACCATCTACACTATAAACCCTTTATAACATTCGAAACACCATTCAAAGGATTTAAAATCAATAGCTGAAGCCAATAATTCTGAAGAAAGGGCAAACATCCATCTCACCCTTACTAAAAAAAAATTAGGTATATCCCCACTCGATCCTACCAGAGCTAAAATTGAAATATAACTAAGAACCAAAATCACAAAAGAGGAAAACCATTGGCAGAAGTCACAAGATATTAACACCATATCTACATAATGGCATAAGGCATCAAGGCTTAATCAAGAGCTCTCCAAGGCTATGAAATATTCTAGTGATGGCAAAAACTTGAGCAACTTGATAAAATACAACTTCATCCTAAATATGGTCTACCCAATACTTTATCTACTACCTCTAATATACATATGTACATATCACCAAGGAAAAATAGTCCATAAAGCCTCATTAGGCCTATTATAAATTGAAATATTGGTCTCATAAATCCACCCATTTTATTCAAACTTTGGGTCAATTAAACCATGAATCATATTGATTAAGAATTGTGCACCAATCCCATTATCATGGTCAAGGTCAAGACCACTACTATGCAATTTTCCAAATTATGCAAGAATAATGTTTTTAATTTCACACCAATACCAATAACAAACTATCACAAGGAAACAAAACCAATAAGCCTAAAAAGAAAGCCTAAGATCTCTAGATATCAATACCAAACCACTATTAAGCAGTAAACAAGCCAAATTAGAAGAATAAATCCCAAACTGATCAACCTTGGAAATAGGTTATAGAGAAGAATAGCAAATGCTAAAATCTCTACAAATCAGAAGGTAAGTCCTAGAATCTCAAACTCAAAATAGGCAAAATAACCAAATTACCAATTCTATAATCGTAGTAGAACCAAGAAAGACTAACCTACCTAGACTTTCATAGCCCACCCACCAACCGGTCTACCCTTGCCTATAGAAGAGAAAAATAACCAACCTCACCTTTCTATAAGATTGAAAACTATCCAATTGAGATAGCCATCTAGGCGAACAAATAATAATTGCAAGGAAGGGAATTCTAACTAAATAATGCTAGTCTAGTCGTTTATCAAGTGCAGATCAAGCAATATCAAATAATAACAATAATAACAATAGTAATAGAACATCAGTAAAAGGAGTATATAGTACCAAGAATGAAAATCAATAACAAGTACCACTTTAGGGACATAAGATGGCCTATATGCCAAGGTAAATGGGAGTGGTACCTGAAAGCTACACCCCTAGGGAAATATCAATACTGATCCACTCTAACTATTGCTAAAAAATCATCTACGAGGGTAGTCACATAATCATGAACTCTAGGTACATAAAAATAAAAATAAACCTACCAATGAACATAATCATCGATGAATACAAAGACCCTAATACACTCAAATGAAAAAGTAAAGGTTGGAAATAAAATGCACACCTATCATTATGGAATCGAATGACACATATTTGACGTACCCAAATAGGTATGAATCTGAGTGGGTCTAATTTTAGATTGAGTGTTTGAATCACTAATTGAAGCACTAATTTCATTACCTCTAATTGAAGTTGCCACACCAATATGAGATTGATTTGAATGAATGAATGACGAATAATCCCCTGTCGATGATAATCTTTGGACTAGTGGCCAATTTTTCCACAACCAAAAAAAGGTGATGGAAAAATTTGAGGTTCTGCACCCACCAATCCAGAATGTCCACCACAGCCATCACGGCCTAAAGATCTATACTCAATACTTGGTAAGGTCCATCGAGAACTCTGGCCAACAGGATCAGGACAAATAATCTAATACCCACATATAGACTGAGATGGTACTTATATATAATTGATAGGTTCTAAGTGAAGATAATCTTTTCTAGGAGGATCCTTACTACCAAATAGAATTCTAATAGCACTGTACTGATGATATGTCCTCTTATTCTGACCTTTATAAGTCTTATTACATGGTATCTCTATAGCTTTCACATGATCAACAACTTGAGGGAAAGAAGACCCAACTTCTATCTAATGATTTGATGCCAAAAAAAAGTGGAAAAGCTAACCATCCAATAAATCCATGCATATCTCATGCGCGGATGGATATAACATAGGATTATGTTTTGCCGACTTAGGAAACCCAATGTTATACTTTGAAATCAACAATGACTCCTATTGAACACGATTAAATCAAATTCTAGTATGAGAATTTCTTGATAAAATAAACACTATCTATAGCTGTGTGATATTCATCAAATGGCTTGAAATCCCCAATGCTAAATCTTTAAAGGAATAATAAGATCACAGACTATACCACATCTTTCTTTGGCCAAAATTTTTTGGCTAATACTAAAGATCTTCGATATTAATTTATGAATCCCTTGTCCCATATTGTACTAAAACTCTAGAAACACATGCAAATATCTTGTTCTCATGTATCAATAACCTCATATCATCTATCTAGAAGAAAATCAAGTTAAAGAATATACTAGAGGTTCATAGAAATATGAACACATAACAAGGAGTAAAGAATAAAATTTCCTAAGAATTTACTGTAGCCTCCCAGAGATAAGATACAGACATCTCCACACTCATTCATCGAATTCAACTAGATATTTAGCTCTTATACCAACACACCGGTGAACCTTGGCTCTAATAAATATTTGTCATGACACAGTTTCTTAGGTCTTGATGGCACCTACTATAACCTATTAGTAAGTAAGACAAGCCATAGTACCAAACTATTAGTAACAGATAATTAAAGAAAATGAAAGAAATAACAAAAAATATAATAAAGTCAATAATGTATATAAGACAACCCTAAGACATAGTGAAATTAGTACAAGAGCTTCTAATACAAAAAAAATACAAGTCAAATACTGAATACATATAAAAGTATAATGCATCTCTAAATACAACATATATAATATTCTAATCTGCAAGATAGAGGGTATTAATGCTCCAAACATCAGCAGATCGCCTAAAATCTCCAATCTATAGCTAGTCACCAGTGATAAAAACCCATACTATGATTTGCAGGCTTTAGAAGTCTAGTATGAGTACCAAACATATGGTACTTAGTAAGCAAATGCCAACTGAGCTCCAAAGATAATGCAATGCAATATAGGAATATACATAACATACAACTATCCTGGAAGCTAACATAATAATGCTAGAGAGGAAGTGAGGATAACGTATGCTATTCAAGATGTATTCAAGAACTAAAGCACTATACCATATATCACTATCCAATATATAAATAAAGGTGGAAGAAGTATATTTAATAGTATACAAGGAAAAGTAATACATATAGTATATGAATAAATAAGGGAAAAGAAGGATGTACAGTTAATCGATAGCTAGATATATATACTTACATATAGGTACAAAAGACTAAAATCCAGGAACCATATTAGGTAGACAACATAGCCTCTCTAGGTAACCCTAACAAAGTAGAAAATTAATACTAGCATGATTCAGGCCTATAGTCAAATGCGTCACCATGAATGCAATGTCCATAATATAATGTACCATAAAAAAAAAGGTGAGAAAAATCATATCTCTAACATTAATGTTAGTCCATAATTAGTATACCATAAACCAACCATAAGAACAACAATAATGTAATCGATTAACCCAGACAAACAATACCTATCCGGGGCCCTATAAATGTTTAAGGTTTAATCAACACTAAGGAAACATTAATCATAACCTATACATATGCAATCACCATAAGGATTATAGTCATAAGCACCCAACAACATACCGGTGATAGGGTATGTAAATAAATTAATGCAAAGTAAATCCATAGTACCATAATCGATCCAAGTGTGTTAATGTAACTAGTGTGTATGTCTTCTCTAGTTCAACAATTCGCAAAGTCGTGACCTACAACGACCTGTCTTCTTCGGTACGATGGCTCAAAGACGAATAAAACACTAGGGGATTCAGGAATGTCCCTATACATTGAGTAAGTCCCGATGCAGGATTCCAATAATCAACATCATCAAACTACTCCATCCAGTATATGAGAGATGTATATATTATAAGTGCATGAACTCAAACCATGGTTGAAAGATTTTAAGTCTATAAATATGTTGACCGAGGTAAACTCCTAGACTAAATCATCATAATATTGTAAAACAAGCTATAACGTCTCATGTTTGAAGTGAATACTAGTAGTAAAAGAGTAAATAGACCATGGACCGGTGTTAATCTCGATCTAATTTCAAAAACATAATTTTTAGTTCCAAAAGCTCATAAATCATCCATTAAGGTAGTATGATTCCTAATATAAAATAATTCATTTAAAAGAGGAAAGTGGGAATAAATTTCCATTTTAGAAAACTTTAGTAAAATCATCATTTAGTCGAGATCATACCTCTAAGAAAAAACAAATGTACCCAAGCATATACGTGCCCTCACAGTGTACAAATAATACAATCATCAATGGCCAAACCTCCATCTACTAAATCCACATCCTGTATAAGGATAGAATACTTACTTAGAGTCCAACTTGTATCATAACCTCGACCTTGGGACCAACATTATACAACTAGGGTAACAATAATACTATAAATTGAGAAACTATGATAATCCACTTAGTAAAGTAGTAAACCTTATTCCAAAGGATACTTAACACCAACTATGGAAAAATGCTTATAATCTAAGGGGATAGGCTTCTATTTCTATAACACATAGTTCATATTTAGGGCCGTTTCACCCTTGTATCCTTAAACTCCAAAATTAGGATAAGTAGCGGTATTCTACGCTTCTTCCCTAAACACCTAAATTAGGCTAAGTCAAGAATTATGTGCTCGAAAGTTGAGAATAAATAGTGCAAAAATTGTTCCCCAATCAGCCCTTAAGGTCTATGGATTTAAAGATCTAATTTATAATAATCTACAATGAAATAGTATGGAAATTGACCAAGAAAATATTGGGAAATAACTAAAGAGTGTTAGGAAAACTTACCTTTGCCTTAATAGATGATTCCCCAATCTTTTCCTGTCTTCAAGATCTCAAATAATGGAAAATGGTGGAGAAAATAAAAGGGACTTTTGGGTGAAGTTGGGGTTTAATAATCCCTGGGTGCCGCTAAAGCGGCCATCTAGTCTCTTAACTGGCTACTGTTGTAGCGGCTCATTGACTGGTGCAATGGTAAGACTTGGGTATGTAGGAATTACTAATACAGTCGATTGGCTGCTAAAGTGATGTCCACTAAAATGGTCATTGATCACTTAAGAGATCCTTGGCAAAATAGCCAAGGTTGCTAAAATGACTATAGCTAAAGCAGTTACACCAGATGGTGCCAAGTGCCATATTTTGCTAAATCCAAATGGACTCTGAATTGGTGCTTGAGACTTGTTAAAAAACCTGTGCACACAAATAAATTATGCTACCATACTAAATTCGACATTACAGACTCAATCAAACCATCAAAAATTTCACTCGAGATCATTCCAGCTAAATTTGTGGCCTACACCTATAGTTCTATTTTCCAAATAATCCACCCAATAGCACTTAATGATTTTGAAAGATCCCAGCCTAAAATCTATGTTTTGGAGCTGATGGAGCTATCAAAATTCTCATCTAAATTTTTTTACCAAGAATTTTGGTCTGAGACCAAATCCTTAACAATGATCGCTCAAAACTAGGAAAGGGAACCTAAAACACAATTGAAATGTCAAATAATGGAATAGACAAATACGATAAGTCATAAATGACTTGAAGCAGATGTGGAAGACTTGAAACTCTAGAAATACATGAAATTCAAAGAATTGATGTTGAGGTTCATTATAATATCCACAAGTTTTTAGAATCACTATGTAATTAAACCCTGCTTCATTATTCCATCGTGGTTCCCACAACCCTAGTTATTGGGTTATCTGTGCATAATTACAAAAACACAGTAAAAATTCAATGAAGAACTCATAACTATACACTTACAAGAAGAATAAAATAAATTGAAAATATTAACTATGCTAATCTTCTAGTGATTATGTTTAACAAGACTCGAAAAGGGCATATATCAACTCAAAAAGTAGTACTAGAACATAAAAATAAATAAAAATAAGGAAGAAAGAATAAACCAATTGTCTTCAACCTCCATGGTCACCCTAGCTCTCTCTAAATCAAATGGTTTGTGTAAATTATTTTTTTGATATATATATATATAGGTGTATGAAGAAAAAACCCCAAATAAAAATAACTGAGTCCAAAAATAATTAAGAAATCAAACTTGCACTGGCTTAGGTGACGGCAAGTCTGCCCAATAGTATGCCCCCTTAAAATTCTGGCCTCGCTTCTTTGATTACTAGGAATCTTTAGATGTTACCATGTTTCCAGTAGGTAAGCATCCTTCTAAATTTCGATTAAGATGGTATCTTATGTATAAAATATTAACATTATATCTAATTCAATCCATTTGGCTGTCTGCTTGATTTCCTTTTACAATCTTCTATTTCTAATTCATTTTTGCTCCATATTTCTTCAACTTCACTCTAATTTTATCCTACACACGAAACTATAATATCAATTATAAACTACAATATAAATGCTCAAAAGGAATAATAAAGGTACAAAATAAGAGGCAAAGAATGACTAAATATGTGTACTTTTGGGCTTATAACATCCACCTTCAGCTATCTAGAAGAATATGTTATTAATAAGTCCTACTGCATAAGAACATAACAAAAACCAACACCAAGAACATCATTAAAGACTAAAAACCCCTAGACCACATCTAGAAGGGTCAAAATTAAAGATAACGTAAATCCTTGTGCTTTAAAAAGCTCGCATCACACTTGGTGGAATACTTGAATCAGATACCTTTCCTAGTTAATCTAGTCAATGGTGCTTAAATAGAATAAAATCATGAACAAACCATATTTAGTATCCTGCCAACCCTATAAAACTACAAAAATTGATAGGAGAAGGTATCGGCTTTAATCATTTCCATGTCAACTATAATTTCATCCTTGGACATCATGTTCCTTAAGAACGCTATAGACTCATGCGAAAATTTAAACTTTAACAATATGGCATAATGTTTTTGATCTCTCAAAGTATGGAGCACAATCTTAAATATTACTTGTGCTCTTCCCTAATCTCAAGTAAATAAGGATCTCCTCAATAAACATAATGAAAAATGAGTCCAACATGGCCTAAACACATGGTTCATCAATTTCATAAATATTGATGGGGAATAGATCAACCCAAAATATATTACTAAGAACTGATACTCACCATAGTCAGTTGTAAAAGTTATCTTAAGGATGTCTTCCACTCTAATTCTCAACTGATGGTAGACGGATCTTAAGTCAATCTTATAAAACATAGTTGAACCCTAAAAGATAGTCGAGTAGATCATTAATAAAAGATAATAGATATGTAATATTTATAGCTACCTTATTCAGCAGCTGATAATTAATGTACATATGACTGGAACCATCCATTTGCTTATTCACAATAAATAGGTGCACTAAATGAAAAAACACTGAGTCTGATAAAAACCTTACCCAAGTAATCTTAGAACTATACGTTGAGCTCTATCAGCTCAACATGAGCCATATGGTAGGGTAAAATAGAAATGAGTTGAGTGTTTGACTCAACTTCAATAGAAAAATCAATATCATGCACTGGTGAAAAACCGTTAAATAAGTAAGATGGACAAGAACAAACTCACAAATTATAGGAACAGAATTAAGGGAAGGGGTGACAACACTAGTATCATAGAAATAAAAAGGTATGTCAAAATAACCATTCGACATAATTCTCTTTGCCTGAATATAAGTAATAATCAATGGTGGTGCATGATTACAATAATATCGCCACACAACTGGGGAAATGATAAGCATGGATAAAGTAATAATCTTGGCATAGAATTTTAGGACCATGTGATAGGGATAACCACTACATACTCAAAATAACATCAAAATCAACCATATCAAGCATAATAAGATTATTCCAAGTATCATACTCCTAATAGTCACCTAATAGGATCTCAAAACGTAATCTACTACTAACGAATCACCAACGAGAGTAGTTACACTCATGGCAACAAGAAAAGGCTCACTGATCAACCCATATTAGAAGAAAAATATATTGAAACATAAGAATGAGTGGATTCAAGGTCAAATAATAAAGAACCTTGTTGTTGACATGTTTAAATCATGCCTATAATTACTAAGTTAGATGCCTCCATATAAGACCTACTAAAAAAGGCATATAACTATCTGCACCCACTCCTTCACTACAAACTAAACCTACCGTATATCCTATCTATTTATTTATAATAAACAAGAGAACCCTAAGAACTACCCCTACCACTCTAGGAACTACCTCTATCACTCTGGGAACTATCTTTATTTAGCGGCACCATTATCTTGAAAGGCTATACTGGCTGCACTAACTGCTCAATCAACCCTATTTGGGGGCACTCCTTGGATTAATGACTAGCCTTTCCTTAATCAGAACAAGAACCAAAATCCCTAGCATGAATAAGAGTATTGAATGACTCAAACTATCTCCTATAGCTTAAAGATTCAGAATGAGGACACCAAAAACACTGTGTAGAGTTTGGCCACTGTAATTACCACAACTATCTGAACCCTATCTGAAGTATGGAAAAATTTCTAAATAAACCAACTAGACTATCTATACTACTATTGAACCCTACTAAAATACCCCTTATTTGTAGATTGAGAACCATTGATACTGCCCTAGTAGTTGGCTATCCTATTACTACCTCAGTAGTCCTTATTATGCAAATCCTCAATAGTGCAAGAATGATAAAAAAATATCTAAGAATGGCTAACCTGGAGATACCATGCTCCCAATAGCTAAAAAGAGTAGAAGTCACATATCACAGATAAAGTAGTGCACTCTCTCATACTCGATTAGTAGAATCATAGTGGCGTGTTTGGCTAACCCACAAAATTAAGCCTTATAGTCAGATATAGTCATGAAGCCCTACCCTAATCTCATAAGCTCATCCCTAAGCCATATGAATACAATATTAGGAATATAATTCCTAAGAAATACTCAAAAATTATGTCTAGGCATATTCTGCTCGTCTAAACTCAAAATATACCCTCCATAATTATCTCCCTAGACTATTCATATGAAAAATGGTGTAATCCACTTAGTGATACCTCACGAGTTCAAGGATATGCAACCTTTACCAACAACTAATAAGAAACTTATGGGAATTCTCCTCTGGTATGACTGAAAGTTTTAGTGAAAAAAATCTACTAATTTTAGCCAACATATTTTACTCTTTAAAAGTCATGACTTATTGGGCTGCCATTACTAGGCAGCCACTAGTACTGGTAAAACTTCTAATCGGGGAGCCAATATAGTAAACTATGCACTTATACCCTATTTACCTAGTGCTTCCTTTTAGGCAGATGTCTGGGCCTTATCCATCAATTGACTTCTAATAGTACCCAATAAGTAGACAATAACATATTATAAAAGTAATATAGCTACAAATTAAAGTATAGCCTAGGTTTGTCCTTATCCCTCCAATTACTATGGTTGTAAATTTCAATGTGCTAGCTACTGGTCAATAGTTGGATCTTGCACAAAAGTTGGATTTAGTCTTGGTTCTTTATCCTGGACCCATCCTTATAGATGGACCTAACCTCTGCCCTTAGAAAAAACAAAAGATACAAGTATAGGGCTTCACCCTTATTATTTATAGTTGTCATCCTAACAATTGAGAAAAGAGTGAAACTAGTCTCACGACCTAATTTCTTAGGTCATGATGGCACCTTTCATAACCCATTAGTTGGTATGTTGATTCATAATTAGGAACAACTAGTAATGGACTATACAAAGAAGTGAAAGAAAAGCAGAATAAGTATGATAATATATATATATATAGATATATAAAATAACCCAAAACATAGTGAATTCAGTACTAGAGGTTATAATACAATAATAGTATGGTGTGTCAACAAGTTAAGGTTGAGCACATGAGGCCAGGAGAGTTGTATCTAGAAATTGATTTTCCTGAATAGAAGTAGGAAATGATTAATATGGAATTTGTTACAGGTGTTCACCGGTCTTAGAATCAATATGATTCTATTTGGTTTATCATGGATAGGATGACCAAGTCTACGTATTTCTTTCTAATACAGACTACCTTTTTGGCTGAGGTTTATATGCGGTTGTATCTTTAGGAGATTATGAAGCTTCATAGGGTACCTATTTCAATTATCTTTGATCTTGGTATGCATTTTACATCTCATTTCTAGAGCTCTTTTCTGAGAGAGTTGGGGGCTAAAGTTAGTCTGAGTATCACTTTTCATCCATAATCAGATGGGCAAGCAGAGAGAACTATCCAGTCATTGTAACATATACTTCGGGCTTGTGTGATTAACTATGGTTGTAATTGGGTTGAACATCTATCATTGGTGGAGTTTGCTTACAATAATATCTATCATTTGAGTATGGGTATGGTTCCTTTTGAGGAACTATATGGTAGGAGGTACAGATCTACTATTGTGTGATTTGAGCTTAGAGAAGCGGATATATTTGGTCCAGATTTTGTTTATCAGGCAATGGAGAAGGTCAAGGTGATTGGGTATAGGTTTAAAGCTGGCCAAAGTCACCAAAAGTCCAACACGAATATTAGGTATAGAGACTTGGAGGTAGGGGATTGGGTGATCCTCAAGGTGTTTCTCGTGAAGGTAGTGGTGTGGTTTGGAAAAATGGGACACTAAGTCCTAGGTTCATTGGTTCTTATGTGATTTTTGAGAGAGTTGGCAATGTTTCTTATGAGTTGAAGTTTCCATCTAGTTTACGTTTTGTTCATCCAGTCTTTTATTTTTCCATGTTGAGAAAGTGTCTTGGTGATCCTTCTTCGATTATTCCTTTGGAAGGATTGCGTATTTTGGATTCTTTGTCTTATAAAGAGGTTCTAGTTGATATTAGATAGGCAAGTTCATCAGTTACTGACCAAGGATATGGCTTTGGTTAAGGTTCTATAGCGGAACCATAAGGTGGAAAAAGCTACTTAGGAAGCAGATGAGGATGTGAAGTCCAAGTTTTCACCTTTTTTTTCTGCTCTTAGGATTTGGGAGGAAGGTATGTGTCTTGGAAACATCTTTATTTTATGAGTTTGTTAAAGAAAAGATTTACGTCATTGCCTCTTTGTTTTAAATTTTGTTAAATGGGTGTCTAATAATCCAAATGACTTTATGTGTGATTACCCCTTCCTTGTCCATCATTTGGGGCCGAATGTTCCTTGTGGGGGAGATTGAAACATCCTGGGTTTTGACCCTTAGATGATTTTATTTTAATTCTATTCTCTAGACCTAATACCCCTGATAGGTAGGGGCCATATGTTGGGGTACGAATGGTATAGTCCTATCATATGCTTACCAGTGTTAGTGAGTGAGATGGTTTTGGTCACTGGAAAGGATACGACTTAGGGGTATGAGTCATTGGGATTGTTACGAGTCATATCAAGGACTCGTATGGTAGGCAGTGTTTGATCCTCCTAGTATTTCATTCTACCAGGGATACGGGTTATGTGTATAGATTATATGTTGTGGTTACGACTTGGTTTGATGATTCGTATAATGGATAGTGTTTTATCGAAGGGTTGAGGCTTGGATACGAGTGGGGGATACTGATTTTATAAGCGGGTACGACTCGTATGGGTCCGTCGTATCCCTGTGATGGGGTTTTAAGAATTTTAAGTGGGGGTATTCTGTACATTTCTCTACTTACCCTAATTAGGACACATGAATTCTAACACACTTAGGAGGTTATTTTCCCTTTTTTTCAATTCATTAACACTTAGAAACTATTCCAAAACATCTCATAATTCTCTCAAGAACTTTTTGGGTAAGAAGGCTAGGGTTTCATCTTGTAGATTGCTTTGGGGCTTGTCTTGGTTTTTTTATTCCATCAATTCTTCGGTATAAGGCATGATTCTCTTCCTTCATTCTAATTTCAAATAATTGAATGATTTATATGATTGATTTCATGGTTTTACTACTTCATGAATATGATTTCCAATTATTATTTGGGGTTTTGATATTGAATGCTTGGTTATGGTTTCTATGGTATTAATTTTGCTTTTATATGCATTAATGGTTGATTTGGAAAACTAGATTTTATGGTAATAGTTTAATGGTCTTTGGAATTGGTTTTGTTTATATTATTCCCCCAAGGTGTTTGATAAAATGCTTATAAGGATAAGTTCATTACATTGACTTCTTTTAATGAAACTCTTGCATGTTTAAACTTTATAAAGGATTTATACATGGTTCAAATGGTTTGAAAAGTCTAAAGGCTATATTGTTATGCTTGTGGAGAACATGGAAGTCTCATAATTGGATATAATATGGTATTTGGAAGGGCACATAAGGTCCCGTTAACCTAAATAGGGGTATGTCCCAACCATATTTGTTTACTATTTTGGATAGAGGCCTTGATGTACTTCTGGGGGTTGTTATGGGCGGGATTGATATTGGTGTCGGACTTGGCATTGGAATATATTGGTGAGAGGACACCATTGGATGATATTTTTGGTTGTTCTATCATATTACATTTTGGGATTGATTTTCATATTATGTCTTTGGTATTCCCTTGGTTTATGGCCTATGGTTTGGTTTGGTATAGTTGGGCGGTTAGTGTGGTACGGTTGGACTCGGTTGGGTTGGTCACGGGTTGTGACCCTATCCTAGAGTCTTAATGTGAACAATAATTCTATCTTGCTATATGTTTGAAATTCAGCCCCTCTAAGGTTGGATATAGGCAGTTGGGTTGGGTAATAGGTGGAGTCCCCCATCTTGGTTAGACTTGGGATGCCCATTACGACAAGGCTTGGGGTCGAGACATGTCACCACCTCCTTAATCTTTAGTTGATGATACCCATACCAAATATCAATGTGTAAGAAAAACTTAGCACCTTGAAGCTGATTAAATAAATCATCTAATCTCAGAAGAGGGTACTTATTTGATCTTGGGCATATTTATATGTCCAATCACCAATATTTACCCATAATATGACTTGTTCGATGAGATAAAATGTGTTATTCTCATTGTGTTTTCGTTATAATTTAATAATTTAACTAATGGACATGATTAGTAGTGCGGTGTTGAATCATGATAAAATTGCATGCAATTGGATGCATTTATGGAAGTTAATGAATATTGAAACTTTGGGAATGAGGTTTTGAACATGAGAATACTTGGATAGAGCTAGGAGAGCATGAATCTGAAGTCGAGAACAAGGAAAGAAGCAATGAGCTTGAAATTGAAAGAAATAGTGAGTTGGGCCACGCAGAATCTATTCTCTTGTTGAGCTCTGCGTTGCCCTAAGGGTTTTTAGTATCAAAGATGAATTATGGTGAGGTTCCATGATAGCCTCGTGGCACAGACCCTATTCCTATGAACTAACTATCATGATACGGCACCTATTTCCCCTTTTGATCTCCGTAATGTAGAGGTGGCTAATCACTGGGTCAAACTTATCATACTATAAAAGGGATACTTCAACACAATTAAAGATATTTTTTCATATGTATAGCAGAGAATAAAACACTTACAACACTTATTTTAAGGTTCTTAGAACTTCATTCTTTCAGCATTACTTTTAGGTATGATTAATTATTTGTTTTTTATTTTGAATTCAAACATGAGTGGCTAAACACCCTTGTTCTGGGGATGCGGCCAAAAGAATGATTACACTTTGATATTTGTAGAGTACTTTATTGTTTAATTATCACATGGGTTATTATTAATCTATTGTACTTACTAGTTTGATGATTGTCCACCATTAAAATACACTTATATTCCTTTATGGAGCAAGTTTCTTATTCTTTTATAAAATAAAGGATTTGAATTAGCATCCAGGAAAGATATATACCTAGAAGCCTTGTTTGGTTCACTTTCAGGATGACATCTTAATGCATATAAATGGATTATTGCATTCCTTCTCAACAATGTAGTTGTAATGTCCATTTTGGTAGAATATTAGAGGATCGAGAGACCATAATCATACTCTAAACCCTGCAAATCTATAACCCAATAATCGACTAAAATTACGATAAGAATAGAGACTTGTAAGATTGTTAAAAGTATCTCAACCCTGGAATTCTCACTAGTATTGTTTACTACCCTGCTTACATTGCTATTGTAACACATTGTTATTTCTTTATTAATTAGATCATTACTTGAATCTTCAAAATCATTTTGATGCTTTGAAACACTTAATATATTCTTATTGAAACTAAAGTTAGTTCAATTACTAGTTAAGCAGTCCTCGTGGGTAAGATATCCGACTATCTAAGTCACTATATTACTTGTATGATCGCGTGCACTTGCATGTACGATAGACTAAAACTAGTTTTTGGCACCGTTGGTGGGGACGAAAATAATTAGTAATTTTCTAAATTATTTATTTTTGGTAATAAGTTTAAATTTTAAAGACTTGATCTAAGTGGCTGAATGTTGCAGGACTAGCAAAGTACCGGACTGACAAGAGTAGAGAGTTTGTAGATTCCTTTTCAGAACTAGAATGGGCATTTCATCAAAAGCGAAGAGCTTACTATCCAATTCAGTAGGTTAAAATGGTAAAGCAAAGAGATCCTAATCTTATTAATCCAAATACTACGTGTGTTCCATCTCCAGTGATTCTAGTTGCTCTAACTCGAGAAAAAGCCAAACCTATTCTTGAATTGGCAATCCCAATTATGAACCATGCTACTAATTGCATCACCAAAAAAGAGATGGATGGTCGGTTTGAATTAAAGAAAAATATGGTGTAGCTGTTGTGTTCGAGTGGACAATTTATTGGGTTCTCAGATGAAGACCCACAACAACACATGCAGACTTTTTTGGGAATCAGCGATACTTATGTTCCTACTGGGGTATCTACTAATTATGTCAGACTAAATCTCTTCCTATTTTCTATAATTAGGGAAGCAAAGAGGTGGTTATATGATGAACTACCAAACTCCATCACTTCCTGAACCATATGGCTTGGAAATTCCTTATACAATTCCTTCCATCTAGGAAGACAACACATTTAAAAAGCGAGATTCTGAGTTCTGAAAGAAAGAAGGATAAGATATTTACCAAGCTTGGGAAAGATATAAGGGTATGCTTAGAAATTACCCTTACCACCATTAGTCTAATGATATACTGGTTCATACTTTCATAGAGGTTCTTCATCCCAACACCAACTCTTAGATTCAGCAGCAGGTGGGCCAGCTCTTGAGAAGACATAACATGAATAATATACACTATTGAGTTGGATTTCACAAGGAAATCCTAAGTGGAATGCTGACTCAAAAAGTGCCCAAAATAAGGTTGCAGGTGTGTTAGAGGTGGACCAGTTCACAACTTTATTAGCTCAGCTTGTTGTACTACAAAAGTAGTTAATTACTCAGTTTAGTAATATGAAATTGGGGGTTACAAAGCCTACAACAATAACTAATATAGTCAATCCGGAGAGTACTTGGTGTGAGATTTGTGGAAGTAGTTAGAATGGATTCTTGTGCAGTTAATCAAGGTTTTGTTAATTATATGGGGAATCCTAATCATCAAGGACAGTAGAACTTTGGTAACACTTATAATCTGAATTGGAGGAACCATCCTAATTTCTCATGGGGTGGAAATAAAGCATAGAATAATAGTTAGTACATGGGGCCAGTCCAAAAGAATCAATAGTAGAAAGTTTAGAGCAATCAGTCAACGACTCCAATAAGTAATATGAAAGAGATGTTGAACAAATCATGGATACTCAAGAACAGTTGGTAGCAGATATTAATAGTCAACAGTTGATTACAATGAACTTAGAGATGCAATTGGGTCAGATTATAATAGCGCAAAACACTAGACCTCAAGGAGGTCTACCTTGTAATACTGAGACTAATCCAAAATAGGTAAATGCAGTCACTACTAGGAGCGGTTTGCAGCAAAAGGAGTTGGAACCTGAGTAGGTAAATCACAAGGCTACTAAGGGTGATAGTGAAAATGACCGATATAAAGTGGTTGAGGAAAAAGCTTAATGCAAAGAAACCTAAGTGAAGAAGATAACTCAACCTCTATCTTTCCCTTAAAGGCTTCAGAAGCATCAAGGGGAAACTAGTTAGAAGAAGTTTTTAGTGGTTTTGAAATAGGGTCACATAAATCTCCCTCTTGATGATAATGCAGAGTGTTCCAAATAATGCAAAGTATGTGAAGCACATTGTTGAAAAAAAGAACCGTTTGATTGAATATGCTACAGTATTACTTACTAAGGAATGCACATCTAAAATTCAGAGTAAATTGCCCACAAAGCAGAACCAAGAATCTTTACTTTACAGATTACCATAGACAATCCATTAGTTCTAGGGGTTTATGTGATTTAGAAGAAACCATCAATCTCATTCTCATATCCTTATTTAGAAAGATGGGTCTTGGGAGTCCCAAACCCATGAACATTATTTTATAGTAAGCCGGCAGGTCCCTTGCTAGGACTGACGATATCATTGAAAATGTATTGGTGTAAGTGGGATCACTTATTTTCCTAGTGGATTTTGTTATTCTTGATTTCGTTGTTGATTCGTCCATTCCATTTATTTTGGGACGTCCATTCTTAAAAATTGGCAATCACTTATTGATGTAGATATAGGAAAGATGACCATGAGAGCTCATGAAAAGGTCAAGGTACTCATGAAAATGTCACGGATTTTTATGTGTATAAGAAAATGAGGTTCCTTGCTATATATAAAGAATTGTCTTCTATAATAGTTGTAGACCTTGAGTCTGAGCTCTACTTTCTATTGTCTAATGGCCCTCTTGAGTGAGATTTGATGGGTATGATCTTTATGGTGATATTGAGGCACTTGAAGGGGTGAAAATTATGGATTTTGCATTGATTTACACTTACCCATGTCAACTTGCACCCAGGGTAAGGCTGTTTATGGTACATGCACCCAAGGCCAGGCTGTATGTAAATACAAGTAAGTAGCCACTACAGTTTCTTTTCCTTTTCTTTGTCCGAGCTTTGAATTTTAGGGTTTCCTAAATAATAAAATACCCTTTATGTGTTTTTAGTAGATGATACGCACTCTTGATACTTTCAAACATAATTTAATTCTAAGATCTGATTCTCATCTTGGAACTCTCTTGTATTGATTTTGGTTGATTAATTCAGTTAAAGTTTTGAATTTTCAGTTGTGATTATTATGATTACATCTTGTGCTTTAAATTATGAATGTTATTTATTATTCCACAAGCATGATCAGCTAAAAATGCTTAGCTAGGGTTGTTTATACTCTAACAAATTGACAAGGTAGGAGAAGTGCTATCTTTCCTCAAATCGTATTGGGATGGACAGGCACCTATAGCCGTGAAGGCCCGAGAGAACCAAGCTAGAACCTTGTACTTCTTAAATAGGTAACTATAATAACCAATGGTTTTGCTATTCATGGATATAATACAACTATGAGAATAAATGCAAGCCCAAAATTATATATACCAGACTTGGCCGTTGGGGCCATAACATCTAAAAGATAAGACACTATCATGCTTAACTATACATTGGCCTACAAAGCCTCTAAAAGATACATAGATACCTAGATAAGGTCGGTACAAACCCCTGCCATACTCTTAAATTTTGTACAATACCAAAATATATAGAACAAACTCGGAAAGCCCTGAATAAATCTGGAGCTCACCAATAGCCCTAGGATATCCTAGGCTCTTACTGAGAAGGTGCATTAGCTGAAGCACCTATACTTGCAGCATGAAATATAGGTCCCCCATAAGGGGAGGCAGTATGAAAATATGTACTGAGTATGTAAGGCTGAAGGTAACAATACAAATACAAAAGATTAACAAAAATCAGATATAAGTGTATAAATAGTACTATTAGGCCATCTCATATATACTTGTGGGACTAGGAACATTACATTCTCTTCTTTGTTCTTACCCTTCTTACTTCATAATCTTTGTAAACCATAGAATGTAAATGACGAGATGATCAATGGTAAATAGACAAATTGGGATCGGCCTATTCTATGCTTACGCCCCTGAGCTGCCATCCATAAATAAACATTGGGATCCGCCATGCTAGGATTACGCCCTAAGCTACCACCAAAATTAAAGTATTGGGATCAGCCCATGCTAGGATTATGCCCTGGAGCTGCCACCCGTTTACAAATTTGTGTTACTTAGTTTATTTAGCCTTTAAGACTATTACTTTGGTGGTCATAACATTATCGTACCTTGAAATAATAATCTACCAATAAGAGACATGTAAATGGTAACTTAATGAAACAACAATATGGCAGGGAGTTGTTGGCACACAAATGAAGTGTTTAGGAGATGAAAATAAGACATGGGTCTTATTTGAGTAAACAGAGAACTCCTGAAATTTTCTAGTGCAAATAGACGGGCAGGCTAAATAATAAACATTTATTGAGGTGTTTTAACACATTAGAGAGTGGGAACAAGGTCATTTGCTACATGGGATGTAATACACTACTATTATGTATCACTTGTTATAGGATAACCTTGGATGCTTACTTGATGGAACAAATGTCTGATTTCATACCAAAGAGTGCAAAATAAAGTATGCCTTACATACCTGGTCATACAAGTTCGATACTAGCCTAACTTGACTTCCCACTTTTTGTTTTACTTATCTACAGAGAAATATACCATAAACTAATATTAGCAACAAATTGACACATTTGGGCTATTTAACTTCACCAAAATAGTGGCTGGGCAGTAAGCACTTAATTTACCAATCAAGAGTGTTATTTTAACTCTTTTCTTCTCCAATTACATGCATATACCGTACATATTCTTATAAGTTCTCCCGACACAACTTTGGGTTTATTACACCCTCCAAATAATACACAAAATAGAATGGGCAGTATATAATACAACCATTATTTTAGTGGTGTACCACCACACCCTTCTTCTATATTTTAATACAAACTAATTACACCTTTTCCCAACATCAACCTAGAATCCCCCAAATATACACACAGAACAGTCCAAAAAACAACCCCAAATCCCTTTTGTTGTAGCAATTAATTATTGAACTCACCATTCTTTGAGTTTTTAACAATAGTATGTGTCCAATGTTCTACCAATACATGTATACAGGAAAAGGAAAAAATAGAGAGTAGCCATACCTTAATTTCTATGGTAGTTTAGTCTCTTAATGTGTTTCTCTTCAATTGCTTAATGCCTTCACACATAAACCAAAAGAGAAAACAGAAATTTGTAATAACTAAGAACAATGGAACTGTTAAACTTATAAAGGGTTTTTCTATAATTTAATCATGAAGAACATAATTCTCATAGTTGCCTTAAGATAAGCTCAAGACTTGTTCACTTACCTTTTGGTTGGAAGGAAGGAAAATCCCAAGAACCTTAGTGGAATTATAGGGATGATATATAGCTAAGAAAGAGAAAGAGAGAAAACCTAGAAAGCTATTTTTTGTCTAAGTTAAAATGAGAAAAAGGGGTTGATTTCAACCCATTTAAAGGGAGCTGCTCTCGGCCAACTTTCTTGGCCATTTTTGGGCCATACTTTCTCAACTAGGTTATGCACCTACTTTCCCATTAAACTGGACCTTTATGGATCTAACACTTTTGGGCACTTTCTTCCCATTCTCCTTATTTTCTCTCCTTTAATTTGGGCCAGAATTTATTTAACTAGATGGTAGTGTACTTGGCCCAAAAAGCTGGTCAAGGGATATTTAGTAGGTGATGCACCTATTTAGTTCTTAGGTTGGCCAAAAGGTCAAAGTAGGTGACTCACCTACTAGTTTAAATAAGTCAAGTAAGAACCTTAAGAAAATACTCCATTTTTAGTTCTTAACCTCTTTAATCTAACTTATAACTTGTATATACTTTGTTACTTTAAACTTTAGATTCAAATACTAGATTACGATCCCAGGTTTAAATAGTTGTATTGATGTTAACTTGGTTACGTCACATCAATATGTACGAGCAGTATCTAGAACTCCATTTACACCATCAATACTTGCGTAGAAAATCTCGTCCATTATCTATACCACAAGGCTATACCAAGCCTCATATAACTAGAATGAGTTCATGAAAAAATATGGTGTGGAACAAGTGCTATGCTATTCTGAACCGATACCCATGCATGGATTTTAATATCTTCACTCTAATAGCTATCTTAGCTGTCGCAAACATTAGGATCCTACCTAGATTATTACTTCTTACTCCAAAAAGGAGTAGTGTCTAGGAGAAGATAATTACAACAACAATTTGAAGTTTAACTGTCGATCCATGCTAATAGGTAATATCTAAGTAAGGTGGTTAATTGTCATCTAATAACTAGAGACTCAAAAGGTAATAGTTAACTTAGATCTAGGATAAGGGTTAGTAAGGAGACATCCTAAGAATCAAAAGGTAAAGGGTGAATCTATCAATTAGTTCAAAAGATGGTTTGTGGTACATAACTTATTAGATTTTTCATGCAAGGTATCAGGTTGGTTAAATAAAGAATGATAATCCTATAGTGTTTAGAAGTCAGGGGAACATAATCCTAGTGTTCACCGATGACTGATTATATCAAAAGTTAATATACGCTTCTTGTTCAATATTGATATTTCAATCCCCTAATTTATTTTTCCTGTTTTACCCATTGATTACAATAGCTGAAAGCCGCAATTCCACATGTTCCCTTGGGATTTGACCTCAACCATTATTGGGTTAATATATTTGACAGCGACAGCATAACTTTAGATTAAAGGTGTAGCTTGGGTGTTACTAGACAAGTTCAACTAACCAAGTATAAATATAGACATAATACAAAAATCCAGAATAAAATATGAACTTATAAATATTAATTTATCTTCATTATTTTCTATCCTATTCTCGTTCCATTTGCTAGTGACTATTACACTCATGATATGACACTCATTACTAATTGACCACTTCATTATCATTATATTTCACCGTTATCAGCTAGTTATCGCTAAGACACCTAGAACCTGTATTCTTACAAAGAAACACACATGTTAATTAATAACATAATTAAGTCAACCTAAATCACAGCAATCCATATTTGGATATTTTCCAAATCAGGAAGCACACAAGCTCAGATTTATACAGATTAACACTTAGTTCAAGGTCAATTCCACCATAATAGCTCGTAAGAGACATTCTGTTTATCATTATGGTACGATCTTCTTGTTGTCTTACAACATTAAGTAATAATAAACCTTAAGTATAATGTATAAATATTTAAACTATGCATAAGTCCTTTGCCATGTTTTAAAACAAGCAAGAGTTCCATTAAAATACTCAATGCAATAAAAACATATTTATAGGCATTTTGTCAAACTCATTAGGGGTATAATATAACCAAAACCAATTTCAATTACCATTTAACCATTCTCATGCAATACAATTATCCAAAATCACCATTAATGTGCATAAAGCATAATTAAAACCATGGAAAACCATAACCAACCATTTAATATCAAAACCCCCAATTCATATTTGAAATCCAAAATCATGCAATCAATAAAGTCATGAAAACATTCATAAAAATCCATGATTTTAGATATAACTAACAATAAGGGAAGAGCACATGCCTTAAACCAATATGATAATAGAAAGGAATCACCAAGACAAGCCCCAAATCAATCCTCTAGTTGAAACCCTAGCTTCCCTTACCTAAAATTTTTTGAGAGAATTATAGAGTGTTTCATAAGAGTTTTTAAGTGTTAATGAATGGAATAATAGGTTAAATAATCTCCCAAGTAGGTTAGAATTCATGGGACCTGATTAGGGTAAGTGAGAAAATATCTATAATACCCCCCACTTAAGTTGTACTAAATCTCATCATAGGGGTACGATTGACCCTCACAAGTCAGACCCTTTAATATGAGTGGTACCCTTCACTCATATCCTAGCCTCAACCTTTGGATCCTACACTGTCTAGCATATGACTCATCTAACCAATTTGTATCTAAAGCATACGATCTGTACCCTCATCTGTACCCCTAATAGATTTAAAACCCAATGAAGATTTAGAAACTGTCCACTATATGAGTCCTAGACTCATACCCTAGCTTACGTCTCACGGTGAGCCACTCGTACTTAGATCCAACCTAAGTAATCAAGTTTAAGATTAAGTTAAGGAACCAAATGATTCGTAACCACCAATACGACTCATACCTCCTAAGTCGTATCTATTTTAGTAACTAAAATCTATTCCACTAACTAACACTGGTTAGTATACAACTAGACCATACCATCAGTACCCCAACATACATCCCATACCCTTGAGTCATATTGGGTCCAGAGAACAAAATTCTAAGAAATTTTATAAGGTCTAACAGCCAAGGTATTTTAGATTCTAACTAACATTAAGAGCTTCTTGGGTTTGGCAGGCTACTATAGGAGGTTTGTGGAGAGTTTTTCATCAATTGCTGCTCTACTGATAAAGCTAACTTAGATAAAGTTTATATTTCAATGCTTGTAAGGTTAGTTTTGAGAAGTTGAAGGATAAGTTGACTTCTACACTAATTTTGACCCTACCCGAGGGAACTGATGGGTTTGTTGTGTATTGTGATGTATCTCGTATGGAACTAGGTTTTGTTTTGATGTATCATGGTAAGGTGTCCTATTCTTCTAGGCGGCTTAAAGTTCATGAGAGAAATTACCTGACTCACGACCTAGAGTTGGCAGATGTGGTCTTTGATTTGAAAATCTAGCATAATTATCTATACGTGGTGCACGTGGATATTTATTTAGAACAAAAGACCTTGCAGTATATATTTACACAGAAGAAATTGAATCTTAGGTAGAGGTAGTGGCTCAAATTATTTAATGATTATGACATGAGCCTTTACTACCATCCAAGTAAAGCTAATGTGATTGTTGATGCTCTTAGCAGATTGTCTATGGGAAGATTTTCTCACATTGATAAGGAGAAAAGAGGTTTGGTGAAGGATATTCATAGGTTGGCTAACTTGGGAGTTCGTCTCTTATATGCTGAGGATGGATGAGTGGTTGTTCGAGAAGTGGTTAAATTATATTTTGGTATGGAGGTAAAGGAGAAACAGGCTTTGGATACCATATTATACTGATTAAGGATGATTTGGGTCAGCAAAAGTTTATGGCATTCGAGATTGGGAAAGATAGCATCTTAAGTTATGAATAAAGGTTGTGTGTTCTAGATGTTGATGGTTTAATTAAAAGTATTTTGACTAAGACTCATGAGTCTAGATATACAGTTTATCCTGGTTCAACTAAGATGTATCATAATTTGAAAAAAATCTATTGGTGGAATAATATGAAGAGAGATATGGCAAATTTTGTTACAAAGTGTATGGTTTGTCAACAAATCAAGGTAGAACATTTGTGGCCTGGTGGAATGTCCAAAAAGATAGAGTTGCACATGTGGAAGTGGGAGATGATCAATAGG
>NC_061119.1:112580299-112631337 GCF_002878395.1 Capsicum annuum
TATTCCTAGAAGTACATTCCGGTCTAATATTTTTAGACTTCATTCACAATATTATTTTTATTTATCAACATTGTTAAAAAATATTTAATGTTGATTGTTCCTAACTTCTGATCTTAGTCGTGCAGTAAATAAAAATGATTATTTAATCGTTACTTGTCACTGGATGGATAGCAATTTTGTGATGCAAAAATGTATTCTTGCTTTTTTATTTGATGAAGATCGTAAACATACTGGAGATTTTATTGCTGATTCGATTGTTAAAGTTGCAGAATCTTATGGTATCAAAAATAAAATCTTATGTATTGCTTTGATAATGCTTCTAACAACAAGACTACTATAAAAAAGTTAAAATCTAATCTATCTCTGTCGTTACCTAAGATTTTTCATATTAAGTGTGCATGTCATATATAATTTAATTGGAAAAGATGGTCTTGAGTTTTTTGAACTTTATATTAAAAAAATCAATCTTACTGTTGGTTTTATTCAAGAAAATAATTGAAGAAAAAAATTAGAGAATTTAAAGTTAAATGTCAAGAAAATGGACTTGCACTGATATTGATGCCTAAGGAAATTGATATTAGATGGAATTCTATGTATGATTTTTTAAAAACTTGTTATAAATATAGAGTTCCTATTACACTAGCTTTTAACCAACATTGTAGTTCATTTGTTGATTCTGCTGATTGCATGCTACATGATTTTGATTGGGTTGTAATTAATGATCTAGTTAAGATTTTAGAAAATTTTTATATAGCTACGGTTAAATTTTCCAGTGCTTATTATCCGATTGTTTATAATAATTTGACATATATAGCCGATATTTCTGGTTTGCTCAAAGAATATAAAACTAAAGAAGGTTATAAAGAAGTTGTTGGTGTAATGTTTACTAAATTTAAAAAATATTTTTTTTCTGATTCTCCCTATTTACTTGGTTGGTGCTATGCTAAATCTGTGCATGAAATATAATACTATGTGCCACTTTAGTACTCTTATTTATGCTAGCTTAGAAATAAATACTAACGATGATTCTGAACAAGTACAACCTGATTTATGGACGGCTATGGCTGATGCGAAGACTTACATAGATAAATTATATAACCACTATGCTAATTTAGTTGATTTAGCTATACCGCCATATATCACTCCAACTGTTGATCCTCATCCTCCCGAGGAGCCATCATCTTCTAAAAGGTCAGAATATAGTGGTTTTCCTGATTCTTTTTATGATTTACATTATTGGAACACTGTTGATGAGATAGCTTACACATCAACTTATCGAGAAAAGCTTAAGTATTATCTTCGATCGCCGCCGGAAGATCGCAGATGATGGATCAACACGTTGGATTGGTGGAGGAGCAATGAAACACAATATCCTATGCCTTTAAGATTAGATAGAGATATCTTAAATGTTTCAATGTCAAATGTTGCATCAGAGAGCGCTTTTAGTCAGGGACGACAGCAACTTGGAGGTAACCGATACTCATTGGGAAGCAATGCAAAGAATGTTTTAGTTTGCCTCAGAGATTGGATTAGAGCAGAAAGAAGAAATCAAGGAATGGAAGTAGAGTCGAACGACGAGCAGAAACTTGAAAAAGGTATCACTTCACGGGAGAACTCAGCAGAATCAAGTCTAATGCATGATTGTGCCCTAGTTGACTTTGACTATCCTATGCAAGTCCCTGTTAATATTAACATAAATGAGTTGAAAAAAATGATGCATAGTTTGTAGATTTTTAATTCATGTAAATTATAAATTTTGGATCATTTTGCAATCAATAAAATTCAACATTCATTCACTCCTTAGTCCTTACTTTGTAATTTTTTTAATTTAATGATTTAAATTGAATTTCTAGTTTAAATTAAAAACTTACTTTTAATATATTATTAATTTACTAACAAGTATTATTAATTTATTACATTAAGTAGCATATGTTTTATATACTTGTGTATATATCTTCTATAGATGTGTATATTTAATGTATACTTGTGTATATATTTTATAAATTAGTATATAACTATAACTATACATATATATATATATATATATTAGGGTATATGTTTTATTTAAAGAAGAACATATATATTGAATGGTGCGTATATATGTGTATATATCTTTTATAGACATGTATATTTAATGTATACATGTGTATATGTTTTATAAATTATATATAACTATATATTTATTGTAGTATATATATATATATATATATACATACATATATATATATATATATTGTAGTATATGTTTTATTTAAAGTAGTTCATATATATTGAATGGTGCATATAAATGTGTAGTGTATATATCTTCTAAAGACGTATATATTTAACATATACATGTGTATATGTTTTATAAATTAGTAATTAGTATATAACTATAAATATAATTATATTTATTGTAGTATATATATATATATATATATATATATATATTGTAGTATATGTTTTATTTAAAGTAGTAGGACATTTGGGGTTATTTGTGGACTGTTTTGTGTGTATATGTTGGGGGCTTCCAGCTTGATACTGGGGAAATGTGTGATTAGTTCGTATTGAAGTATAGAAGAAAGGTGTGGTGGTATACCACCGAGCTAATTGTTGTACACGTTTATTACTTATTCTATTTTGTATACCATTTTCGGTGATGTAATGAAGTCAAGGTTATTTTGGAAGATCTTAAAAGAATCTATATGTATATGGATGTAATTGGAGGAGAAAAGGGTGAAAATAACACCCTTGGTAGGTAAATTAAGGGCTTACTACCCGGCAACTATTTTGGTGAAGTTAAGTAGCCCAAATGCGTCGGTTGGTTGCTAATATTGGTTTACCATATATTATAATATATATATATATATATATATATATATATATAAATAATCCAAAAGGTGGGAAATAAAGTTTAGTTAGTAACGGAGTTGTTCGACCAGGTATATAAGGCTTCTCTATGTCGTATTCTTTGGCATGAAATCCAGCAACTTTGGTACAATGTAAGCTTCTAAAGCTTTCCTATAGTAAGTAAAACCCAATAGCAGCACATGATCTCCCATCTAGCTAATGACCTTGTTCCCACTCCCTTATGTATTAAAATACCTCACCTAATGCTTATTATTGAGTCTGTATTTTACATTCACTAGCAAGTCTCATGAGTTCTTAAAGTCAAGTAAGGCCCGTATGTTATTTTCAGCTCCTGAATATTTTATCTGTGTACAACCTATTCCAGACCTCTTTGTCATTGTATAAGTGTTTATTCACATATCTCTTATTATTAGATTATTGTTCAAAGGTACCAAGATGTTATGACCACCAAAGTAATAATCTCGAAGGATAAAATAACTAAGTAACACAAATCTTAATCAAACGGTTGGCAACTCTGGGGCATAAGCCTAGCATAGGCTGAACTCGACTTGATGATTTACCACTGATCATCTAGGTATTTGCATTATATGGCTTACAAAGCATATGTAGTAAGAAGGGTAAAAATGAAGAAAAGAATATAATGTACTTGGTCCCACAAGTATATATAAAGGTGGTCTACTAGCACTAATTATACACTTATATCTAATTTCTATTGAGATTTTGTATCATGTGTTGTTACCTTTATCCTTGCATAACTAGTACATATTTTTGTACTGATGCTCCTTTTGAGGGACCTGTATTTCATGCTCCAGGCAAAGGTGCTTCAACTAATACACCTTCTGATGAGTGGTGATTTTACCACTCATTCATACTCAATATTCGTGTACATTATGTTGATTTAAAAGAACAAACGAGACATAATTGTGATTAAATACACTAATATCCACTCTTTGCTGGGATCAAGTTGATGAGATCAAAAGATGTGGATTGATGTTGAAAATGATCAAACTGGAATAAGAAAGTGCAGTTGAAGACTTAGAGCATGAACTGGCCTCAATTACCGCGGTCACGGTCTTGTGACCACGGTTGTAGTAGTCAATTAGAAGTTAAGAAAGTGTGGTTGCAAAAGATATTGATGGTTACATAGACGTAGTCATGGCCAGACCCGCTCGAATGCGACTTTAAAAAAATGGCAACCTGAGAGAAAATTTGGAAATGCACATGGTTGATCCCAAATTTTTGGCAAAAAAACTTATACCCTAAGTCATTTTATCATATTCCATCTTCCTTAATTTTTTGGGTTTAGCTCTTGATTTCATTTCCTACATACTTGGAGAAAAGAATATTTTATAGATTTTAAGTGAAGGATACATTGGTTACCTTCTAAGTAGAGGAATAACTCACTTCCATTATTAATTTATGGAAGTACAAAGTTTGAAGGAACATTCACTTAATCTTCAACAAGTCATGTCAATAGATATTTTGGGTATATCTATGCTTATTTATCTTATGTGAAGCTAGATATCCCTCTTGGGGTAATGTGTGAATAGGAGTTAAAGTGTGTATGGGTTGTTACTATTAGCCTCTATTTTGTAGTTCATACTTATGGGTTTTATCATTGCTATGCTAACTTGGTTGGAATTTGTAGGTGAAAGCCCCAAATACCCACATGGGTTTGATGATTAAAAGCTTTAAACTCTAGAAAGCTTAAGGAAATCTTTGAAAAAAGGGTTTTGGGTGAAATTTAGGAATTCACATCATCCTTGAAAAAGGGATGTGGAGACAAAATCAATGATAGATAATTACGTATGTAGTTTGCTAAATTTTTACTATCTTAGAAATGAGGGTGATTGTGAAGTCGACTACCACATGGGTTTTATCTTAGAAATAAGGATGCCTAAATTGAGGTTTGGTTACTAAATGTTAAACACACCCGTTAGGTATTCAAAAGAACCAATTGGCAAAAGTTTGGTGTTTTGTTGAAAGACTAGCATCAAAATATATAGCCGAACCTACCCATATTTTATCTACTAAATTGGTTTTGATTACTAACACCCGTATGTCATTCCCTTAGTAACACATAAGCCCAAGATCCGTGCATAATTATTAAAACTCTGATTATCATAGCCCCAAATTTATACAAGAGAAACCCAAAAAGAAACATTAGTATTGATACCTTTCTCCACCCATTTTAATCTTTTTGTACCTTTGTTTTGAATTTAGCCCGTATCTATTATTTTGAATTAAATTGATTGCCACTCACATTATTCCTCGTGGATTCGACCCAGACTCCAAAATTGAGTAAATATATTGACAACGACCGACTTTCACTTAAATTAATATGTAAGTTGAGTGTTATCAAAAATGTCACCGTTGTCGGGGAATAATTTGGCATATTAAGTTAGTTTGGAATTTTAGCTTACTTGCTTGAATTCAAGCCTGTATGTATTTGTTTGTGATTTTCTTTTGTAGGTAGATTTTAATTTTATTTTACTTTTCTCTATGGCATCTTTCGATAAGTATGATGTCGATAGTTGGGAATCCTATCGTGATGACCCATGTCCAATTTATGATGGTCCATACTTCAAGAGAGATTATAACTATGCTTCTCAGAGAGAGATGGATCCACCATCTCTATACTATAGGGTGTATAGGTGTTCTATATATAGTGGTTGAGAAGGACATTGGGATGACTGTCCAAATGCCCCTCCCGCCTATTATGATAATCGGGTTGCCAGTTCTTCTAATGAGCTTGATAGGTCCTATGATGAGAAGAAGGAAGAGAAACATACTAATTCCAATATCTTTGACTCAAGGCTACTAGCTATTTTGGATCGGATAGATGTAATTGGGGAGAGTATACAATCCATGCAAGAAGAGGCATTAGGATGGAAAAGTGTCATGATGGGGGAAATGAGCAATAATAAAAGCTTGAAACTATCACTACTTTGCCCATTTCCCAAGAGGCAGTTCATCAAGAAGAAATACCAAGCTATGATGATGAGCTTTGTTGAGAAGAGTCCTTAGTGACTTCCAAATCTACCGAATCAAATATGGAAGAGGAAGTTGAAATAAAAGGAATGGTGCTAGAGTCTCAATAAGAATCAAGAAAAATCTCTTATGACGACTTAAGCTCATTACAGGGTAAAGATTCTTTGGAGGAAAAAATTTAGAAATTAGGGGTTAGACCTCATTTAAACCACTTCTTAACATTATGCTTAGAAGATATGATGAGAATTCATCTACCTATGAAACTGGTGGATTTTAAGAATGTGAAGTACAATCCCTATTTCTTTGAATTTGATATTCCAAAGAAGCATATAGAACCCCATCCATCAATGGCCAAGGAACTCAAGTTCTGATTTACAAGGAATGGCCAATTTATATGATCTCTATTACCCAAGGATCCCAACCAAAAATTCGATGCGAAGTTAGGTAAAAGGTTTAAGTTTTCAAAATAGCAAGATCAAAGCTTGCTTGACATTTCCTTTCCTCTTCCAAGTTTCATCTTGGAAGATTTGAATCTTTTGTCCCCCTAACCCTTATTGCATATTGAATAAAAGCTGGGATGGAGATTCAAATCTTCTAAGTAGAAACATAAAAAGAGACAATAGAGACATCATGCCATGGCATTAAACTAAGCGCTTGATGGGAGGCAACCCATCACACCATGAAAAGTGGCACATATCCTTTTGATTTATGCATGAGAAGTAGATTTCATTTTTGTTGTTATGCATTAAAAATCCATGAAATATTGGTGCTAAGATTAATTTTGTTTGAATTTTAAAGAGGAACATGTAAAATTGGCAATTTGGACTAAACAAGAAGTGCAGGAAACCCAATTTTTTGGTCTTAGTTACTGTAACCGTGGTCTGTTCCACCGTGATCGCCTAGGACACATAACCATGACCACATAACTAGGACCACAATCATGGTCAAATAAGTTTAAATAACCATTCGAATGCCAGTTCTTCCCAAGCTTCTCTGTCAATTTTTTTCAAAATTCTCTCCAATTTTTGGCATTGCATTGCGTACCCATATGTCCGTTCATTCCATTGTATAATAAAACTTGCTATGTTGTCTCTATTCCCTTGTTCCTATTGTAATTACATGCTTAGAACTTATAGTATATGGCAAGGCCTGAAATACTATTTCAATACTAAATGTATGCTTGTTTGCAATGATAATTGTGGTTAGCTGTTGTAGTTGGTGTACACATTGATGGGAAAGTCTTAAGTACCCATGTTTAAGCCTTAAATCATTGAAAATAACATGTACACCATGTTCTATTCAATTGCCCTATGAATTCCATGTTAAAATTTTCAAGGTTGGGGTTATAATACTAAAGTCTGGGCTTAAGTTTCTTAATCATAATGTTTAGGTTCCTAGTTGGACACAAAATTAGGGATAAAATTATGGTTTTGGTGAAAAATGCAGAACTATCGACTATGGTCTCATGTACCGCGGTCGTGGTCCCGATGACCACCATCGCGGCACCGTGGTCGCCGTCATTGACCCATGATCGTCATACTAGAGGGTAGTATCTGCAGAAATTAAAAAATTTTCACAACTATTTCTTCTCCCAGAACCTTCTAACACACTACCATATAAGACTATTTGATTAATCTATCATGTTTTTAAGTGTGATAATGATAATGATGGTCTAGAATGCAATGTTTACAAGTACCATGCCAGCTTAGAGATGGAAGAATTTGATAACAACAAATTTATGACCCCACAATGTCAGAACTTTTACAATGCGGACTTGTAGAGAACTAAGTTGCTCACTGAAAGGGGTATCAGCTTAGATAAAGTGGAGGAAAAGTTCCCAAGTTTTCAAACTAGACTTAATCAGACCGGGTGGATGCATTATTCCCCAGACCCTTGTGTTGGTAATGAGCACTGGGTACGTGAATTCTAAGCTTACCTAAGAATAACTTCTTTAACAAATCCGATAATAACTATTAGGGAAAAGCAAGTGAACTTCGAGACAAAGTGGATCAATGAGGTATATGGGCTCCCAGATGCTGACGTAGAACAGTTTCATAGAAAAGAATGAGAGGCATAGACTTGGATTGCGGATATTTTATGTGTGTCCAAAGAGGTTCCTTGGGCCACCACCAAGAAAGACATTATGATGAATTATTTCACAACTGAGGCTGGGCTTTGGCTGAATATCATCTGTAGTTGAGTATTGTCGTGTACTGATATGACCATTTTCATGGACATGTGACCTTAGATGGTGTCCTGTATTCTCTCTAGCATCGACCTAAATGTAGGTGAGATTCTGCATTCAGAATGAAGGTACTAAAGAAATCATGGAGGTACACATCTTTTTCTCCCTTCCCTTATCATAAAGCTATGTAGAAGAGCACAGGTGGAGGAGTATGCTATAGATACCTAGGTTATCCTAGGCCCCCACATCTTTTTACTCAAATTTAGAGGTGAGGGTGCCTCAGGTCAAAGCAAGAAAAGGAAAATGGACTCGAAAAAATTAGTCCAAGAGGATACAGACTCTTGTAGACCCTCATCAGCTACCGCCTTCAATGACATCTCTGTTCAGATGCAGGTGGTGAGGGAACTATTGTCCATACTACTTCAGGGATAGGGAGAGTTCTCCACCACTTGCCACTCTTATGTAGCTCAGTCAGACTATAAGAAATACAAAGAGAAGCAGAAAAAGTAGGGAGCCACTATTGCCCCTTTGGAGAGAGTATAGTAAGCCTTAGCTGTGTCATACAAGAACCTCAGGGATTCATATTTGAAGATGGTGAAGGGAGAAAATAAGAGAGATAAATTCTTCAAGTAGTTGTGGAAGAGGGTAAAGGGTATCTTCAACGTGCTCAAGCCCAACCATCGACTACCTTCACTGAGGATAGAAAATGAGGATGCGGCCCCTGCTGATTGGTATGTTGATGATGCTGAGGGTGATAATGCAGACTTAGCAGGAGAGGATATCTCTTAATACATATTCAGGGAGACCCTTTTTACTCTTGCTTGCTTTCACATGCAGTGAGGACACTGCATTCTTTTAGTTGGGGGTGCCCTTGAATGTGTATTATTTTGGTGTTGTGGGCTGAATATTTCTATTGATTTTGTTTTGGGATGACATCTTTTATACTATTTTTTTAGGGATGCTGTATTTTTAGGTACCCTTATAGGGCCCACATTTTATCTATTGTCATTTTTTCTTTTAGTTTTAGTTATTCTTTTTACTATACTTTTATTTTGATTTTGGTGATACATTACAAGCTTTACCCTATGATAGATAGAGTGACGATATTC
The DNA here is from genome assembly GCF_002878395.1 of Capsicum annuum. Taxonomy (NCBI): domain Eukaryota; kingdom Viridiplantae; phylum Streptophyta; class Magnoliopsida; order Solanales; family Solanaceae; genus Capsicum; species Capsicum annuum. Next base: position 112,589,435 of record NC_061119.1, read on the forward strand.
TTAAGGGTAAAGCATCGTGTTTGAGATTTGAGACATAGGTACAGGGGAATTTTGAGTACTATTAGCATAAATGTCATGAATGCAAGAGAAATCTGAGTACCTGTGGCATTATAAATTATAAATTTGAGATTATGTTATACACCATAGGTGAATTTTAAGTATCCATATTGGTGTTTTTCCCATTTTGAGCCAAAATGTAAGACTAAGGCTTTGGTTGGAACCACAATTTTGCACCATCCAAAAACTTTGAAAAATTAAGGGCATGGACATAAGCAATGTTGTAACAAAATATTTTCTCTTTTTGTGGCTCCATTAATTTTTGACCTATGAATAAAAATAGATACTACTAAATTGTTTCTAGAGGGCGGGACATTTGAGCTCTCTGGGTGAGTTTTTGTATGCCATGTGTAGTGAACTATTTGAATTTATCTCTTGTATACTTATGTTATCAAAAAATTTTCCCATTAGTCTTTCAAAGTTAATTTTGATTGTATTTGATTTGAGAAATGATCTTAGGCCATCTTTGTGATTTTGGAAGCCACTTTATTCTAAAAAACCTATCAAAGTATGAATGTAATACCAAGTTACCCACTTAAGCCTTTAGACCTTTCTTGGAAAAATACATTACAAGTTATGGACCGTTCTTTGTATCCCTATTTTGAGCCATATCCTCTTTGAACTTAAAAATGCTATTTGAGGCTAAAAGCCTAAGTTGGGATGGTAAATATTGATGGAAGTAAGTTTGGAGCCACAAAGTTGTAAATTAAATTCCTAGTTACCTTAGCACTGAAACCAATGAATAGAAAAAGAGAGGATCTGACAAAGTAATGAATTGCACAAAAGTTTCAATAAAAAAGAATGAAAGTAAACTGGCGAACAAAGAAAGCAAAATGTAGGGATATGATAAAAGAGAGAAAACAAGAAGAGTCGCCCATATCAAAAAGGCAGATTGAATAGGGTGACATGAATATTCAAGGAAGGGTGTAGCCATGTTTTTCCCAAATGGTCTTCTACACTAACCCGAACATATGTTACAAGCTTAGAAATCCCTTTGAGGTCTCCGACCATTTACTTTTTCTTAGTGGCGATGAAAAATAGGGTCAAGCCTATGGTATGACACTTGTTGCATAGATATTTCTTTTTTGAGAGAGAGAGTTTTTGCACTTAAAATTCCTTGTTGCATATTTGGTAGGTTGGTCTATGAAATTCTCTTTCTTATGAGATTGGCATGTGAACAAGTTAAGGTGGGTGATTGTGTCACCTCCTGAACAATTAGGCTAATGGAGCATAGCTTAGTTTTGGTCAAAATGAAGCCACTTCTAGAGTATTAGTTCTTGTTGCTTGGTTGCTCTTTAAATTCTTATGCATTCTTAGATATTGCAATTTTATAATGAGGGGTGTAGTGAAACAAGCCTAACACATATGCAATGAGCTACCTATGGTGATGACTAAAGTTGAGGTCATTGTGATCTTTAAGGCATAAAGATTAGGCATAGATGATTATGTCTCATAGTAAGAAGTAGTGTTGCTTAAGGACAAGAAATGACTTTAAGTTGGGGGTGTTGAAGTGGTGAATTTACCACTCATTCATACTCAATATTCGTGCACATTACCTTATTTTGTGTGAATAAATGAGACATAATTGTTATTAATTTCTCTAATATCCACTCTTTGTAGGCATAGAGTAGATAAGATCAAAAAATATGGATTGGAGCTGAATATAAACAAAAGGGAGCAACAAGTGCAGTTGAAGACTTGAAGCAGAAGCTAGCCTCAGCTACCGCTGTCGTGGTCTGGTGACCACAGTCATGTCAGTCAAGTAGAATTCAAGCTACCACGGTCACAGAAGATATTAACCATCAGTTAGCCATAGTCACGGCATGACCCGCGCGATTATGGCTTAGCAGAAAATGGCAACCCGAGGGTAAATCTGGAAATACAAGTGGATGATCCCAATTTTTTGGCAAAAAAACTCAAACCCTAAGTTATTTTATGATATTCCATATTCCCCAATTTTTTTGGTTTAGCTCTTGAATTCATAGCCTTCAAATTTGGAGAACAAAATATTGTATAAATTTTGGGTGAAGATACATTAGAGACCTTCTAAGTAGTGGAATAGCTAACTTCCATTGTTTATTTCTAGGAGTGCAAATTTTGAAGTAACATTCACTTTATCTTCAACAAGTTATTTCAATAGATATTATGAGTATTTCTATGTTTATTTATCTTATGTGTAGATAGATCTCCCTCTTAGGGTTATGTGTGAATAGGGGTTAAAGTATGTGTGGGTTGTTATTGTTAGCCTTTATTTTGTAGTTCATTCTTATGGGTTTTATCATTCCTATGCTAACTTGGTTGGTATTTATGGGTGAAAGCCTCAAATACCCATATAGGTTTGATGAGGGAAAGCTCTAAACCTTAGAAAGCTAAAGGACATCTTCGAAAAAAGGGTTTTGGGTGAACTTTAGGAATTCACATCATCTTTGAAAGAGGGATGTGGATACCAAAGCAATGATAAACAATTATGTGTGTACTTTACTAAATTTTCACTATCTTAGAAATAAGGGTGATTGTGAAGTAAACTATTCCATGGGTTTTATCCTAGAAATAGGGATGCCTAAATTGAGGTTTGGTTGCCTAATCTTAAACACACTCATTAGGTATTCGAAAGCATTAATAGGTGAATGTATGGTGTTTTGTTGAAAGACTAGCATGAAAATCTATAACCAAACCTACTCATATGCGATCTACTAAATTGATGCTGATTACTAACACCTACATGTCATTCCCTTAGTAACACATAATCCCAAGATCCGTGCATAATTGTTAAAACTTTAATTATTTATAGCCTCAAATTTATACTATAAAAACACAAAAACAAACGTTAGTGTAGATACCTATCTCCCCCTATTTTTATCTTTTTGTACCTTTGGTATGAATTTAGATAGTGTCTATTATTTTGAATTAACTTGATTGCCACTCACATTGTTCCTCGTAGATTTGACCCCGACTCCAAAGTTGGGTAAATATATTGATGACAAACGCTTTGCACTTAAATTGACATGTAATTTAAGTGTTATCACCTTCTCATTAGGAGCCCAGGATATGCAGCAGCTATTGGTAAGCTGTATATTAATTAAGGGTTTTACGAGTATGCTTTATATATTTTTGTATTGTACAAAAGTTAAGAGTATGGCGGGGGTTTGTCCCCATCTTAACTAGGTGTATATGTCTTTTAGAGTCTTTGTAGACAAATGAAAAGTTAAGCATGATAGTGTCTTATCTTGTAGATATTAGGGCCTCAACAGCCAAGTCTGGTATATAGTTTTGGGCTTATCATTTATTTCTCATGAATGCATTATATCTATGTATGGAAAAACCTTTGGTTATTATAGTTACATGCATGAGAAGTACAAGGTTATGGATCGGTTCTCTCAGGCCTTAATGGCTATGAGTGCCTATCCGCCCCAATAGCAATAAAGGCATGACAAGATTGTACTTGAGTGTTTAAAAAGGTGAGGATATTTGATCAGCATGTCCCACTCAGTCTCCTAATTAGCTGTCTCAAATGGATAATGCCTTCACTAAACCTTCACTAATAGGAACTCCTTAAAACTCAAATTTTTGACTTGTCTATCTAGAACTTAAATCGGCTTCTTCTCTAAAGAAAAAACTCTCATTTAGCTGAATTGACTCTCATTAAAGCACATGAGACTCATTTAGAAAGTACCTTATCAACATGGATTCATACAAGGTAGGGTGAACACCCAAAAGAGCTGGAGGTAAAGTTATCTTATATGCAAACTAGCCGATGAAACGTGGAATCTCAAATGGACCGATAAGCCTAGGGTATTACTTTTCCTTCTTTCCAACCCTCTATTCGTTTTAAAGTGATACCTAAAGAAATACCCTTTCCTAAACCATAAACTCTAATTTACTATTAGCAGAGCTCTTCTACTTGCTCTAAGCTATACAACGCCTCTCTTAAATCACTCGTACTCCATATATAGAATTATTCAACAAGTAGGTGTCTAAAGGAACCACAAAAGCATCAATCAAACTATAACACCCCACAAAATTCTCTCATAGAATAAAACTTAGGGCATGTCAAATGAGGCGTGATTCTATCCCTAAAAGATTGAGAAGTGACTCCTAAGTAAGTATCATTTTAACCATATAGAATTTCCCCAATTTTGATAAGCTTTTCATCGATATAAGATTTTCCCGAATTCGATACTCGGGTAGGAAGTTATGGCTAATTTAAGTCCTAGTCATAAAATACCGTTATTTTGGTGCTTGGTGCATTGCGGAGAGGGTCTATTTGACAATTGTCAATTTCCAGTGGAACTCCGGGATAGTGGTATGTCGCAGAAGACCCCTATTTCCCAATATTTAATTTCCAGTGGCCTGACTCGATTGTGATGCGTCGCGCTAAAGTTACAGGTCTTAACTAGTGGAACAACGCGATGGATCCATGTCGCGGTGACTACCAATTTCCCATTTATCAATTTCCAGTGAGCCACCGTGATAGTGGCGCGTCGTGGTGGCCCATGAAATTGGGTTCCCAGTTTAATTTTTCCATCTTAATATAAAAGTTAAAAAGGGCATTTAGGACTTTTCCAAGCCTCTTAAACTATGCAAACACCAAATCAAGGTCATTTACAAGCATTCTATGAAGTTTTTCTCAATTTTTCTCTCAACAAAAACCCTAAGTATCCAAAACCTCTTCCAAGAATCTCAAGAATCCACCATAGATTTTCTGAATTGAGTCAAGATTCAAGGTTCCCAAGTCAAGGGCTTCAAGAACCCTCATTCATGTGTACGAATAGAGTTCCAAAAGTGAGAGTTCATCTAAAGCTTCTAATTCAAGGTATGTGGGGTTTTGAACAAGGGTAATCCTTTCACCCTTGTGCCCAAAGGCTTATTTAAACTACAATTCTCTACAGTTTATGAGATTTTACATGAAATTGAATTGGGTTTTTTCACCCATTGTTATTAGTTGCAAGTTTTTGATGTTTCAGTTAAATTGAGAGTCTAATGGCATGATTTTGACCTAATGGTCATTGAGTTTTGAAATCCACTCAACTACATGAGATTATAGATTTGATTATTGGGTTCTTATTGAACCATGAGATTATTCCAAAGTGGATTTTCATGAGAAGAGCGAGATAAACTAAAGAGAGTAGTATTTAGCAGAGACCGGGTAAGTTACTATGGTTTCTTACCCCAAAACTATGAGCCACCGTAGGTTAGGCCTTAGTCCGAGTTTAAGATTGTTATTGAGCCTAAGGCTGAGTTGATATTGGGCCCGAGGCTGAGTTTGTTTAGTGATCACTGGACCTAGGTTATACTCTCTGGCAAGAGTATGACATCTTTCCCTAACGTGAGGTCTCTTCCTTAGGAGGACAAAATATTGGACTCCAATAGCTCGCATGGTTTATGTCAGTTAAGAGAACCTCCCTTGACATTTAACCTTCGAGATCAGTTACCTCCCTAAACTAAACTATTTTCTATTGAGATAAGATATTTGCCTTTAAAACTAAAATATTATCCCTTGATATGAGTATTTTCCCCTAAATCTTGAAATAAGACATTTTCCTAACATGAATGAGATACCTTCAAGTATGTTCCAAAGTTATATGATTTCTAATTCTAAGTATTTGAGTTCAAAAGATTTACAAGTTTTTGAGAATTGAATAAGTTTTACTCTCCATGAGACATATGCATGAGTGGAAAGTATTTCTTAAAGTTTCCTTTATCCTTGAGTAATGAGAATAAGAGAAGAGTACAAATTTCAAAGCTGAAAGTATAATGACTCACAAGATTGTGTTACGTGTTTCATTTTACATGATTCATGAGCTTCGTATTTTATACTTATTCAAGCCATGTGAGTCATTACTTATTACATGCATGATTTAATTATAGAATATTGATGTTGTTTTATATAAATGCATGCACCTTCACATACTCGGTACATTCCTAAGTGCTAATCCACATATACGTCTATGTGTTATATTGTCCTATAATGTAGGTTCAGGTGCTCAGTCCCAGCCTTGTTAGTGACTTTTAAGTACCTCTATCTACATTCCTACAGTGTTGAGTCCTCATGGTTCGAGGACCTATCTTTAGACCTTTCTGTGTTTGAGAGACTATGTTTTTACTTTCAGTTTATTTCGGTTCAGTTGGGGACCTGTCCTAATGGCTCTCTAGTTCATGGATTAGTAGAGGCTTTGTCAGACTAGTTATCATATTGTGGTTGTGTTGAGGTTTCCAGTATTTCTTGGTTGTTTGGACCAAGCATTTTCTCCGTATTTCCTTTCATATGATATGACTATTCTAGTGTTTGAATTATTTCATCTTGAAATGAGTGTTATTAGTAGAAACAGGCTCAAAGGGTTAGCTTTAGGCTACTTGTAGCCTCAAGCACCGTGTGACATCTCGGGAGGCGATTTTGGGTCATTACATAAACCTATAAGATACATACATCTCCAATAATACAAAGCTTAAAATAGAGCCATATGAATACTTAAATGTGAGTTGTTATGATGAGAAAATTCTATCAGAGCCAAGAACTGGTCTCACTGAGCCCCACTAACCCAAAATCAAAAAACTATTACTGAAGCATATCCTTTTAATCCAAAATAGTTGGCTCAGACTGACTATCAATATCCAAGTAAATCTCAACCTGAGTATCGAATTATCTCTAAACTGACCTCTCAGAACATGATTTGAACTGAGTATAATAGTGAAAATAATAGAAGTGGGTAACCCATGCAAATAGAAAATCTCCTAGATATAAATCTTAGCCAACCATTTTTAGCTATAAGACAGTAGAACTAACAGGAAGTGAACAGACTTGGTCAACCCGTCCATGATAACCCAAACAATAACAAATATCTCAAAAATATGTGGCAAGCATACCAAAAAATCAATAGCTAACTACTCTACTTCCACTAAATAATAGGTTTTTATATGAGTTAAACCACCTAGCCATAAGTTCTCGTACTTCACCTACTTAAAATTTAAGCATAGAGACATAAACTATTAAATATCTCACTTTATTTCTTGCCACCACTAATCATATATCAAGTCACATTACATATTTTCCACCTCTAAATGCATTGAATATTTGTAAAAATGGGCTTCTTCCTTGATTAATCTAACTAGATCACCAACTCTAGGAACTGTAAACCCCGATCATTCTTTAAGCCTAAATCTGTATTTTTGAATGGACATGTATGACTTCCAAAGTGATTTATATTTAAACCATGTTTTATTTCTCTAATTTTCACTTTTTTTTCATGTAGAGAATTGAATAAGATTTCCATTGATACCAATTTCATCAAAATCCGACATCAGATGAGTGAGTTATGACCATTTTACTGAATGCTATCGGATAGCCTAGGTTTGGCAGTCGACCTGGTGGACCGTTAGGTCCTTGGAGGACCATCAAGTATCCCATCAAGTGAAGGCAGTAGCTCCCTTTTAGGGATGTCGTGTGATGGTCAAAGTGGTGGACCGTCACAAAGTTGATGGACTGTCAAGGTGTCCGTCAGACCGAGACAGAATGTCTCATTTCTGGCCCTCAAGTGATGGACAACTTGGTGGACCATCACTTTTCTAACGGACCATCAGGTCAATCGTCACATCGAGGCAAAACATTCTAGTTTTGGTGTTCGAGTGACGGATGAATCAGTGGACCATCAGTCGCTCTGACAGACTATCAGGTCGACCGTCACAGGCCCCAATCAGCAAATTTCAACTTTTTTTAAAGGGGCATCTTGGTCATTTCCGCTCCTTGTGGCCTTATATATATATATATATATATATATATATTTCTCTACATTTCTCTCCAGATTTCTTGCAAGAATTCTCTAGAAACCTAGGGTTTCTACCAAACCCAAAAAACAAATCATTTTCAAGAAATTCAAGAAATCTCCCATAAATTTCTTCAAGTTGTTCAAGAACTAAGCTACTCAAGTCAAAAGCAGCAAGGTCTTGGTCTAAAAGAGTGAGAAAGAAATTTCAATAAAGTTTCTATATCTTCAAAATCAAAATCTAAGGTATGTGGGGTTTGAACAAGAACACTCCTTTCGTTCTTGTGCCTAAAGATTTACTTTCTATTATTGATTTACATAATTTTACAAGTAGGTTTACACCAAAATTTCTTTATTTATGATTTATGAGATTTGAGTTGAATAAGTTTGATATTTATGATTATTTCACCATCATGTTTCTTAAATTGAGAATTTATTCCATGAGTAGTATATTGTAATTACGTATTGATGATTTCTAAGCAATTTAAGACAAGTGTCATGAGTTATGCCTTTCCATGAGAAATTTGACTATTGAATATATGTTGATATTTGAGATTGAAAGTCGAGAATGAGTCTTATGATGTTTCCTTGAAGCTTTTGATATTTGAAATGTTTTGATAAGCAAAGGTACTTGATGTTGAGAAAGATTGTTTTGATTTTTAGTCGATTTAGGAATCCATAGTTGTTCATGATTTACATATGAGATATATTTATGTTTTGGTCTCTATGATAGACCAATGAGCTGATATTGATTAAGGTGGATTTCCTAATGCGTTCTGAGCTGAGTATGGGAGGAGTATTTAGCACCGAGCGGGAGATTTGGTATTTCACCAGAACTACGTGCCACAGTAGGATTGATGTTGATAATTGTGGGCCAAAGGCTGAGTATGAGATTGTGAAGATGATATTAAGGTTGTACTACCTGGAAAGAGTACAACACCCCTACCAATGTGGGGTTCTCTCCTTAGGAGGGCAAAACGTTAGACTCTATGTGGCTCACATAGAGTAGTTATGTCGGTTATAAGAAACTCCCACATCCATAATAATCTAAGTACTGTGAGATACCAAGTCACTCTAAGTCATGATTCAAAGAGTTTGAGTTGATTTAAATGATTTATGAGATTTATGAAGTATATGTTATTACTGATGACTACGAAAATGATGTTTTAGATAATTCAAGAGAAAAGAGTTATTATTGTCAGCATGCATGATTTTCTTATGAATTTATGATATTATTTAAAATGTTGTATCCAGCCCCGCATACTCAGTACATTTCCAAGTACTGACTCCCATACTTTTTTGTATTCTATAGTTCCTCATGATATAGGTTCAGGTGCTCAGTCTCAGCAGCAACAGTGATCTTTGAGTACCTTCATCTATATTTCTGGGGTTGGTGAGTCCTCATGGTTCTAGGACCTGTGTCTTTGATTTTATCTTGTTAATAGATGGTTGTTTACTTTCAGTTTAGTAGCCATTTGGGATCTGTCCCAATGGCTCTTCAGTCTTATGTAGTAGAGGCTTTGTCAGACTAGAGTACCAGTATGTACAGAACATTAGTAATTTGATTATATAGGATAGTATTACCTTGTATCTCAGTATGTTCATGGCATGATTATTCTTCCTTATTACTGCTCGATTATTGTCATGGTGAATTATAGGAGTAAAGATAGGCTCAGACGGTTAGCTTAAGGCTATGTGTGGCCTTAAGCACCGTGTGACATCTCAGGATAGGTTCTTAGGGAGTTACAGGAACTGAGATATGTCCGTAGACCACCATCACACCCTTGTGATCTAAAGTTGCATTCCTAGCCACTTTTCATAGCACCTTATCTCAAATTACCCTAAAATACTAATCCTTGGACTGTGCATGAATCAACTCTGACAACATGGACCTAGCCTCCGTATAATCAAGAAGCTAACTAGGCTCAAAAATATCAACTTGAACAAACCATTTAGCCAAGTACTAGAAGTCTAAATCTAAAGTTTGTTTTGCAACTACAAGAAGCCAAACTTCCTATACATATAGCCTTTCAGCAAAAGGCATCCACTATCATATATTCCTTTTTTAAAAGACATAGAATCAATATATCATTGTCCTTAAGATCATACAACCACTTGTGATGTCCCAAATTTGTCACAACACAAATGATCAAGATTGTCACTCATCATAAATTATGGTGGGAGAAACATACACAACCCAACCCTCACTTAATTAAGTAATATAACCAACATTCACTTCTTACCATTCTTACCAAGAATAAGCCTAAAATCCCATAAATTATTAAATCGAAAAGCTAACACAAGTCATTATAACACTAATAGAGTGTGCATCCTTAGAAACTAAAGTCACTCTACATCAAAATCTAGAAATACTCAAGTCTATAGCTAAAGATTGTCCAAAATAGAGAAAATACATAAAAAACCCCAAATGTTGGCCGATTTTTTCAAAAAGACACCTAAACTATACTTCCGAACTATTACCCAGTGAATCTTACTTAAATCATTGCAAATACACCATTTTTGTTGATTTCTAGTCATAAGAAAGAGAGTGAATGCACGTACCAATCAGATGCTGCCACATGTTAAATAATTTAATTTCATAATTTATTTATATTTTTGAATAAAGTTTTCCTTTTTATTTTATTTATCACCCCACCCCACCCCTTCTCCCCTACCCTACCCCATCTAACATCTCTCTCCCCATCCCCCGTCCAGTATCTTCCCTCCATCCCCACCGATATCCAGTTGCTGATTTCTTCATTCTTCTTTCTCAATGGATTCAGTGTTTATTTTGTGGTTCATTGGTTCTAATTTCATGTTAATGTTAATTTTGTATTACTTTCTAATTTAGTATTGATTTATGTATTTGTTAATTGTCTAATAGTGAGATTAAAACACAATTAAAATGTAGCTTTATAGTTCTTCTTATGAGGATATATATTGCATTTTATAAAATGTTCAAAATGTAAAAAAAGCTGAAATAAGAACTTGAAATTAAAGAAAGTAAACATAGTGATGATAAAAGGTGAGTTATGGTGATGAGTGAGAGGATTGAGGAGAAAGAGAGTTATAGTGATGATGATGTTGTTGTTATTGCGGTAATTGATGTTGTTGTTGATTTATTGTGATGACAAAGAAGTTGTCAATGGGTAAGAAGACAATGGTGGGTGGGGGTGTTGCGGGGGGGGGGGGGGGGGGGAAGGGGATATCGAATAATTTTAAAATGTAAATAAATATTAATCTTTTTAAAAAAAGAAGATAAATTATATATCAAATTATTTACACTTGGCAGATTTTAATTGGTAAAAAAAGTCAATTTTGAGCATTTTCACATGCCTGTTATGCGTGTATACAGGCAGAGGGTCAAAATTGTGTATTTACAATAATTTAAGATTCTTGGGTTAATAGCTCGAAAGTAAAATTTAAGTGTGTTTTTGAAAAACTCAAACAATATCAGGGGGGTCTTTATGTAGTTTCTCTCCAAAATACCAAAAGAAATAAGAAATGTCTTAGTCTCTAAATAAGGGACACGAAAAATGAATTGAAGATCCAAAGGCTACCCATGGTGCTCACTCTTAAATTTGAAGCTATAACTATTTGCTAGAGCCGAGGTTTTATCTCCATTGTTCGAATATGATCTACACTCTAACACAAAAAAATTACAAGTAGCATCAGTATATCAACAAGTAATGATAGACATCATAGGACAACTAAACTCAACACTATACAAATAAGCAAATCAAATAAATGTAACAACAATCATCAAAAACCCTATAATCAATAGCATCCAAATATTTATGACACTTCATCTAGGATTCGCAGGCTCATATTATAGATGCTTACACTTAGCCATTTTTAATAACATGTTTCATCTCAACATATAATTATAACAAAATATTCAATGAGCATGAAGGAATGTATGAATGGAAGATATGCACATCATCTTGTTTTCTTCACAATCTCATCAATATCATCATAAATATCATAATTTAGTAACATTATTAATACCATCATCATCTCATCAACATCATCATCATTAACATCACCAACATGATTTGTATATCATCATCATCATCATCATTTCAACAACATAATATATATGAATATGTAATGAAGTAAATAATCACAAATAGTTCTTGATCACAAATAATTAATTCACATATAACCATAGTTTCAAGCATGTCTAATTGCTACAATAAACTATAGCATACCTTGATTCCTTGCTCAAAATCACTTATAGGCCAAAGATTGTGTTTCCTTTCCCTTTCAACGTGTTCTTGATCTATAACAGTGAGGTTATACACCTATTTTAATAAAGTTCTCCCTTTTAACCACTAGGGATTAACAACTAAAAAAATATTAACCATAAAATTACTTTAGTTCTTCACCTTAAGGACTTCTTCCCCTTCAACCTCATGAACCCTACTTTATTTAGCATGAAAAACTATGATTTTAGTCTTTTTAGTGATTTCTAACATCCTAGAATCATTATCTACTGACTATATACTCATTCCCATAAAATTACATCAAGTTCATGCATTAGGGATAAACTTCAATTTTTACCCTTGATAAGTTTCTAATGATTTTTAGAGATTCTAGGAAGTAATTTCAAATTTGGGATTTAGAAACTTACTTCCAAAGGTGAGAACTTCTAAAATCTTGCAAAAAGTTACCTTCCCTAATGCCTTGGTTTGTTTTTCAAAAAGTGAAAAATGAATATATGTTTCTTGTTTACGATCTATAAAAAATATTGTTTGTTACTTCTATAGTGGTATCGCTACAGTGATTCATGGCAATTACAAGCTACCACTACAATAGTACTTTTTTTGCATAATGATAATTCTATAGTTGTTCCCTTTTTTGCAGTGCTCACCATGTTAATATAAGGGCCCCCATCTAGTTATGCCTATTTTACAACACATTTCTTGAAATATGATATTGTAAAACAAACCTTCCATTATAATATCATGATCAAAGACTATGCCTAGTCATAACATGGTGCTTAAGGCAACAAGTGATCCTAAGCTAACCTATGATCTGATCTCTGCTGTGAGTACTAAATAAAGTATTAATAAAGCATCACATGAAAAAGCTAAACTAATGAAAAATATGATAAGATAAAATAATGAAACAATACCCAACATGCCTAAACTTCTAATAAAATTGAAAACAACTATAACTATCTGAAAGTCTCTAAAATAAGAGAAGTTGATAGGACAAACCCCAACTAACTTTGACTGTCTGAAATAAAGGAAGTACTTAAAATAACTACAATTAACTTATTCTCGAAGGATGAGGACTTACCACAACCAATACTAAACTGAGCATCCAAACCTATCTTATAAGACAACATAGCGCAAAAGAAAGTATGTGGTCAGTACTTCAAATGTACTGGTATAAGAGATGGGACTTACTAAAATACATACATAAACTAAGCAGGAATGCATGAACATGTATAAGGAATACAAGATGAAGCATAAATATATGCATAAATAATATCTCACACTGAATAAACTAATAAGCTGAACCCTTGGTCATGCAAACCTAGGTTGTTATGATCTGAATACTGAACTGAGACTGTGGGAGCTAAAATTTAACTGATATGCCCCAATCTGAGATAATTGGGGTTACATTTGTAACCCCAGTTTGAAGGATGTCAATACCTTGCCACGGGTACTGACACTGGCTGTGTGGATCCAATAAACTGGTGTCCTAAAGGTCTTGGGTGTCACCCTCTACTAGTTGGTTCTCCTAAAAGTGTATCAACCCTCTACTTTCAGGATGACCTCTCATACCAATGCTTGATACATAGGTTTGGAACTCAAGGATTTCTATTAAAGGTCTCACCCTTTACTATCCAGAAAGCCTCCATCCATAAGTTTTCTCGATGCTAAATTTTACTCCTAATTGAACTAACATGGAAGCATAAACTAGTACGTGCATTGATAACTGATTTGCTCAAATAGTGTATGCTGAGAATAAAATGCATTTATAATCTAAACATCACTATACAAACATGGTATAAATAACTTGTAACTTAAAAATATGAAACATGCATGACTATCTAGGAATTTTGTATTCATAACTTTCCAGCATAAGTTAACACAACTAAGGATAATGATGGCGGACAAATCATCAGATGTATAATCCATAAATTGATAATTAACATGGTGTCAACTGAACATGATATGGGTAACTGAGATTATAAAGCATGTAAGAACATTATTCTCCTAGTAAAATACGTTCTCATGGTTTGTATCCAAAACTATTAATTGTAAATTGAGTAAATACATATTTGACATTATGATTTCATAAAAAGAGAGAAAAATGTTTACACATGTAAAATATAAGATCCTTGGAACTCAATAGGTCGAAGGAGCCCATTGATGAATATACCACATGCTTGAGTTGCTTGAACTAATGAATGGAATTTGAATTTGAGGCTTTCGAAGATTGAATTCCTTGAAGAAAGATTTTGATTTTTTTGAGTTCTTGATAGTAGAAGGAGATTGAATGTCGTTAACTGCTAATGAATGGGTAATATAATACCCCTCTTGGGTTTTAAGTCATGGATTATGTGTTTAGGGTGAGTAAAAAGACAAAAATGCCCCTTTAACTTTAAGAAAGGTTGCTAGACTTTACACTGCAGTATGGAACGGTGCCTATAACAGAGGCCAGCCTCCATAAAATGGTGCCTATCATAAATAGTAACCTCCATTACATAATACATATCATGGAGACTAACCTCCATGACATGCTATATATCACAGAGACTAACCTTCGTGGCACGTTTAAAACCAAGAGACTTACTGCCTCCGTTTTCTAAAATCACCCTTACCCTCTTTCGATAATTCAAAAACTTCCTTGGATGATCTGTTAAATTTTTCTAAGCATATTTTAACTCATAAATATATGTTTTGAAGACGTGAAGGCCAAAAAGAAAATGTTCAAAATCTTGGATTGTTAAAATGACCATGTGAAACTCCGTGGCTTTTGTCCCTTGGAAATTTCCTAGGCTTTAAGCTCACTAGTCTTATAATGACTCATCATATGAGTCATATGATATGGATATAAATCAGGTGTCCCAACTTATAAGTTGTTGAGTGATTAGTTGTTGGGCTTTTATTGTGGGCACGGTTTGATGGTATGGGTCAATAGTGTGGTGATGAATCGTTAGGGTAATCTTTTACTTAATCAGACATAGAGTAACTTGAATTAGATCTGAGTATGAGTGGCTCACTAAGAGTTGTAAGGATATGTTATGAATCATTTTGTGAATTTGTATGTTGTCCAGTGTTAATTCTTATGGTTTTTATCTTTTATACGACTTGACAAACAGAGTTGTATGGTCTAGTCACGGGTGGGGGTCAGAGATTTGTATAGTGGACAATGTGTGGGTATCCAATACACTATCTTGGTGATGACTCAATTGTACGTGTCATATGTTCTAGTCACGAGTCATAAGGTCAACTCATAACCACCTACTATATTTTTATAGTTTTAAGTTGGGGGTATTCTGGAAATTTCCCACTTGTAACTCCTTTTGATACCACGACATGAAAAATCTTTTGTTACTTCATTAACCTATTATTCTCAATTAAACACTCTTAAAATCTCTCTAAAACATTTTCTCCATGAAAGGGCTAGGTTTTCCTCAAGACAATCTATTAAGGGCTTTCAAGAGTAATTCTCCCCATTATCCTTGGTTCTAAGTCATGTTAGTCTCCTTCATTGTTATTTTACAAAGAACATGTGTTTTAATGAATGATTTTCATGATATTGTTATGGTTTGAAATAATGGTGGGTGGTTTTGGACGTTCATGGTTGAATAATGTTTATCATGGTTTAATTATGTTTTCTTTCATGATTTTAGTATGATTTTGACATTATGCGGTGCATGTTAATGATAAATGGATTTCAGGGTATAACAGATTTCCCAAATTACTTGGTTATGGTTTTGAAACAAATGTTCCCTCAACCTATTTGTTAAAATTCCACTAAGAATGATTTTGTCACATAGTTTGACTATTCTTGAAATCCTTCCATTGCATAAAAGGAAATGGAACTTAAATTGGTTTGGTTCATTTTGAATTGTTTGGAAAGGCCTTGGTGGTCGTGGTCTTTGTTTAATTGGAATTATTGGAGTCAACTTGGTTTAATGGCATTGGTTTGGTATAAATGGATAGACTTGCAAGCTTTAATTTTTTAATGATGATAACAATAGTTAATTCCTAATGAAAGTCTCCTTGGTATATAGTTGAAATGTGTAAATTTGTTAATATGGGCTTAAAGGTGGGGGGTGTAGCAAAGCCTAGAAGATGGAGGTCCCGAGGGGACCAATACTTGAAAATCATGTTTGTCAATGTGAGGTTTAGTCATGGTGACCATGTGCATGATGTCATAATTTATATTCTGGGAGATATACTAGTCGTCTCATGTTATTTTCTCTTATCATGCAGCTAACACACACTGGGGCCCTTTCAGTAAGAGGGGATGAACCCATATAACCCTTGGGTAGTTTTAGGAAGAAAAAGCTATATAGCACTGGTAAAGGTTTTAAATGCATACTAAACCTGATTCCCTATCCCTACACGATATATATATTGATATGGGAACAAATACAAGACACTAAATATAGCCAACAACACAAGACAAATCAAGAAGAAGATGGAAATTCACCCTCGGCAACAGAACACCAAAACCGTGAACAAGAACAAGAAACAAAAACACAACATAGCAAAACAAATGAATGATAGGTAAGATGAGATAAGATCTTATGAAACAAGGAGAACTGACATGTGTATCAAACTCAAAGATCTTCAAGTCGTAATAATCAAACACCAAACTTCTTATGGTGACCACTAAGGGAGTCAAATCTTCTTACAACCACCGCTTCTAAGAAAAACATCAATATTGGGTTTTCCAAGTCCTACACTAAAGTACTTGGCTTTTTCAAGCCATACACTAAGATGCACTCTCAAAGATAAAAGACTTTCAATATTGTTCAAATATCCAACATAAACTAAAGAGAAAATGACCTAATATAAGACTATTTATAGACTAGCTTATTACATAATAAAATGAGAAAAATACCCTTAATGAGAGAGGCGACCTTGGTGTGTAAATTTGGCGATACCTTGTAGTGTTTTGGAGCGTTTAAAGCTATTCAAAACACTTAAACACTTGTGCTATCGAATATTCATCAAGTCAAGCCTCCAAGTGACCCTCCACACACGGAATTACTCTTTTAAATGTCCAAAATGGGTCCTTTGTGCATGCTCTTGTGTCTTTGAGGTGACCAAAGCTTGAGTCCTTAAGTGTTGGTGTCCAATGATGTTATCAGAAGCTATGATATCCGTTTGGCTTGTATCATCCTACCCTTCTTGAAAAGGATTTGAACTTGAATCCAGACCATGCAAAATCAAAGGGAGGACAAGCAAACACAACTTTCTCATGGAATGATGGTTAGGATTAGCATAAATAATTATTTCATCATGCCAAGCTTGCACAAACATGAAATATAACCAAGGATCCTTTGAATTGTATTTTAAAAATACAATGAAAAATGCAGAGAGTATTTTGGTATGGGAATCACCAATATGTAAGGAAACAACAAAGGTCCTAATGGCGTCACATGATCCAAAAGGTAGAATTACCTCTATCTTATGAGCCATAAGAGACAAATATTTTACTACCTCTTCAAGAGACCACACTTAGGGTGGTTCTTCAATTATTTCTAAAGTCCATAAAACCGATATAGCATTATCACTCAAATAAGTGGACCAACTAACTAGTTCCCTACCTCTAAATAAAATAAATCCAAGATTAGAATGGATATCATCATAAGAAAAGAGGTAGTATAGAAAAGAATCAAGTGTAAAGACATATACGACCGAAGACAAATCATTTAAGCATATACACATTCTTCCTTTTGAACACATAGACAACTTGGTATCTAGAAGTTGGGATTCACTCAACTTAAGAACAAGTGTGTCAAGTGAGGATGCACATTTAGAAGAATTACACCAAGGAGTCAATGACACCTTTTCCCTTGGGTTTTCAAGAATTACTACACATTTCTTACCCTTAAGTGTACTCTTATCTTTTGAAAAGAGATTTCCATCTTTAGGAGGAATGTTGTCACACCTTAGTGGGTTGGCATATAGTCTATATCCTCCAAGACAAGTTATACCATCAACATCATTATGACCACTAGGTTCATAAGGAGTGGTTGTACCATCTTCAAATAGAAAATTATACCTACAGAGATAAGGATCTATCCCACGAGCAGATTTGGAACAAGAAAGCTCACCCTTTAAATTTTATTACTAAGTTTCAATGATGTTGAAACACATGATTATCCCTATGAGCCAAGGAAGCATTAGCACCTTTATCATATAACAAGATCACAGGTTCACTCCTATTATTTTGATTAATATTTTAAACATCATCACACACTTGAGATTCATTGATCACATCACACACATTCTCAAGTGGTGGGCAATTTTTACACACAAATTAATCAATATAATTTTCACAAGATGGTGTACTTTCATTCTACATTAGGTGGATACAAATTTATCTTACAAGAAGCATCAATTAGGTCATTAATAGGATCAACTAGTGTATTCAAACTCACAACATTGACATCATCTTCAAGAGGTAAAACATCTTTAAGCTCACGTGTAGGCAAGATACTACTCCCACTCAATAAACTACTAGCCACATAATCATCATTCATATGCATAAAAGTGTAAGATTTAGCTATTTTACTTTGAAGTTCTTGAGTATGTTCTTCTTTAACTTGATGTGAAGGTCCTCCATAAGCTTTGGCAGTAACTTCTCTTCAGCCTTGCTCTCCTGTACTTGCCATATTGGTACCTACTCAAATATCCTTACAAATAGAAGGAAAAAAAAGTTAGCACGGTTTGGTGGCAACCCCCTCACTTCACTCCTCACAACCTCTCCTTTTTCTACTCTCAAATTGCCAACTTACACACCCTTATTCCTTTCAATCTTTTGTCTCTCAGAATTATTCAGCTTGGAGCAAGTGATCACTTCTCTTTAAGACTTGGTTAGATTGGATGTAATTAGATGATTTCCCCATTAGTATCTTACCATCTTAGGCTAATTTTTTACATTTGAAACTCTATGTTATGCCAACTAATCGGCATCCAAGCATACATGTCATGGTGTCAAGGGAAAGATATCGAATGACACTTCATTATTGTAGTCAAATTATGTTAAGATAACCTTTACTCTCTCAATAACCTTATACCCATCCAAGGAATATAAAACAAGAAAAGGTTCTTGAAATAGACCTAAATAGTCAACCATGGGTGGCATGATATATTTCTTATGGATCCTATCATCTAGCATAAGCAGGAAGTTCGTAACCCCACAAATGTCTACCTTTCCAGAGTGAACACTTATCCTAGGATCAACATTGTAAATATTAGTACCCCTCAGCTTTGGAGATTCATACTCTTTTCTTCTCATGGGACATCCTCCACTATAGCTAGATTAACCATTCACACTACTTCGACTTTGACAAGAAGTACTACAAGGTGAGGAATATAAATCTTCATACTCCATACATGCACTCTCACCATAGCTCTCATAAGCTTTGCAGATGAAGGGGTTACACCATACACAAGTTCTAGGTTCGGAGTGGGAAGTGTAAAACTCCTCACATGCCCAAACTTCATCATAAAAACCATCACAAGGCCCTACATCATCTCCATATTCACCATAAGCACTAAGTACTCTATTCTCCTCATTTTCTCCCTCAAAACCGTAACTCTTAATTCTGCTCGTGTCTTGATCATGGCCATATTCATAGCATCCATAAGCTCCCTTATCATCTTAGCCATAAAATCCTTTACTACAATCATAGTCTCCTATGTTATAGTCACAATAATCCATGGCTATCGAAGACAAGTTCCCCCTTATATCACCTTATACCTATAAAATGAACAGACAAGATTAGTAGTAAAAGCTCCTCACCAATGCTCGTATACACTCACCTTTGTGATCCTTACAATTGGAGGCAAATATTGAAAGTCACTTATATTTTGGTAGTCGATAAGGTTTCAATCACTATTTTTCATCCAGAATAGATTCTTGTTTGATCTACTCAAGACACAAAATAGAAAAATCTTCTTACAAACTTCAAACAAAGAAGTTACGATGAATTTTAAATTAAGAAAAACACACAAAGAATGAAAACACAAAGAAAACAGACTCAAAAACTAATTCACAATCTAGTAGGTGATTAATAGTTGCTAATTAGTACTAGACTCAAGAAATGAAAGTAAGAAACGAAGAAAAAAATCTTTAAAATCAGAAAATTTGAGCCTTTGGTCGTTTTAGAATGGTGATGATGTGGTAGCCATGTGGCAGCCTTGGATTGGGCGTAGAGATTATTTAAATTTGAAATTGTTTTGTTCTAAAATTGAATTGTTCTCTTCAATTGGAGGAGTGAAGTTTCAGTTATAATAGAGAGACAAACAAGACTTTGGAGACTTTTTTTCAAAATTCAATGAACTTTGACTTTCTTGCACCTTTTTGGTAAGATAACCTTTTTGCAAGTCCTTGTCTCCTTTCCCTTTTTGTCAACCTTGTAATGTGCCCTTTCTCCTTATTGGTAACAAGGCTTTTTGGAAGCCTTTTGTTCCCTTACATCTTTTTTAATGTCTTGGAAAGGCTTCCAAGACAAAAAAAGATCCACACTATCATTCCACTTGTTGTAAGATTAAAAAACCTCCTTTGAAGAATCTTCTTTAACACAACATGAAGATGGTGAAGAACAACAGGAATACTAAGAACATTCAAGAATAAAAACCAAACCAAATGTTCCCTAAATTGAATGATTTTTGCTTCTTTTAGTTCTCGTTGAATTCCACAACAATAACAGCACCTTCTCAAGCCACATACCTCAATAAATTTCAAGATCACCTTTTCAAGCATCGTCAACCTTTGAGTCCCACAATGGTGAAGAACTTAAACAAACCTGAATCAAGCTCAAATCTTAGATCTAGACTTATTTAGTGTAGGCAACAAGAACCTAACACTAGAAACAAATAAAACACACTAAAATCTCGTAAATATAAGTCTCAAAATTTCAATCCAAACACAAAAATGGGAAAGATTATTTTTTTATCGAATTTTTAGTTTTCAACACCTCTTTTTATTTTCAAGTTAACAAGCCCAAGATTAA
The DNA here is from genome assembly GCF_002878395.1 of Capsicum annuum. Lineage (NCBI taxonomy): Eukaryota > Viridiplantae > Streptophyta > Magnoliopsida > Solanales > Solanaceae > Capsicum > Capsicum annuum. The sequence continues at coordinate 112,610,471 of NC_061119.1, forward strand.
TTCTGTAGGAATAAAATCAATCCTTTTTTTAATACCAAATTATATGAGAATGGATATGAAACACTAAAATTAGCCAACAACATAAGACAAACCAACAACAAGATGGAAATTCACCCTCGACAGCAACACACAAAAACCATGAACAGGAATAAGAAACAAACACACAACAATACAATAAAAATAAAGAATAGGAAAAATGTCATAAGATCTTATGGAACAAAGAGAACTGACACGTGTATCAAACATAAAGACCCTTAGCGTAATAATAAAACAACAATGTTCTTACGGTGATCGCTGAGGGAATCAATGCCGCTTACAACCATCTTTTCTAAGCCAAAGTAAAATATTAGTTTTTCTAAGCCCTACACTAAACTACATAGATTTTCAAAGCCCTAAACTAATATACACTCTCAAAGAGAGAAGATATTTAAATATTATTCAAATATCCATTATAAGCTAAAGAGAACATAACATAATAGAACACTATTTATAGGCTAGCTTATTGCATAAAAAATGTCCAAAATACCCTTAATGAGATGCGCGGCGTTGGTGTGTAAATTAGGGGCTACCTTGGAGTGTTTTATAGTGTTTAAAGCTCTTTAAAATGTGTTATTGAATAGTCATCAAGGAAAGCCTCCAAGAAACCCTCCACACACAAAATTTCTCTTGTGATTCTCCAAATCGAGTCCATCATGCATGATTTATGTCCTTGAGGTGACCAAAGCTCGAGTCTTTAAGTGTTGGCCTCCAATGATGTCATCAAAAGATATGATAGTCATTTGTCTCATATCATTGATACCATATGATACGAGAATAGATACAGAACACTAAAAACAGCCAACAACATAAGACAAACTAAGAACAAGATAGAAATTCACTAAGATACACTCTCAAAGAGAGAAGACTTTTCCATTCCCTACACTAAACTACTTGGCTTTTCCAAGCCATAAACTAAGATACACTCTCAAAGAGAGAAGACTTTTAATGTTATTCAAATATACATCATAAAATAAAGAGCAAATGACCTAATAGAAGACTATTTATAGGCTAGCTTATTATATGACAAAATAGCCAAAATACTCTTAATGAGAGGGGCGACCTTGGTGTGTAAATTAGGATCTGCCTTGGAGTGTTTCGAAGTGTTTAAAGATCTTTAAAGCACATTAACACTTGTGCTCTCAAATAGTCAACAAGGAAAGCCACCAAAAAACCCTCCATTCATGGAATTGCTCTCTTGAATGTCCAAAATAGGTCTTTCATGCATGCTCTTGTGTACTCCAGGTGATCGAAACTAGAATATTTAAGTGTTGCCTCTAATGATGTCATCAAAAGTGATGATGGTCATTTGGATCATATCATACATATATGTATATATGTGATCGCACATGGTTATTTACTTTTGTTTTGAATTACTGGCATTATTTTATCTTAAACCCTGAGTACATATTAGCATAAACTCTGCTAATCATCTTCGAGCGTTGTATCCCTTTGTAATGCAGGAACTATCCATACTATCATTCCTTGTTATCAGTAACATAGATTCGGGGACAACTTTTAGTCGTACTGAATTGGTGAGATTACTTAATCTAGAAGAATCCATTTTATGATTTGGACTTTTTTATTTTTGTTATATCTTTGTTTTTATTTTTGCTATGGTTGGGGAAATATCCTAACAAAATTTTATTGACTTTGGTTAGAGGCTGTGTTAGACAACTATGGGCATGGGCGATATTGGTATTGGTATCAGCCTTGGTATTGGTATTGGCATTGGGGTTGATGGCGCTGTTGCCGGGGAACTATTCTTTGGCAACTATTTTTTTTCTAGTTTTGCTTTTTAGATTTCTTTGATTCTTTATGCTTGGTCTTGGTTTTGTATTGGTAGAAAATAGGTTTTCAAAGTAGTAAGATGGAAAGGGATCAGGAATTGGTTTATTAAAGCCCCGAACATGAGCAAGTCTTCCATCAACAAAGGAGAGAAGCAAACCTTCTCCCCCATATTCTGCAAATCAAAGAAGATCAAGATAATACTACTCTTATTGTTTATGAACAAATAGCTCAAAGGATAGTTAGATAAGTAGCATTCCTACTTTTAATAAATTGGACCTCACCTTTTCAAAAACCAACTACTGGAGAGAGGTTCGAGATAAAGAACTATATGGTACAAATATTGATTAGTAGTGGATAGTTTATAGGGCTTTCACATGATCCATAGGTCCACTTGCAGAATTTTATTGAGTTCACTTAAATAATTATTTCGATAGATATGAATGTTTATTATGTGAGTCTGACACTTTTCCACTATTCACTTATTGGGGAAGCGAAAAGGTGGTTGAGCTTTGAGCCAACAAATTCAACCACATCATAGGATGTCTTAGCCTAAAAGTTCCTTATCAGATTCTTTTCGTTTGGCAAGACTGCAAAACTTCATAGTGAGATAGTGAGATTTAAATAAGGCCAGATAAGAACCTCTATAATACTTTGGAGTGGTTCAAGGAACTTCTTCGGGACTGTCTACATCATCAACAGTCCAATGAGGTACTTGCTCATACTTTTGTAGAAGTACTTAACCACAAAATAAAAATTTTTCTAGATTCTGTTACAGGTGGTCAAGTATTGGAGTTGACATATGATGAGTTGTAAACTTTTTTAAACCATATTGCATACAGATATCCAGAGTGGCATGGTGATTTGAGAAGTTCCACGAAGAAAGTTATAGAAGTCTTGGAGGTAGACGAATACACTACTTTATCAGCTCAAGTTGCTGCGATAAAAAATTTGATAAACACTCAGTTTAGCATTCTAAAAGTTGAGGCTACACAGCTTGCAGCAATAGTTAATTTAGCTGAGCAGACCAGTGGCTGGTGTTAGGTTTGTGGCATCAGTGGTCATTCAGCAGCTGCGTGTGCTGCCAATCCTAAGTCTATGATGTAAATGGAAAATTCTTTAAAGCGGAATTAAGAGAATGCCTTCAACATAAAGTATCATGCTTAAGCATTGAATCAGCCTTGGAACTCCCAACAATAATAAATTGACCAACCATAGGCACAAGGAAATCAGTCAACTAGCAACTCTGAAGAGATGATGAAGAATATTCTACCTAATCAAATACAATTAGATGTAGATGTAAAGAACCAACAAACGACCACAAGAAGTTTAGAGTTATAGTTGGATAGTCATCATAGATACCAAATCCAGGCCATAGGGTAGTTTTCCAAGAGATACAAAAAATCTAAAACAAGTTATGTCAATTACTTTGAGGAGTGCTAAAAAGCTTCATGGACAACCTCCTAAGGCAACTAAGGATGTAGATGCTAACTCGAGTCCTAAATAGGTAATTATCCAAGTTGATAAAGAGTAGAGGAAGTATGAGTACTTAAAAGAAAAAGTTGCTGAAGAAGTAAAGAAAGTCCCACAACTACCTTTCCCACAGAAGTAGATGAAGGCAAATAAGGGTGCTTGCTTCAAGAAGTTCTTTGACACATTCAGAAACTACCCATTAACTTACCTCTTTTAGATGTTTCATAGAGAATGACCAAATATGCTAAGTACTTGAGGGATGTTATTGCTAAAAAAGTTAAGTTGCAAGATGTGGAGGTAGTAGTAATCACTAAAGAGTGTAGCCTGGTCGTGACTCAAAAGATGCAAAAAAAGCTTAAGCACCCTAGGTAGTTCACTTTCCCCATTAATATTGGCAACAATGAGGCTGTTCAGGAACTTATTGATTTAGGGTCAAGTATCAACTTGATGCCCCTATCTTTGTTCAGCATATTGGTCTTTGGAAAGAGTAGATCGAGCTTTGTGCTACTACAGCTGGCAAACAGGACCATAGCCCATCCTTAAGGAGTGATAGAAGATGTCCTTATAAAGGTTGGCAATTTTATTATTCCTGTTGACTTTATTGTTCTAGATTTTTAGGCCAACGAATAGGTACCAATCATCTCAAGCCATCCATTTTTAGTGATGAAAGGAGCTTTAATGGATTTGAGAAAGGGTACACTTATATTAAGTTTGAGGACTAAAGAGGCGGTTTTCAAAGTGTACAAACCACTTAACACATTATCCCACTATAATGACTTGTACATAATTACTATGATTGAAGGGGATAAGTATGGGGTAGTGGAGTCTAGTCAACAAAATACCTCTTCGAATACCCTTATTGAGCACCCTAATCCATAACTACCTAAGCCTAATTTGATGTAGAATGATGAGCGTGAAAATACACTAGTTTGAAAAGTTGTTAACCTTGAGAGGTCAAACTCAAGAGGTCAGAAATGAATAACAAGATGGCCTCCAAGTGTGAGGAAAAGAATGAAGGAACTTGGTTGAGTTAAGTTGGGTCGTGGCACAACACTAAATCAGGCATTACTTGGGAGGCAACCCAAGTTAGGTAGGTGTATTTTATTTTAAGGTTTTCTTCACGTAGTTTTTATTTTGTTGAGTAACGGGTTGATGGGATGAATGAGTACCAGAAATTTGAGCTAATAAGCATGGTGAAGACTAAGTTTGGTGTTCCCAGACCGTTTTGATGTGCAAAGATGCTACTAGATGGGCCTAGAGGCATCATGGGGTATTTCTATCTCTACTTTATGGTTTACTTTAGGGACAAAGTAGATTTTTAGGTGTGGGGTGGGGAAATTCCCAGTTTTAAGGTAAATTTAATTTTTTTTAGGTTAGGAATAAGTAGGATGTTCTTATTGGTGCTATATTTAATTGCATGATGCAAGTGGATTTGTATGAAAAAAGCATGTTGATTATGTTAATTGCTAATCTTTACAATCCTAGGCTCATGTTTATGACTCTTGTAATTGTGGCTTAATATTTGAGTTTGTGCTATTATTTGGTTGAGAGTCTATGATGATCCTAGTGAGTCAAGCATGTGCCATATGCATGTGAGGTGATGTATATTCCTTGTTACATATGATGTCTAGAACTTTCCTGGCGTGTGTGCAAAGTGAAATAAAGAGTGTGGGTTTAGGAGATTATATAGGCATTTTGTTGATAGCCATGTTTTAAACATTTTGCTGACCTACTCTTTGTGCTTAATCCTAGTCAACCATATTAAGCCTTTAGTTTTTTCTTTTGTAGCCTCATATACAGCCTAATCTCTTCTTTGTTAGACCTTAATTTGATCCAAATCTCCTAGGCACTTTAATGAAAAATTAATTGAGTAAAGAGTTTGAGAAATAGGAGGAGAAATGGTAAAAGTGATGCCCTAAAGTGATAGTTATTGGTGTTCAAAAGAATTGTTATGTGTTGTGGTGGGGAGTTGAGTAATACAAAGAATAAAAATTTGTTCCAATTGAATGAGTCGTGCATAAAATATTCCAACGATAGTATATGTAAATAAGCTTCATAAGATGGGGTGAGAAACAAAAGAATAGGGTAAACAAAAATGGTGTAATTTGGTTGTTGGAGTTTAGTTTTAACTAAATAATGTAGTGTATTAAATCGCTTAGCAAATATAGTCACTATTCTAAAATAGTTCCTACCCGTCCCTTAGCATGCATTATAACCTAAAAATACCTATTTGTTCCTATGCTTAACATTCTAATATTCGTGGAGTACTACACTAAGGGAAAACCTATAATTCATTATGTGTAACTCATTAATTCCTTGTGAGAGTGAGAAAAATTTTATTCTTGTACACATTATGTTATAAAATAATTCTATGGGAGTGATTATGGGGAACTCTTCTGATGTGAGGGAACATGTTTGATGAATGTGGGTGATTTGTATGATGTCATTGATTGAGCAATATGCATAAGTTTACCACATGTTGAGCCAATTTTTAAGGCTAGGATGTTTTGGAGTAAGTGTTCATGAGCTTTCAATTGTGTATATAACATGCTTAATGTAGAAACTTTCATTATGTGCAGTCATTGCAGTACTATATTAAGTGTCTTACATATAGTATTAGTGTATAGTCTCCTCATCTTATGATGCTTAGAGTTAAGAGTTTTTGAGGATGAATAAGGCTTTAAGTGTCGGGTGGTGATGCTGGTGTATTTATGCTCTCTAGTGCTACTATTCTAGATTGTTTAGTCTTGTTTTGAGGATAATCCATGTGCTTTATGTGTGATTATTATATAAATAATAATATAAGTGTTCATAGATGTTATTAAAATGGTTAAAAGTATTTTCAAACAAGTTTGTACTTAAATGGGTTACTTAGAGTTCGATCAAGAAAACTAGTGTTACTAGCTTGAGCTAGGTGTTTGTCTGGTCTTTCTCAATGGATTCTAGGGTGTTAAATGAGTTACAAATGGTTTAATTGTATTTCTATATGTGGAACAACTTTTTTATAAGGTTCAATGATCAATAGAATCAAACCAAGAGTCAAAACAATAAGTTAAGTTCAACATAAGCAAGCCTTTTCTTAGCTCGTGGTTTGAGTTCGTTGTTCTTGATATTGTGTTGTTTTGATCTCTAATCCATGATGTAAACTGATGTAAGATCTATTTTAAGCTGATATGGTGGTATACAGATATATAGAAGTTTGTAAGATGAGTGGAAAACACCACAACGGGTTGGGATGGAGGACAAAGTGCAAGGAAAAGTTTGGACGTAAAAATGTAATTTCCAGTAAGGTATCGCGATGGAACCGCAATACGACAACAAATTGACTTGATTATGCAATGTGACTTGACCCCAAGTTTACTCAAACAAGCACCATGATACGATCCTCACTCAAGTTGACTAGACATCGCGGGTCAACCTTATTTAAAAAATGGCCAAACTTCACCCATTATAAATACGATATATTATGTACATTGTAATCACTTTTTTTATTATTCTTGGACGTGGGGGAGGGGGGGAGGAGCTACTGCAACACAAATTTTAGGTTTTATATAATTTATTTTAGTTCATTACTAAATTATATCATGAATTCAGTAATTTGGATGATGATTATGTCCATGAGTGGCTATGAACTCCCTTTTCGGGGTAAAAGCCAAGAACATGAAGACTATTGTTTTGAATTGCTTTTGTTTAAGTTTCTTATCATGTTTGGATGATTGTTTATCTTTTTTTAATAATTTTAAGGATTGATCACCCTTAGAATACATATATTGTCAACCTTGTGATCTCGGAGATGAAATAGGAAGATAGAACGTAGGGATAAAAAAAGTAGGGTTCTTATTCTTTTATGAAATAAGGAATTTTAATTTGTGTCTATGATAAAGCTGTACCTCTAAGACTTACTTGTTTCACATATAGAATGGTAGATTGAAGAACTTAATTGGATTATTACATCCCCACTTAACGATGTAGTTGTAATGTCAAAGTTAGGTAAACGATTAGAGGTCGAGAGACCATGATCATGTGATAAACCCTATGAATCAACTACCAATATAATCAAGTTAATGAATGAAGTTCAGAAATATAGTATGATTGTTATAATTGCTTTAACCCTGGGCTTTACTCTATTGAATGTCTCAAGTCTTTTATTTTACGCATTGTTTACTTTACTTTAGTTTATAAATATTCAAAATTCTTGTTTAGTTACACATGCACTAGATTGATCTAAATTTTGGACTAAAATAAAATATTTGTTAGAACAATTCCATGTGGGATCGATATTCGCCTTTCTTGATAACCACTATATTATGTGGTAGACAACGTACACTTATGTGTGTGCTTGGGTACTGTCAGTTGGCACCGATTGGATAATTGGTTGAGGCTGTTGGATTATAGTTGTAGGCTTTATTGGATATCTTTACACTATTATTATTTTATCTTGTTATATATTAAAAATTAATCCAACATAGGGTGTAAGGCAGTTATGGTTGGGTATTAGGGGTAGTCTCCGATCCTGGTTGAATTTAAGATGCCCGACATAACTAGGCCCTTGTTCTAGTCATGTCATATTGGTATCAAAGCCCTAGGTTCATGGTCAATTAGGTGTTCGATAAAACCGTGTCGAGTTGAGTCACTTTTAAAGGTATGTAGTATTCCACACTCATAAGGGAGAGGCTACAAGGCATTTAAGAATATTACTCTATCTTGTTTCTATTTTCATGACGTAGAGTCTAAGGTCCTTAAATCTTCTCTAATTCAATCTTATTTTCTTTTTAGATCATGCCTCATCGAAGATCTGAAGCGTATGGAAGCTCCTATGTCTTACCTGAGCACAATAATGATGGGACCCTTCCTACTAATAGGGTCCAAACCTGGTCTAGGGTTCTAGTTCCTAATTGACCTCCTAAAGTTCCACTGATTACCTTTAATTATCTTTGCGCCCCTCATTATGATGTGATAAATGTTGAGTTTCATTAATCTTTGTTGGCATAGTTGGTAGATTCTTAGGCCCAGTGTGGTATTTCTGTTACTCTATCTTCTGTGGCTACAAGGGTTAGCGAGTTCATAAGGTTCAAGTCTCTAACCTCTACTGATGTAAAGGTAGAGGAGGACCCTTAAGGTTTTCGGGATGAGATGGAAATGATCTTTCATGTTATGCATGCCACAAATATAGAGGGCATAGAGTTTACCGCCTACCATCTAAAAGACGTGGCATACCAGTGGTACAAGGAATGGGATCAGTAAAGAAGTGATGATGCTGAGTTAGCCACGTAGAGGGCTTTTCTAATGCTTTCCTGGGCAACTTCTTTACTCAAAAGCTAAGGGAAGCAAAAACGGAAGTGTTTTTTAATCTGAGGCAAGGTAAGATGTCAGTCAAGAGTATGCCTTGAAGTTTTACCAACTATCATCATATTCCCCGAAGTTATTTTCTAGCATGAGGGATAGAGTAAGGAAGTTTGCCTTTGGGTTATCTCGAGACTTGATTTTGGAAAGTAAGGTTCTGTTGTTGAATAAGGACATGGATATCTCCAGGTTGGCTGTGTACATGTAGTAGATAGAAGAAGAGAAAAAGAAATAGGTTGAGATAGTAAAAAGGCAGAGCAAGAAGTTCAAATTTGTTTAGAAGGGTGGTGGCCAACGGCATAGTTGTAGGGATGGTAAGAAGTAGCTTAAGACAAAGTGGGGCAATTTTAGGTCTTGCTCGTCGGCTAGTTTTTTCTACCCAGAGGTATCGGGTAACAAGCATTTCCAAGGTAGCAATAATTTTAGGGCACATGGTGCCCAATCTCAAACTAGTAGGACCCAGTCAACTCCGTTATATCCTCTTTTCAAATTTTTTGGTCGATTGTATTGGGGTTACTCTAATGAAGAAAAGAAAAAGTGCTTCAACTGTGGTCATCTAGGGTACATGGTCAAAAGCTGTCTAATGGTTGCTTTGAGGGAAAATAAGGTTCTAGTTGCCTTTTAATTAGCTCTGGCATCAAAGGGTGCACTATCTAGTTTTAACACTGGTTGGAACCATCTCTATGCTCTCACTACTCGCTAGGAGTTTGAGGTAGCGCCTGATGCCATGAATGACATATTGAAACTCTTATCCTGTGATAATAATTATTTACTAGATCTGGGGTCCACTCTCTCTTATGTAACCCCATTTATGGCTGTGTATTTTTATTTTTGTCTCAAGTGTCCTTTTTCTATTTCTATCCTGGTGGGTGTCTATGGTAGCTAGAAAAATCTATAGGGGTTGTGTGGTATCTGTGGGTAGTTAGGAGACTCTGATGGATCTATTTAAATTAGACATAGTTGATTTTGATGTCATATTAGGGATGGATTGGTTGCACTTGTGCTATGCTTCTCTTTACTATCGTACTTGTAAGGTTGCCTTCAAATTTCCTAATGAGATGGTTATTAAGTAGGAGAGTGGTTTCGTTGCTCCTAAGGGGAAGTTCATATTATATTATTTGGTCTAGGTTAATGATTCTAACTCAGAGGGTCCATTTTTGCATTTTATCCTGGTGGTGAATAAATTTCCTGAGGTCTTTCCTGATGACGTTGCTGGTATCCCTCTTGATAGAGAGATTTATTTTAGGATTGATCTTGTTTCGAACATTCATCCGATTTCTATTCCTCCGTATACATTTTTTCAGCTTAGTTGAAGGAGCTTAAGAAGCAATAAAAGGATCTTATAGACAGTGTTTTCATCCATACTAGTTTGTCACTGTGAGGTGCACTAGTGTTATTCGTGCGTAAGAAGGATGGTTCCTTTTGGATATGCATTAATTACCAATAATTAAATAAGGTGATGGTAAATAATAAGTATTCTCTTTCAAGGATAGATGATTTTCTTTATCAGTTGCAGGGTGCTGAATGTTTCTCCAAGATTAATCTTCCATTCGATTACCATCAGTTAAAGAATAAGTACGTAGATATCCCTAAGACTGCCATCCATACCCAATATGGGAATTTTGAATTTCCTATTAAGTCTTTTGGGTTGACCAATGCCACCACAACATTCATATATTTAATGACTAGAGTCTTTCATCAGTTTCTTGATTTCTTTGTCATTGTGTTCATATTTGATACTTTGGTCTACCCTAAGAGCGAGGTGGATCATGTTGATCACCTTTTCATTGTATTGTAGACCTTGAAAGAGTGTTTTATTCAAAATTTTCAAAATATGAATCCGAGTTGAATGTTGTTACTTTTTTGAGTCATATTATTTCTAGTAAAGGGATCATGGTAGATCTGCAAAAAGTTGCAGTGGATAAGAAGTGGACTAAACCCATGACTCCAAATGATATTTGGAGCTTCTTAGGTTTATTTGGTTACTACAAAAGGTTAGTGGAATGTTTTAATTCTATAGCTACCCCATGGTGAAGTTCTTGTAGTCAAATGCTTGTGAGGATAGTTTTAAGAACCTAAAGGATAAGCTAACTTTGGCTCTGTTGTTGACTTTGCCTGAAGGCACTGATAGATTTGGGGTATATTATGATATGTCTCGTGTACGGCTTGGTTGTTTCTTGATGCAGCAAGGCAAGATGATAGCTTATGCCTCTAGATATTTGAAGGTTCATGGGAAGAATTATCCCACTTATAACTTGGACCGTGTTTGAGTTGAAAATTTGGCATCACTATTTGTATAAAGTTCATATGGATATCTTTTTAGATCATAAGAGCCTTCAATATATGTTTACTCAGCAAGAGATGAACCTCAGGCATAGGAGATAGTTGAGCTTCTCAAGGATTATAACATAAGTCTTCACTACCACCCAAGTAAGGCTAATGTGGTTACTGGTGCTCTTAGCTGGCTATCCATTGGGAGTCTTGCTTCTGTGGAAAATAAGAAGCGGGAGTTGGTGAAGGATATTCATCATTTGGCTAACTTGGAGTTTGCCTATTGGAATTTGAGGTCGGTGGTTTGTTTGTACAGTTGGCGGTGCAGTCATCTCTTTGTGCAGAGATAAAAAAAAAGTAAGCGTTAGATCATGTCTTAATGAGGGTCAATGGTTATTTAGGTGGGCAAAAGATGATGACCTTCGAGATGAGTTGTAATTATACCTTATAGTAGCAAAGGAGGTTATGTGTTCCCAATATAGGTGGTTGGTAAGAGAGGATCTTGGTTGAGGCTCATAAGTAGCAGTATTTTATTTATCCAGGTTTAACAAAAATATATCATGACCTTAATGCAATGTATTAGAGGAACAATATGAAACAGGATGTGGCTAGTTGTATGGCAAAGCGAATGGCGTGCAAACAGATGAATGTTGAGCACCTGAGGCCCAGAGGATTGTATCAAGAGATTGAATTTCCCACGTGGAAGTGGGAACTAATCAACATGGATATCCTTAATAGTATTCCTCGGTCTCAGAATCAGTTTTATTCAATTTGGGCTAGGATGGATAGGATGACAAAATTTGCTCATTTCTTTCTAGTGAGGACTAATTTATCGACTGAATATTATGCATTGTTGTAGCTCCAAGAAATTTTAAAGTTGCATAGGGTGTCAGTTTCTATCATTGCTGATCACGGTATGCAATTTTCATCACACTTTTGGCGGTTATTTTATAAAGATTTAGGCACCAAGGTTAGTCTCAGTACAACTTTTAACCCACTGTCAGATGGGCAAGCAGAAAGGACTTTCCAGACGTTGGAGGATATGATTTGGTCTTGCATGTTTGACTATGGTGGTAGTTAGGTTGAGAATTTGCCTCTTATAGAGTTTTCCATAATAATATCTACCACTCTAGCATTCAAATGGATCCATTTGAGATATTGTATGGTAGGAGGTGTAGATCTCCTATTGGGTGGTTTATGGTTGGTGAGGCGGATATGTTTGGCCCGAATTTGGTTCACAAGCCTTTGAGAAGGTGAAAGTGATTCGGGATAGACTTACAACTGCCCAAAGTTGCCAAAAGTACTATGCGGATGTGAGGCGTAGGAAGTTAGAGTTTGAGGTTAGGAATAGGGTGCTCTTGAAGATCTCTCCCATGAAGGGAGCAATGCAGTTTTGGAAAAAGAGGAAGCTTATTCCCCGGTATGTTGGTCCATATTTGATTTTTAGAAGGTTTGGTAATGTTGCGTATGAGTTGGAGTTGCCTTCTAGTTTGAGCTCCATTCACTCGGTATTCTATGTTTCTATTTTGAGGAAGTGTATGGGTGATCTATTGCAAATTATGCCTATCAAGTATGTTGGTATTTTCAATTCCTTATATTATGAGGAGATCCTAGTAGAGATATTGGATAGACAGGTTTGTCAGTTGTGGACGAAGGATGACACCTCGAGAAAGGTTCTATGGAGGAACCACAAGGTCAAAGAGGCTACTTGGGAAGCTAAAACAGACATGAAGTTCTAATATTTGTTCCTATTTTCTGCACCAAAAATTTGTGCATAAGGTATGTGTTGTTCCTAATATCTTTGTTTTTTAACTTAGTTAAAGGAACGATTAATTTTATTGGTATCTTTTTTTTCTAGCTTAGTTAAAGGTAAGAGTAGAGGCATGTGAAGTCCAAATTATGCTTGTACTTCCTTGTCCCATCATTCGACAATGAATGATCCAAGTAGGGGAGAATTAAAACACCTTGGGCTTTTTCCCTTGGAAATTTACTGAGCTTTAAGCTCACTAGTCTTGTAACGACTAGTCATATGAGTCGTATAATGTGCTTATGATTTTGGCGACTCAACTCATTAAGTGTCTAGTGATTGGTGGTTGGGTTTATGTTATGGTTACGGTTTGGTGGTACGGGTCGTTAGGTGTGGTGAGGAGTCATCAGGGCAATCATTCATGTAATCAGAAACTTAGTAACTTGACTTGGCTCTAAGTATGAGTGTCTCACTAAGAGCCGTAATGATATGTTACGAGTCATTATGTAAAGTTGTTTGTTATCTAGTGACAGGTGCTATGGTTTCTATCTTGGGTACGACTAGACCATACGAGTCGTATAGTCTGGTCATGAGTGGGAGTCAGGGAGTCATATGGTCAAAAATGTGTGGGTGTCCAACATACTGTCTTAGTGACGACTTAATTGTATGAGTCACATGTTATGGTAATGAGTCACAAGGTCGACTTGTAACCACTTACGACATTTTTATAGTTTTAAGTCGGGGGTATTCTAGACATTTCCCCTTTGCAACTCCTTTTGATACCACAACATAAAACATCTTTTGGGACTTTATTAACCTATTATTCTCAATTAAACACTATTAAAATCTAGCTCAAACACTCTCTCATGCAAAGGGCTAGGGTTTCTTCAAGACAATCAATTAGGGGCATTCAAGGATGATTTTCTCCATCTTACTTTCTATCTAAGGCATGTTACTTCTCCCTCATTGTTATTTTACAAAGAACATGTATTTTAATGTATGATTTTCATGATATTGTTATAGTTTGAAATAATGGTAGGGGTTTTGGACGTTTATGGTTGAATAATGTTTTAAATGGTTTAATAATGTATTATTTCATGCTTTTAGTATGATTTTTACATTGTGAGATTCATGTTAGTTGTAAATGAATTTCAGGGTATTATGGATTCCCCAAATTCTTGGTTAGGGTTTTGAAACATATGTGCCCTCAACCCGTTTGTTAAAATGCGAATGAGAATAATTTTGTCACATAGTTTGACTATTCTTGAAATTCTTGCATTGCATAAAAGAAAATGGAACTTAAATTAGTTTGGTTGGTTTGAAATGGTTTGGAAAGGCTTTGCTGGCCTTTTTCTTTGTTTAATTGGAAACGTTGGAGTCAAATTATTTTAATGGCTTTGGTAGGGCATAAATGGATAGACTAACAAGCTCTAATTTTTAATGATGATACCAATGGTTAATGCCTATAAAAGACTTTTTGGTAAATGGTTGGAATGTGTAAATTGTTTTACTATAGGCTTAAAAGGAGGTGTGTAGCAAAGCCATGGAAGTTGGAGGTCTAGAGGGGACCAATACTAGAAACTCATGTTTGTCGATGTGAGGTTTGGTCATGGTGACCGTGTGCATGATTTCACACTTTATATTTTGGGAGATGTACTAGTCATCTTATATACTTTTCTCCGGCCATGTGGCTAACACGCACTAGGGCCCTTTAAGCAGGAGGATCTAAACCCATATAGCCCATTGGTGGTTTTAAGATGGCAAAGCTACACAACCTAGGTAAAGGTTTTAAATGCATGCTAAACTAGCATCTCGATCCCGAAACGATTTATATAATTATATATATGGTTGTACATAGTTATTTACTTTTGTTTTGAATTACTGGCATTATGTTATCCTATCCCTGAGTACATGCTGGAATTCACTCCATTAACTATCTTCGGTATTTATATCCCCACGTGATGCAGGAACGTGCCATACTATAATTCCTTCTACCAAGTGACTTGGATTCGGGGTCAACTTTGAGTCAGACTAAAGTGGTAAGCTTCCATACACTGGAAGGATCTATTTCATGCTATGGGCTTCTTTTATTTTTGTTATTTCTTCGGTTTGGTTTTTGATATGATTGAGGATATGTCCCGACTGAATGTTATTGACTTTTGTTAGAGGCTTTGTCAAACTACTATAGGCATGAGCGGTGTCGGTATCAGTGTCAGCCTTGGTATTTGAATTGGCATTAGGGTTGGCACCGGTTGGATAAGTGGTTGAGGTTGTTGGATTATGTATATGGACTTTATTTAATGTCTCTGTAACTATTATTTATTTATCTTGTTATATTTTTGGAATTCATCCAACAAAGGGTCCAAGGCGATTATGGTTGGGTATTAGGGGTGGTGTCGGGTCCAGGTTGGACATGAGATGCCTGACACAACTAGTCCCTAGTTCAGGCCATTTCACCATGTCACTAATATTTAGTGTGAAGTAATTGTATTAGGGACCTTTAAATATGAGACGGATAGCTAGAAACCCCATCTAGGATCTTGCGGGGTAATACAATATTTCCCCCTTGGGATCATTCATCATGAAATGAAACTATCTAAGTTGATACACTAGGAAGACTGGGATCACACACTGAATACTTATGAGCTGAATCATGATTGAATAATTGAATCTAAAATATGAAGCATGGACTGAACTAAATTTATGAATGCATGCTATGACGTGAGGATAGTTGGATAGCTGAAATAGAAAATGAGAGAATCAATTTAAGGGAAATGATTACCTAAAGTTGAATCTAAATTTGTAGAGAAAAGATGGAGATTCTTGGCTAGCATATCAGCTTCTGCTTCCCAAGTAGTTCCCTCCACAAACTGACTTCTCCATAAAACTTTTTAAGGAACTTCATCCTAATCAACAAAAATTAAATTAAGGAAATAGCAAAATGGGGGGTAGTGATTTGTATATAACTTTGTATGACTTTTTTCTTCTATTTTTATTCATCAACCAACTAACCTGATGGTCAAGGATTTTAACTAGGAATTTATCATAGGAGAGGCTATCTTTTACATCAACACTCTCTAAGGGAACGATGTAAGTTGGTCCCCCAATACATTTATTTAGCATAGAAACATGAAACACTGATGTACAACATCTAAATCTGCGGGCAGCTCTAACGCACTACCTTACAAAAATGGCTCAGAATTCTGTATAGGCCAACATAGATGGTATTGATACTCCCTCTCTTACCAAACCTCTTCACCCCTTTCATGAGTGAAATTTTCAAATAAATCAAGTCACCAACATCAAATTCAAGATCTATTCTCCTCACATAAACATAGGATTTCTGTCGACTTTGGGTTGTCTTAAGCCTTTCTCAAATCAACTGAACTTTATCCATTGCCTCATACTCTGAATTGGGACCTTTTAAACAACCTCACCTATCTCAAACCAACCAATATAAGATCTACACCTCCTTCTATTGAGAGCCTCAAATGGAGCCATCTAAATACTGAAGTGATAGTTATTGTTGTAGGAAAACTCAATCAATGGTAAGTGATCATCCGAACAACCCTTAAAGTCGATAACATAAGTTCTCAACATATTCTCTAAGGTTCTAGTGATCCTCTCATCTGACTTTCATTATGAGGATGAAAAGTTGTGTTGAGGTGGACTTTGGTACCAAGACCCTTCTTAAAAGCCTTTCTAAAAATAGAAGGTATACTGAGTACCTCAATCTATAATAATGGTCAACGAAACCCTATGAAACTTTACCAACTCCTTGAGATAGAGTCTAGCATATTGCTTGAGTAAATACTAAGTATGAAGTGGTAATAAATAGGCCTACTTGGTCATTCTATATATAATGACCCTAATTGAATCATGATGATGTCGCGTACGAGGTATCCCTGTAACAAAATCCATATTCACCACTTCCGACATCCAAGTGGGGATCTTGTACTGCTGAAGAATACCACTAGGCCTTAGGTGCTAACCTTAACTTTCTAACAATTCTAACACTTAGCCATGCTATTTGAAATATTCTTCTTCATACCATTCCACCAGTAGACTTCCTGCAAATCATGGTACATATTAGTGTCTCCTGGGTGAATAGAATATCGCACACTATTCACTTCTACTAATATTTGTTGTCTCAAACCATCCACATGCTAAAAACATAACCTGTCCTGACAATAAAGCACACCATCCTCTCTTAGGAGAAAGCCTCAACTTGCTGATTCTAAACTGACACCTTCATCTTGAATAAAATAGGATCCCTGTCTTGCTTTTCCTTTACCTCAAAAACCAGAGAAGACTCTGAACCATTATGAACCCATATACTACATCCAACCGAATTAACAAACCGAACACCTAATATAGAAAGCTTATGAACCTCACAGACTAACTCATTTTTATCTTCCTTGACATGTACAACACTTCCCATGGACAATCTACTAAGGGCATCGGCAACCATATTGGCCTTACCAGGGTGATATAGTACACTCATATCATAGTCTTTACAATAATTCAAGCCACCTTCTGTGTCAAAGGTTTAGATCCTTTTGATTTAACACATACTGTAAACTCTTATGATCCGTGAACACATCTACATGAAATGTATAAAGGTAATGCCTCTAAATTTGTATAGACAAAACAGTTATAGCCAGCTCAAGATCACGGGTCGGGTAATTTTTTCATGGGGTTTAAGTTGTCTAGAGGTATAGGCTATGATAATACCTCTCTTCATCAATATACACCTAAGACCAACTCTAGAAGTAACACAATAAATTGTAAACCTGTCTGAACCCTCTGGTATAGTTAATATTAGAGCAAAAGTGGGTCGAGTCTTCAACTCCTGAAACTCTTCCTACAGTAATTTGACCACTAAAATTTGACTTTCTTCTAGGTTAGTTTAGACATGGTAGAAGAAATAGAAGAAAATACTTTAAGAAACCATTTGTAGTAACCGGATAAACCCAAACAACTACTGATATCTACTAGAGAGATAGGCCTAGGCCAGTTTCTTACTACTTCATTCTTTTGAGGGTCAACTCAAATACCACCACCAAAAGTAACGTGACCAAATAAAGCTACTGATCTCAACCAGAATTCATATTTACG
The DNA here is from genome assembly GCF_002878395.1 of Capsicum annuum. Taxonomy (NCBI): domain Eukaryota; kingdom Viridiplantae; phylum Streptophyta; class Magnoliopsida; order Solanales; family Solanaceae; genus Capsicum; species Capsicum annuum. The sequence continues at coordinate 112,628,247 of NC_061119.1, forward strand.
TAACTTAGCAAGTAATTGGTGATCCTTAAGGGTATGAAATACAATCCTTTAGTGTTCTGCAAGATCACTTTTACTACAAGAATAGACAAGGATGTCATCTATGTAGACTATGATGAACATGTCTAAGTATTGCCTGAACACCAGTTCATCAAGTCCATAAAAGTTGCAGGAGAATTCATCAGTCCAAAAGACATAACTAGAAATTCAAAGTGACCATATCGAGTTCTGAAGGTTGTCTTTAGGATGTCACATTCTCTAACTCTGATCTAATGATAGTCAGATCTGAGGTCTATCTTAGAAAAATAGTTTGCACCGTAAAGTTAGTAAAATAAGTAATCAATTCTCGGGAGAGGGTACTTATTCTCTATTGTGACTTTTTTCACTTGTTGATAGTTGATGTACATTCTAAGGGAATCATCCTTCTTTCACTTAAAGAGAGCTGGAGCACCCTACAAAGAAATACTAAACCTGATAAACCCTTATCTAAGAGATCTTTCAATTTTTCCTTCAATTCTTTAAGCTTAGCTGGAGCGATTCTATAAGGTTGGATTAGGTTGGGTATATGGGATAAAATCTAATCCGAAGTTAATTTCCCTCTCTGGAGGAACTCTAGGAAGATCATCAGGGAACACTTTTGGAAACTCATTCAATATTGGAACTGACTCAAGATTTGGACTTTTAGAATTTGATTCTCAAACGAGATGGTAAATACAACCCTTAAATATCTTCTTCTTTTCCTTAAAATAGGAGATAAACTAACCAATACGCACTAAGGTACTACCCCTCCATTGTACAATAGGCTCTATAGGGAACTAAAATTGGAAAATTCTATTTCTACAATCAAATGAGTCATAGAAAGAGTAGAGCCAATCCATGCTGAGAATAACATCAAAATTAGTCATCTCTAACTCGACAAGGTTGACTGAGGTAACTTTTTGTGATACTGTGATCGAGAAATTTTTGTATACCCATCTTGTTGTAATAGATCTACCAAATGGAGTAGAGTTCTACTAAGATATTGGAAATGACGCCAAAGTCTAATGCTATATAGGGATTTACAAAAGAATGTAAAGCTCTGGGGTCTAACAATGCATAAACATAAATATAGAAGACTTGCAATGTACCCATAACCACATTAGGGGAACTCTCCTGATCATGTCTAGTCTAGAGAGTATAATGTAATTTCTTACATTATCCAATGGTGGCGCCGGAGGTGGCGCCCTACTAAGTTGAGTGACCTGCTAGAGTTGATGAAAAACTAGACTAACTTGGTTAACAAAAGTCCTCACTATTCAGGCCAACTACTAGGCAAAACCTGATCGTACGGCCTAGCTTTCCACATCCAAAACACACATCGTTGCCTTCCCTACACTCCTCTAATGGTTTTTAGCACACTTTCTTTAAATCAATTTATGCACAATTATTCACACTGCCATGGGACTAGATCTTAGTGCTCTATCCACATATCCTATCTGAATTTAAGCACTAAAGCACTGGCTGAAGATGGAGCTGGAGCTAAAATTTTCTGTTGGAACATAGAGTGATTCCCACCATCTAACCTTTATTGGAAAATGTTGATTCTACCAGTTCTGGCCCTTTTATTCTCCCTTTCCCTTTCTTTGCAGTTCTCCTTCTCAATCTGCTGAGCATGAACCATCAACTTAGAAAGGTCCATCTTCTTAATCAATATTATTGTCAAAACTCCTTGACCACTTTATCTAACATACCAGACAAAAACTTACTCATTATTGCCCTAGAATCAACCACTATAGTCAGAGCATACCTATCCAAATGGATAAACGTGATTGAGTACTACTTCACACTCATGTTACCCTATTTTAGATATATAAACTCCTTCACGCAAGCCTCCATCAACTCAAGAGGGAATAATCTATCTAAAAAGATCGTAGCAAACTCCATTGACTCTATAGTCCATGGCTCAACACCTCTATCCTTCTTTCACTGCTTTATCCAAGTATGAGCCACGCATTAAAATTGGTAAGAAACTATATTAGTACTCTTATAATAATAACACCCATGATATTTGTCACATTCTACACACTATCAAAAAACTCTTGTGGATCCTCATCATACTTGGATCCAGAGAACATTGGAAGATTCATCTGAGTAAAGTCTCATATCATAGTTGTTTTAGTTCTCAATACTGGATTGGCTGGGGCAACAACCTATTAATTATTCTGAGTAGCCATAGTCTGGGCCAAAACTATGAAAGTGGTCATGAATTCGGCATAAAAAATATGTTAATTTTAAAGGGTCTTCTTGAACAGGTGGCCATGTGGGATGATCCATGTTCCTTCTTTTGTTATTTCTTCTAGAAGGAATTTTATCTAAATGGATCAAGGGAGAGTTAGAAAAAAAGGAATTCAATAGAGCTTACTTTTTTTTGCACAACATGAATACTGAAAGAAGGGTACTCTTCACACCCATGCATAATGCTCTACTTAATTTGGCTTTTAGAAATCATAGGACACCTTAAAACAATAGCCTCTGATACCATGTATTGTCATGACCCGAGACTACCCCTGAGTCGTAACATGGTGCGTAAGGCCACAAGTGATCCCAATCTAACCTATAATATCGTATCTTCTGTGAGCAATAAAGTATTAATAAAACATCACATGCAAATGCTACTAATGAAAACTTTATAAGTTATAGTAATAAAATAATACCTAATATGTCTGAATTTCTGATAAAATTAGAAATAAGTCTAAATATCAGAAAACCTCAAGAACATAAGAAGTTGATAGGAAAACTCCCTAACTAATTTCCACTGATTGAAATAAAGGAAGTACTAAAAATAACTACAATTAACTTGTCCTCGAAAGATGAGGACTCACCACAACCTCTGCTAAGTGGTATTGAACTTACTGAGGTAGATTGGGGAACCAAGCATCGAAATCTATGTTATAACACAACACAATGCAAAAAGAGCATACAGTCAGTACTTTGACTGTAGTGGTATGCGAGATGGGACTAACAAAAATACGTATATAAATTAAGTAGGAATGAATGAACATGTAAAAAGAACATAAAACCAAGCATAAGCATGTACTGAAATAATCTATAGCAC
>NC_061119.1:112634337-112679650 GCF_002878395.1 Capsicum annuum
GAAAGGTCCATCTTCTTAATCAATATTATTGTCAAAACTCCTTGACCTCTTTATCTAACATACCAGACAAAAAGTTACTCATTATTGCCCTAGAATTAACCACTATAGTCAGAGCATACCTATCCAAATGGATAAACGTGATTGAGTACTACTTCACACTCATGTTACCCTATTTTAGATATATAAAATCCTTCACGCAAGCCTCCATCAACTCGAGAGGGAATAATTTATCTAAGAAGATCGTAGCAAACTCCTCTGACTCTATAGTCCATGGCTCAACACCTCTATCCTTCTTTCACTGCTTTATCCAAGTATGAGCCACGCATTAAAATTGGTAAGAAACTATGTTAGTACTCTTATAATAATAACACCCATGATATTTGTCATATTCTACACACTATCAAAAAACTCTTGCGGATCCTCATCATACTTGGATCCAGAGAACATTGGAGGATTCATCTGAGTAAAGTCTCATATCATAGTTGTTTTAGTTCTCAATACTGGATTGGCTGGGGCAACAACCTATTAATTATTCTGAATAGCCATAGTCTGGGCCAAAACTATGAAAGTGGTCATGAATTTGGCATAGAAAATATGTTAATTTTAAAGGGTCTTCTTGAACAGGTGGCCGTGTGGGATGATCCATGTTCCTTCTTTTGTTATTTCTTCTAGAAGGAATTTTATCTAAATGGATCAAGCGCGAGTTAGAAAAAAAGGAATTCAATAGAGCTTACTTTTTTTTGTACAACATGAATACTGAAAGAAGGGTACTCTTCACACCCATGCATAATGCTCTACTTAATTTGCCTTTTAGAAATCATAGGACACCTTAAAACAATAGCCTCTGATACCATGTATTGTCATGACCCGAGACTGCCCCTGAGTCGTAACATGGTGCGTAAGGCCATAAGTGATCCCAATCTAACCTATAATATCGTATCTTCTGTGAGCAATAAAGTATTAATAAAACATCACATGTAAATGCTACTAATGAAAACTTTATAAGATATAGTAATAAAATAATACCTAATATGTTTGAATTTCTGATAAAATTAGAAATAAGTCTAAATATAAAAAAACCTCAAGAACATAAGGAGTTGATAGGAAAACTCCCTAACTAATTTCCACTAATTGAAATAAAGGAAGTACTAAAAATAACTGCAATTAACTTATCCTCGAAAGATAGGACTCACCACAACCTCTGCTAAGTGGTATTGAACTTACTGAGGTAGATTGGGGAACCAAGCATCCAAATCTATGTTATAAGACAACACAATGCAAAAAGAGCATGCAGTCAGTACTTTGACTGTAGTGGTATGCGAGATGGGACTAACAAAAATACATATATAAATTAAGTAGGAATAAATGAACATGTAAACAGAACATAAAACCAAGCATAAGCATGTACTGAAATAATCTATAGCACTGAATAAACTGATAAACTGATAAACTAAACTCTAGGACATGCAAACCTGAGGTATTATGATCTAAATACTAAATTGAGACTATGAGATCTAGAATTTAACTAGTATGCCCCAATCTGAGCTAATCGGTGTCCAACATGTAGCCCAAATAGGGTGTTAATACCTTGCCATGGGTACTGACACTTGCTATGTGGTTCGAATAAATCGTTGTCCAGAAGGACTAGCTTGTCACCCTCGATTAGAAAGTGCCTCTAAAAAAGTACTAACCATCTACTGGAAGGAAAGCCTCTTATACCAATGTTGGCTATGTAGTTTGGAACTTAGGTATTGCTAATACAGGTCTCACCATCGACTAGAAGGAAAGCATTTATCCCTAAGTTTGCTCGATGCTAAGTTCTATTCCTAACTGAACTGATAGGGAAGCATAAACTAGTACATGAACTATAACTGGTTTTCATAAATAGGGTATGTTGAGAATAAAAATGTATTTATAATCAGAATATCATGATACAAACATGGTTTGAAGGACCTATAACTTGAAAATAAAAAACATTCATTATGATCTAGGTATCAGGTATTCATAACCCACAAGCATAAATTAACTCAACTAAGCATAACAATGGTGGATAAACCATGTAATGGATAATCCATAAATTAATAATTAATACAGTGTCCACTGAACATGATATGGGTGACTGAGATTATAAAGCATCTAAGAATATAATTCACCTGGGTAAGCATATTCTCATGGTTTGTATCCAAAACTATAAAGAGTAAATAGAGTAAATAAGTATTTGAAATTGAGATTTCATAAAAAGATAGAAAAGGGTTTATACTTGTAAAATAAGGGTTTTTTTAGGACTCAATGGGTGAAAGGAACCCCTTGATGAATATCCCACATACCTAAGTTGCTTGAATTTTAGAAGGGAATTTGAATTTGAGGCCTCATGAGGGTGAATTCCATGAAAAGAGCTTTTGATTTTTTTGTGTTGATGAGAGTGGAAGAAGAATGAATGTCGTTAACTATTGATAAATGAGGCAAATAATGTCCCTCTTGGGTTTTAAGTCATGGATTAGGTGTTTAGGGTGATGAAAAGGACATAAATTCACCTATAACCCTAAGGAGGGTTGCCTAACTTTACACTGCAGCATATAATGCCTATCACGGAGTCCGGCATCCATGACATGCTGCCTATCATAGAGGCTAACCTCCATGATGTGCTGTGTATTATGAAGGCAAACCTATGTTACACGCTACATATCATGGAGACTAACCATTGTGGAATGTTGAAAACATGGAGGAATACTACCTCCGTGGTCAAAAATCACCCCGAACCTCTTTCAAAATTTCTAAAACTCTCCCGAATGGCCCTTTTAACATTCATAAACATATTTCAATACATAAATCTACGTTTTGAACATAGGAAGGCCAAAAATAAAATGTTCTAAATCTTGGGGTGTTAAAATAGCCATGTCACCTATACTTAGTATGAAACAATTACTTCGGGGACCTTTAAATATGCGATGAATAGTTGTGAACTCGTCTAGGAACTTGTAGGGTATTATAGATAAACTATGTAACTAGAGATTTGTAACTCCATTTTATATGTTGGAAGTTCCTAGTGCAATCTGAATGCATCATTTATCTAAATATCAAGTCAAACATCCCTGTTAATGCTAAATTTAACACAAAAAGTTTCTTATACTATCATACCATTAAAATATTCCCAACACTCAGCTACCCCAAAATTTCTCAAAAAGTGTCTAATGGTGGACTTAGGAAAAGTTTTACCTCTTTTTTAGATGTAACAACAACTTGGGTCATTACAATAGATACCAATATTCCATATAACGAAAACTAGTCCAAAATAACATAGCTAAACAAGAGAAAAAAAGATTACCTGAGTTAACAAAAAAGTATGGATATCGCTTGTGCATCTTTGGCTCTGTTTCCCAAATTTCTTTCTCAGTAGTATAATTACATTATTGGACTTCTACATATAAATTCCTCTAGTTCTCAACTTTCTCTCATCTTTATTCAATATGGAAATTGGTTCTTCTTTGCAAGATAACTCTTTATCAAATAACTCAGTGTCTCAATAAATAATAAAATCACCTTTCCTATGATACTTTTTTAGCATAGACAATGGAATATTGAGTGAACTCCAATCATGCCAGGAGACAAGGCCAACTTATATTCTACTAATGCTAATCCTTTAAATATCTAATAGGGTCTACTGTATCTCAGACTCAATTTTTCTTTCTTGCAGAAAAACATTTCACCCTTCTTGGGTTACACTTTCAAGAGTACCTTTTTCCCCTTACCAAACTTCACGTCTCTCACTTTATTTTCCACATACTCTTTCTATCGGATCTCAGATACTATAAGATTTTCTTATATAAACCTGACCTTCTTCATCTAATCCTTGCACATGTCAATGCCCCAAGGCCTCACTTTTATCATATCAAACCATCCTTTGGAGACCCATATCTTTTACCATATAAGATTTTCAAAAGAATCATGACGATACTAGAGTGGTAGCTATTGTTGTAGGAAAATTCACATAGCGGTATTTATTTCTCCCACTAACCCACAATGTCCATAACACAATCCCGAAGCATCCCTTCAAGAACATGAATAGTTAATTCTAATTTATTATTGGTTTAAAGATAGAAAGTTGTACTTAGGTCCAATCTAGAACCTAATGCTAACTGAATTTTCTCCCAAAAGTTTGAGGTGAATTGAGTTCTTCTATCTGACACAATTGAGATAGGTACACCATGAAGCCTTACAATCTCTTTCGAATAAATTTTGGCCAACATATCCATATCAGAGTTTATCCTTATTAGGATAAAGTCAGCCAACATAGTCAACCAATTAATAGTGACCCATATAGAGTCATGCTTCCTCAAGGTCTTAATAAGACTAACCATAAAGTCCATGATTATCCTTACCCATTTCTATTTTAGTGGAATCGTTTAAAATGTACCACGAGGTTTTAAATATTCATACTTAATCTATTGGCAATTTTGACACTTTGTCACAAAATCTACAATGACATGATTCCTTCTTCGTAATCAATAATGTTACCTCAAGTCTCTATAAATCTTGGTGTCACCCAATTGTAAAGAGTACTTAGAGTTGTGAGCCTTTACAAGTGTAGTCAAAATCAAATTTCCCACATGAGGTGCTCACAAGAACCCCAAATACTCAGCACTCCTTCATTATCATTGATGGCCTTTCTAGGCTCACCATTCAACATATTTGCTCAAAGTTTTCTTAGCTTCTTGTGTTTAAACTGTGCATTTGATTTTTTTTGAATAATGTTTAGCTAATTTATACATGTACTAATACCCCTTCTTATCTAGTCTCCTACAATCTAAGAAAACCATTAGCCAAAGACTGTACCTCTTTTGCCAATGGTTGCCTTGAAACTTCCATCCATGCTATGCTTCCCATGCTCACTATTTTCTGGCTCAAAGTATCTGCCAACATATTAGACTTAATCAGGTGATATAGAGTTGAGATATGATATTCTTTTATGAACTCCTTCCACTTTATCTATCTTAGGTTTAGATCTCTCTGGGTGAATACATGTTATAAGCTATTTTGGAGAGTTAATACTTTACATTTTACCTAATAGATATACTATCATCAAATAATCAAAGCAAGGATCACAATTACCAACTCCAAGTCATGGGTGGGGTAGTTTTCTAATAAGACATCAATTGTCTTGAAGCAACATTCATATTCTTGCCTTGTATCAAAAGAACACCAAAATCCAACCTTTAGACATCATAATACATAACGAAATGCTTACCTTCAATAGGCATTGTTAGGATTATGGCCAAATTTAACAAAGTTTCATCTTTTGGAAGCTCTCCTCACACTTTTCATGCCATTCTATGCAAATGGATCTTCATTATGAGTAAGGCGGGCTTATGTGAAGCAATGACTGCAAACCCTTTAACAAACCAATTATAATAACTAGCCTATCCAGCAAAGCTATGAATTTCTATAATATCCATCGGTCTAACCTAATTCATAACATCTTCAACCTTTTATTGGTATGTCATAACCTATTTCATGGAAATAATGTTCCCCAAGAAGGCACTAAGGATTTCCAAAACCCATACTTGGAATATTTAGCATTTAGTTTCTTCTAATTAAGCAACCCCTACATTATACGTAAATGAGCTTCATGCTCTTCTTTATTTTTGGAGTAAACTAATATGTATCAATAAAAATAATAACAAATGAATTAGATAATGACTTAAAGACCCAATTCAATAGTCTCATGAAAGTACTAGGGGAATGGGTTAACCCAAAAGACATGATTAGAAACTCATGGTGCCCATAACAATTTTTGAAAGAAGTCTTTGGGATGTCCTCCACCTTGATATTAAGTTTATGAAACCCTAACTTCGAATAAATTTTGAAGAATCCTAAAGGTCCCTATAATTGGTCAAATAGGTCAACTATCTTAACTAAGGGATATTTGTTATAATTGGTTACCTTATTAAACTGGTAGTATTCTATGTACATCCTCTTGATATAGTCTTTCTTTTTAAAAAAAAAAATAGGTGCACCCTAAGGAGAAACACTTGGGTGAATAAAATCCTTAAACAAAAATTCTTGTAGCTTCAAGTTAAAATCTATCAATTTTGTTGGTGCCATAACATAAGTAGGGATAAATATGGGTAAAGTTTTGGGCTGTAAATCTATACAAAATTCAACCTCATGGTCTAAGGGTAGACCCCAAAGGTTGTTAGGAAAAACTTCTTAGAACTCACACAACTATAACTAAAGCTATAGGAGGGACTATAAATTTTTCTTCCTGAAGATGAGTTAAAAAATCCCTACACACCATCTTCACTAGTTTAGCTTATAAAATTCTTATATGAGTAGCCTTCTACACTAACCATTCCTTCTCGAGAATTCTTATGTTGACAATTTTGGCATAACAATCGAGAATGACAAGATAAGAAGACAACTAACTTATCCTTAATATAATATCTAACTCATCCATGTCTAGAATGATTAAGTTTGCAAAGATTTTTTACCCTATAAACATATCCAAAAAAAGAAATATAATCATAATCAACAAACACAAATACCCCAACTGGTATAGACACATACATAGGGGTATAAAGGAAGTCATAGTCAAAATACCAACCAAAATCAAACTTCATTGACATATAGGAGAAATTAAATTCAAGATAAAACAATATACAAACCATACGATCACAGAGAAAAGTAGTACCTATGATCACAACATTAGAAGCTTACACTTCAGGATGAGTCAAAATAGATAAAGTTAGGATAGACCACCCTGATCACCACCTCTACCACCCTAATAATATTTTTTATTGAACTATCCTCCACCTCGATTAGCTTATAAAGTTAGGTTATATCACCACCCTGATCACCACCCCTACTATCCTAAGAAATATTTCTACCTACTTATCTTCCATCTCTCTTGGAATGGTTTCACCTCTTGCCGTAAACTAGGTGCCAAGCGAACTTTAGAGACGACCCCTAAAATTTCCTCCACTACCATGACCTACTAAATCTAGAGTAGTAAAAACTATTATTAAGTCAACAGAGCTGTAGATAAAAAAATTAGGATAATACCTTCTAATATGAACTAAACCTCAACACTTGTGGCACCTAAGGCCTAAAGCAAACCTCTGAACTAAAGATGATAAAGTTATATAGCTATCTCTCCATGAATGTTGATGATTGACCCTAGTTGGGCTCGTTAAAGTACATGGATAAATTATAAGGTTGACAAGAACCACGACCTCTCGAGGAAGTACCACTGAATTGGCCTGAGGTTTGAGACTTTTTCTCTTCTTCTTTTACTTCTCCTTATTTCTCAAGTAATTTAGCCTTGTAATCAAATTCCACAACATCGTGAAAGGATTTACCGAATGCAACCAAAAATAAGGTAACCATCTGAATCCTAGACTTAATCCCCTACCTAAAGTATCTAATTTATTCCTCCTTTAAAGTGATTAATTGGAGAGCATACCATGACAAGTCATGAAATATGGCCTCATAGTCTAACATTCTACCTTGCACTAACCTCAAGATTTCATCTCTATTTTGATCAAGATAAGCATGGGGAACATGCTTCTTCAGAAAGACATTTTGAAACTATCCTCAAATAAGTGGAGGCAAGGTGACTTTGTACTCAATGAATAACTTCTACCATTACTTTGTTTAAGCCTATAACTAAAAATAAATAAACTCGCAACCATACCTTTCAATTATACCCATCTTATATAGGCATTCATGACAATACAATAACAGCTCAAAAGCATTCTCAGACTCTGTACTATGAAATATTGGGGGTTTCATCTTCATAATCTTACAAAAAGTCCATGTTCATCATTTTTTAGTACTGGTCCAAGTACCTATCATGGATACACCCTTGTCTCAGAGCACGTATCTATCCTAAATGCCTTAGTAGTTTTATATTGTAGGGTTATAGATGGAAATATTAGATTAAAAGGAATATCATTAGTGCCCTCCAAACTGCATAAGTACCTCAATAATTACTAAATCAGTCCTGCAACTATAGGTACCTGGGCTGCACCATTTTGTGCAGGCACTCCATTTTCAAGAACCACTATTTCTTGTTTCTCAATCACCACGTCCTCCTTATTAGCTAACTCCAAATCACCATTTGGTAGCAGAGGGGGAGGATTCCTTTGTATACATAATCCTCTCAGGCTTTAATCTAGATAAATGTTTTCTTTCTCCCCCCTCTCATAGCCGTACCTCTCATGTATGGCCAACCTTGAATTACAGCCCCATTGGTTGGTAGATATACTACTTCCGGTTCTAATGCGATGGCTATTGCTACTTTAGATGAATCTCTATTCACAAGATACATACAAAGAATAAAGGAGTAAGACGACAATTTGGATCACCAAAAACCAATTGGATTCAAGCAACGACATAAAAGGAAGAAAGAAAGAAATTTTATTTTCTAAATGCTTATAGCATGTTGAAAAACAATATAAACGCAAGTACCATTCCACCAGAATTTGCTAAACTTGTTCTTGTGCAACGAGATCTTTGAATACATTAATTTGATACCATCTTTATCACAATCAAAATGGTCAAAAATGGCACCCACCCTAACTATGGAAGGAGAACCGTACTTAACCCAACCATCTCATACCAAGGTAATACAATGAAAATTCATTTTCTTCCATTCCGATAATGAAAAATCTTTGAAATACTATTAATCAAAGATATTTAAATATGTCAAAGTAACAAGTCATTAAATCACAATTAGAGTGTGTAACCTCTATTTATTACATCACTGGGACGTGAATTCACCTTAACAACATCTATAAATACTCAATTTTAGAGCTAAAGATTCTCTAAAATATAGAAATAAACAAGGAGTTTCATAGTCCCAAATCAAGAGACAAGAACAATTAACTAAAGAACCAAAGGTTTCTCAATCATAGTGCTCACTCTTAAATTGGTATCTAAAAAAATGGCTAGAGCCAAGGTCTCAGCTAAAAGGCTGGAAAACATTCTACAATCAACACAGGAAAGAGTACATGAATCATTAGTACATCAATAAGTAATGGTATGCATCATCAGACAACTAACTCAACACCATACAGATAAGCAAACAAAATTTGTAAAACAATGGTCACCATAAAACCCATAACCAAATATATCAACTCATTTATCACACTTCACCTTAGAGGATTTACAGGCACACATTACATATGTTTATACTTAGCCATTTTCAACAATAAGTTGCATCACAACATATGATTATAACTTAATATTCAATACACATGAATGAATATATAAATGTAATATGTATACATCATCTCTTTATCCTCATAATATCAACATAAAAATTATGATTTAAATAACATCCTCAACACCATCATAACCTTATAAACATCATCATCATCACAATCAAAATCATGAACATCATTATTAGTATATCATCATCATCTAAAAAACATATGTATATTTTAAAATGCAATACAGTCAATAATCATAAGTAATTCTTGAAAGTAATCACAAGTACTTACTTCACGTAAAAGTACAAATTCATGCAAGTATAATTGCAATAATAAATTATAACCTGTAATGACCTTTTATGTCATTTTGCATATTTTTGTATATTTTAAATAGTTAAAGCTTTTTTATAATTACCCAAGTTACTTGTGACTTGCTAGGACTGACAATTTAGTTATAGGAAAATTTGTTTGGTTTTTAGAGCCATTTACCTATTTAAAAGTCTTCGCTAGTTCCAAATGGCCACCTTGAAATAACATATATAAAATGATCTCGTATGCAAATTTTAGCTTTTCTAAAACTCTAAAATATTTATTTTTGGCTTGGTAAACCTTTTGTTTGGATCCTGAGGCACCCGAGCACATTTTGACCTATTGGTCAAAAAGTTAAAATAATGAGATATGGGTTAGGACCCATATTTTGTTGAAATGGCCTCGGATAGAAATTGAAATGCTCCATTGTACCCAAAACATCAAATTAGGTATGGTCTCATAATTCATTTACATATAAAGGATTCTAGATAAATCTCGAGGACTTGATAGAATTTCCAAGTTTTAACTATTATCTGGTGCCATCACTATCACGAGCTAAGGGTCTCGATCATAATACCCTTGGTAAACACTGAGATAACCAGATCGCAGTGTCTATGTTGTGATTGCAACAAGCCTGAGTAGGCTCATAATGGTGCAATTTTGATCTTCCTATTGAGTACTTGGACTGGGTATAGAATTGTTCTATTTTCCCAAATATCGAACATTCTTCATTATTCTTATGGGAGCAAGAACCATAAGGAGTGATATTTTTTAAAATTAAAGCTTGTGAAAGCTTGAGATGTTAGATTAACATTTATTTTCACAATTATCTTCTAATTGAAGTAAAAATTCACCCTTTTCTTTGTGAAATTTCTTGATTATTTGGTCAAAACCACCAAAAAATTAGGTCTTGATTTTAGCCCCAATTTAGCTTGATTTTTACCCATTTTCGAGGATGATGATTCCTTGAGCTTGATATTACATTGAGTTGGTCTCGAAAATGTGATTTTCAGAAGTGGCACCCATATGGGGTTTTAAGGTAATTTTTGAAATTCGAATTACGATGGTGCGGTATGTGTATTAATATTCTTGTATTGATGACTAGAATGTATTTTTTATAGCTTGTCATGCTAAGGAGGATTCTCAAAAGGTTAAAGTTGTGGCTTGGTTGTTTATTAAGCTTTTTTCATTGATAGGGTAAGCTAGATTTATCCCTTGTTAGATAGAGCTATGTCATAGTATATTTATGATGTCCTATTATATTGGGATAGGTTTTGGGTGTTGGATTAATGAAATGTCAAATATCGGATAGTTGGACTATTTGGGCCATATTGAAACCATAGAGTTGAAATACTTAATTTGTCTATTATGCCTTAGGTTAATTGGACTTCATTACTCATGCTTAGAATGAGAATGCATTAGTTTTCTACAACTTAATTAAAACGCTCTAGATAATCATGATTAGAGTAAGTTTGGCCTTAATTTCTTATGCTAAAAAAGGTTGCCTTAGGTTCTATTGGACCTAGCTAATGTATTTGGAAAGAACCTTTACCTTAAGTCTAGTGTTGCTTGCTATACATCTAAAAAGTAGATTTAGATACCATAATCCTAGTTTGGATAATATCTTCATTAAAATGGAACTTAAGGATTAGAAGTGGAATTTTAACAAACTTTAGATTATGACATAAGTTAGCTTTGGTAAAACCGTCATTCCTATTAGACTCTCTGGGTAATATTGAGAAATATTGATACTTGATGGTTGTATTGGTTAATATAGAGGGTTGAGATCTATTGATTATGCTAGTATTTATACATATTGAGGATACTATTTATGATGTGGATTATATATATTTAACCGGTTTAAGTCTAGAAGAAGATTATTCTGATGACTATATATACTCGGGTCAAGTCAGGATGATGACTATGACACTATTAATGATATCTTATCGGTTTGAGTTCGACTATTGATTATTTACTGGTTCAGGTTTGAATATTAATTTTATGTACTAGTTTGAGTTCGTCTATTGATTAAATTTACCGGTTCGTGTCTGGATATGCATATTATGCTATGATGACCTAGTTTTTATGATTGACAATATCGATATGTGATTGAAAGGTAGCATTTTTACTGAGTCAAAAAATGAGAGAATAGTTAAAATGATGTATGACATAAACAGACTCTAGTAATTAAATAGCTTGGTTAATAAGTGATGATTAGTAAATAAATAGTGATTAGTAAGCAACAATGATAGGTTGTCAATGATGGTAAAATTGTTGAATGTGAGTAAATTGTTCAATGATGGTTAAATAACAATGAATGGTAGTTATAAGGGTTTATTTCTTCTTCAATGCTCTGGGATGCATTGGTTCAATTTTTGGGTTTAGTAGGTGGTACATCATGTGATGGAGCATGGTTTAATGATAGATTGATACTGAGGCAGGGTCATAACCTATATCTTTGACTCCAAGAATTTAGGTTCCTCCTACATCGCAGTTGCTCAGCCAGTGGTTTCTCAGCCTTCTATGTATTTGCTCCTAAGAATATGTTGGGTAGATTCTTGGGTTGGCTCCGCCTAGGTTTTTCTAGTTCTCTGAGCGAGGATGCATATGTGTTTCTTATTTCTTGTGAGGATGCGCTCCATAATTTAGGCATTGTCTAGACCCGTGGTGTGGATTACACGATATTTCAATTGAACTAGGATGCTAGACATTGTTGGAGAGGTTTTATGGATTCTAGACTTGCTAGATCTTGTCCTTTGACTTGGGCTTACTTTTCAGAGATGTTCATGGAGAAGTACATGCCTTGTAGCCTTAGTAATTGTTTGAGGGGTCAGTTGTCTAGATTGGAGAAAAGCTCCATGATAGTTTCAGAGTATGAGACTTATTTTCACAAGTTGGTTAGCCATGCAACTTCTATTTTGGATATTGAGTATGAGAGGGTTCACTGCTTTGATAGAGGGTTGAGACTTCCAATTCGTATGTCTACTTACAGTTTGGTCATTGTGGGAAGGTCCTTTTTAGAGGTTTTAAATCATGCTCGGGTGACAGAGGAGATGCATCTGAGGCCCATGGGGAAATGATAAGAGGCCTAACTATCAAAGAAATTTCAGCGGGATTTGTAGTAGTTCCTGATTCAGCATTAGTATTCCTCATGGTGGGTATTCTCCACATCCATCCTATCAGTCTCAGAGCAGCCTACTCAGCCTGTTCATGTGGGATTTAGATTACTGATGGAGGTTAATCTAGTTCAAGAGACCGCACTGGTTAGGGTGGCAGTCTATTACAACAGAAAATCAAGGGTTATGATGGCACTCGTTACATCAAACATTGACAAGTAAGCCTATCACCCAAATTCATACACAAGGGGAAACGACAAAAAATACCCACAGGGTAAGGATTCTTGAACGAAGTCAAACCATATAAGTATAACAAGTGATGAAAGAATATAAACCATAATGTAGTCATAATTTCCAAAACCTAATGTCAACAGTATAAGAACATATCTAGTACAACTCGAATCCAAAAAAAAATACATGAGAAATCCAATAGACATAATTCTCTCTCAAGAAACTAGATAAGATAAAGTGTAATGATAGAGAAAGATAGTAAAAGACATTTGAATGCCTGAAAATCATCCACTATATAGAGAAGGATTGTAAAAGACATTTGAACACATGAAAATCATCGACTACCTTTAAAGCTCAAACAATTGCCTGAATCAAGCAACGTAGGGCACAGTCGAACCTAAATCAGTACCAAAAGGCTACAGTTGGAGTGAGTATGGTCCACTTGTACTCAGTAGGTGTCATAGGGTGACCAAGAAAAATAGATAATAAGACATACAAAATACACACTAAGGGCACATAACTTGCAATCATAAAATCTCCCACAACAGTATCCCATGCCTCTTGCATATCAGTTCTAATATATATCACATATATTGCAATAAACACCACCAAACAGAACACAAGTATACAATATAACACCTACGAGTAGGACAAGGAAGGACAATGTCTATACAAGATCATTAAGTATAGGTACAAGAATATGGAACAATTAGATACGTGATAAATCAGAATAAAAGTATAATCACATCACAAACATAATAAAGTAAAAACTATAAGAATGATGATGACAATAATAATGATGATGATGATAATGATGATGTAAGAGGTTCTTCCACAACCTTCGAGTACACCCACAGAGGCAAGCCTCCTGACGCGGGACCCATAGGGTGTTCCTCAACCCATATACTATTCAAATGACATATCTCTTCCCCGGAAAATCCGTCAATGAGGGTTTGTAAGTTGTCACAATATCTCCTTCCCAGGCAGATCTCTTGGAAAGGATTTTAAAAAAGCATTGCCAGTGTTTCTTATATGTTTCCATGGTGGTACATATATTTTCATTAGTTAGTATGATATGAGGATGTAATTCTCACAACCAATCATAATTTGTATTTCTACAACTAGAAATAATGATATATTTAAACTACTATCCACAATAATATATTACACACCCATATGAGCCAACATTCACTCATTATTTCCACCATCCAGTAAATCCCGCATGATTCATATTTCGATAAAGATTGAACATACCACAATACACCAATGATACCACATTAGGTATTTCAAAAACACAATATAATTATGCCATTGTATTTTATGCTATCCACATCTTATAGGACCCCACATGGTTACACGTATCACATATTATCTAAAAACCAATAATTACATCATGTATAGGCCCCCATACAGGCACAACACTTTAGGATATAAAATTTAAGGATTAGTTCCTATTTCCTTAACATGCATTTTGTATACAAATTAACTACCTAGCCGAGTCTGAAAAAGTTAAGTTGTAACCTACCTCATGGCCAAAAATTGGTTTGCAGTACTTTATCCTACAACCTTATTTTTTACAAACGATCCCTAAATCAACTATAACCAAGAAATATAATATCTACTCATCAAAACAAAGCAAATGATACCTATATTGCCTACTACTAAATTTGGGTCAAAATGAAACCCCAAAATAGATTTTTAAAAAGAAGAAAAAATCATTACTTTATTTAAAAAATATGTTCTGTATACCTTTAGGAACCTACAACTGGAAACCTAAGTCAAATTGAGTTAAAAACGAGGTTCAAATCGAAGAAAAATAATTTTTAAACTTTACAAGGTAAAACATTTGAAATTCATTTTGAAATTAAGAATCAAAGTTGTATTGAAGATGAAATCGATGAAAACAAGTACATTATTCAAATGAGAAGGAGTTAAATAGGAGTTTAAAATAAACTCCTATGGTTTTGGGGGGTTTGAGCAATTAATCGATACATTCAACTAAGAAGAGGGTGGATTTTTACCATAAATCTATAAGAGAAATAAGAAATGGATGTTAATCTAGCTTCCTAAGCACCCACAAGCTTCAATTTTAAGATCTCACACTATTTTTAGGCTTAGCTCACAAGATGAATAATGAGGTAATTTATGACCTAAGAGGTCTATTTAAAGCTCATTTAGGTAATCAGATATAGCAATTGTACAATCGAACACCCTAGCAGCAGGACGAGGTGTGGCGATTGCCAACATACTTGGTGCTATCGCACTACCCTTTCTTCTAGATTTTTGCGATCACCACTCAAGTTGTGCAATTCCATATGCACCAGAAACCAGCTAAAACATAGAAATTTTTTCAAATTTCTGCCAAGGCCTCGGGATTCATTTGGAATCTGATATACGTGAACGAATTATGTAAAAAAACTTAGATTCGATGCTTCGGACTCAATGGCAATATAAAATTTTCAAAAAAAATGTCATTTTTACGAACTTGACCCCCAAAACACAAAATAAAAAATTTTCAAACCAAGGGTCAAAAGAGGATTAAAAGCAAAAAAAACCACACCAAATATGTTACCACTCTAAAATTGACATCTTAAATTTGCTGGAGTTGTCCATTCACCCATCTGTCAAACAGAACAAAAGATAACCACAGATGTATATAAATAGGCTCTCAAAGCCTCCAATAATAGCAATATTGCGCAAAAAGCACCAAAATGCATTGGGAATCATGCAAATCAACCCCATATCCCAAAAATACAAAAATGTAACATGGGGAGGGGTAAAATTGTCAAAACACAAAAAAATACATATTTCACATATTTCATCAAAATTTTAGGTCGCTACATCATCCACCATTAAAAATCTATTTTTTTCTCAAATAGAGGAAAAAATACCTGAATTAACAGCTAGATGGGGATAAGAACTAAGATATCAGACTCGAACTCCCAAGTAGCACCATCTACAGGTCGATGTCACCACTAAACCTTAACCACAGGTATAAATCCATAGAACAACCTCCTAATATCCCTAGAGAAAATTGTAACGCCAAACATCTGGTAGCCAGAACTCTACATGGTACTCATGACCCTGAAGAACCACAAGATAACCCATGACTAATATCTATACCTAAATACTTCATAATATATTGTATAAATGCAAAAATAATAGGTTAAAATGCCATAAGGTTCAAAACTGATAAACATCTGAAAAAACCATATCTGAATAATGTTGTACGACAATACCAAAACTGAAACAATATTTGAAAACATCTAGTCTGAATGCCTCTAAACTATTTGAATAAAGAGTTGATAGGGCATGTCCCCAACTAACTGTAACTACTGAAATAAACTAAGTAATGAAGAAATAAAGTAATGATCATGTCCTCAAAGGATAAGGACTTACTGCTAACTCTAACTGCTGAAACTGGAATGTTACTGATGCTCTGGAGCTCGTGTTTTTGAACCTATGGTATAAAACCCCATAGTGCAAATGTGCCAGTATGTTTGAACATACTGGTATGCAAGTGAGGTAGCCTAAATGCAAATGTTTCAAATGTATGAACAATGCTAACTCACTGAATAATATGAATTTGAGAATACATGCATGAATAAGTGACTATGTCTGAATTTATGATGATACTGACTACTGAGTCTGATTACTAAAAGCATGAGTCACTTATAACTAATATAACTAATACTGAGCAACTGTATCTGACAATCTAGGTTCTGATGGAACTAACTGAGTTTCGTACAATTCTGAGTTAACTATATCTAACAGTTCTGAAATTCTGAAGACCTATCAGAGTTTTATTACTGAGACTGAGTTTGAAACTGTAATTGTGGGAAGTAGTCATCTAACCAAAATACCCCAAATAACTCAATATATCTAGGTTGGGGTCCAATCTGTAACTCACTATATCTAGGTTGGGGTCCAATCTGTAACCCTCATCTGACAGTGTCCCCAAAAGAGAATAGTGAGACTTTCATCTGACAGTGTTTATCCACCTCATCAAACCTCATCTATCAGTGTTGATATCTCAACCTATGCTGGCTACATAGTTCTGGAATGCAAGGATTACTCCTAATGATCACACCCTCAACTATCAGTGTGTATCCTCATCCTTGGGTTCACTCGGTGCTAAATCCTACTCACATCTGAATAGACACTGAACATGATTAACTGAACTGAACTGGACTAATTTCATTGAGTTTCGTTGACTGATAGAATACTACTGAGATTATTAAAGCGCTGAGCTTTCTAAGATTACTAGGATTACTAAGTTTACTGAGTTTTGCTGACTCACATAACTAACTGAATTCTACTGAACATGGCTTGACTGAGGATATCATGAAAACATGACACTGGATCAAGGTACAGAGCTAAATTATTGGCTATTAGATACCCCCATGACTCGATAGCATAATATGTAAATCATGACACAATCCTAAAAGCCCAACAATGGCTATATACTCACGATTCATTCATTAAGACATTTCAACGAACACTTGGGGTGTATCACATGTACATGAATATAGATTACATAATTGCATACTATATCGTGGCATTAATACATTCTCATGGACAATTTATCAAATACTTGCACATAAACTAATCATGGCATTGTTTCTTCTCTTATTAGTTCACATAGGCCATTCATCAAGCACATAATGAACATAGTATATGTAGACAATATTGCACAACAAGTAAACTTTATGATTTAATTTTAATTTCACAATTCAAGGGTTTAATCATGAGTTCACATGAATTTACTCATATAATAACTAATTCCACAAAAAATTTATCACCAAACATGGATTAGAATTTAATTGATCATTATCAACATGAACAAAAGAAGACCCAACATGGGATTCATAAAAATCCATATACTTGAACTTTGAAAAAGAGATTCTTGAGCTTCATGGGTGAAAGGGACCCATGAATCAACACTTGGCATACCTTGATTGTAAGTTTCTTGAAGTTCTTTGAGAGACTCTCGGAAGAGGCTTTGTTTTCTTGAAAGATAAGGTTTTGTTTCTTGGGGAAGAATGTTCTTGATTTGGGGAAAAAGTGAGAAAATAATGTTTTTAAACGTTTTGAGGGATTAAATTCCACCTGAGGTTGATAAATTCTAACACCTTAGCTTCCGTCAGTTCTTTGGGAAAAAATCTATCTAAGAATGTAGTGACAAACTCCTCCCACTCAATAGGCCCTGCATCAACTAACCTCTCTGACTTCCACTGGTTGAACCAAGTGTGAGCAAAATCCTACAACTGATATGCAGCTAGCTAAGCACTCTCACTAGAATTAACCCCCATGATGTCCATAACTTTCTGAACCTAGTCTAGGAACTCTTGAGGATCCTCTTCTGACTTAGACCCAAAAAAAAAAAGATAGAGGATTCATTCGGGTGATGTCCTGAATCCTAGCTGCAGCTAAATTGGCCACTAGGTTGTCTAAAACAACAGCTAGTCATTCATTCTGAGTAGAAACTTAATTAGCAAGAGTGATGAATGCACTCTGAACTCTGCATGAGAAACGTGTTCATCCAGGGATCTTCTTGGATGGGCTGAGGGGCTGACTTATTTCTATTTCTTCTTTTGGGAGGCATGTTCTGTGGAAGAAAGGGAGAAATGAATTAGACTAAGACTTAAATTTGAGCTCATGCTCAATGGCACGACATAAATACTGAAAAAATGGAAACTATTCCTAAAACATCTCATAGCCTCCTACACATAAATGTAGCGCATAACACACCCATGTACAAGACTCTACTAGATGTGGCTTTCAGACTTCCTAGGACTCTATTGAACCTTAGGCCCTGATACCAAGTTTGTAACGCCCTGCATCTGGTACCCAAAATTCTACACAGTGCTCATGACCTGAAGGACCACAAGCTAACCCATGACTTATATCTGTACCTGAATACTGCATAATATACTGTATAAATGTATAAATAATGGGATGAAACATGCCATAAGGCTCAAAGCTGATAAACATATGATAAAACCATATTTCAATAATGTGGTACGACAATACCCAAACTGAAACAATGTCTCAAAACATCTAGTCTGAAAATACTGTAGTCTAAAAGCCTTTAAATTATCTGAATAAGGAATTGATGGGATATGTCCCCAACTAACTCCAACTACTGAAATAAACTAAGTAATAAAGAAATAAAGTAATGATCATGTCCTCGAAGGATGAGGACTCATTGCTAACTCTGACTGCTGAAATTCGAATGCTACTGATGCTCTGGAGCTCGTGCTTCTAAACCTTTGGTATAAAATACCATAGCATAAATGCGTCAGTACGTTTGAATATACTGGTATCCAAGTGAGGTAGGCTGAAAGCAAAGGGTTCAAATGCATGAACAATGCTAATTGATTGAATAACATAAACTTGAGAATACATGCATGAATAAGTGACTGTGACTGAATTCATGATGGTACTGACTACTAATCTGATTACTGATAGAATGAGTCATTGATAACTAACATAACTGATACTGACGACTGTATCTAATAGTATAGGTTCTGATGGAACTAACTAGTCTGTACTATTCTGAGTTGACTGTGTCTGACAGTCTTGAAATTCTGAAGACCTATCTAAGTTCTATTACTGAGACTGAGTCAGAAACTGTAACTGTGGGAAGTAGTCATCTAACCGACATTCCCCAAATATATCAATATAGCTAGGTTGGGGTCCAATCTGTAACCCCAATTCAAAGGGTGTCAATACCGTGCCACTTGTAAAGACAAGTTGTGGGTGACACTCATCTGAGAGTGTCCCCAAAAGAGCACGGTGTGACCCTCATCTGACAGTGTTAGTCCACCTCATCAACCCTCATCTGTCATTGTTGATATCTCAACCTATGTTGGCTATATAGTTCTAGAATGTAAGGATTGCTCCTAAGGATCATACCGTCAACTGCCAGTGTGTATTCTCATCCTTGGGTTTACACGGTACTAAATCCTACTCCCATATGAATAGACACTGAACATGATTAACTGAACTGAACTAGACTGAGTTTATTAAGTTCTTTGCTTACGAAATACTACTGAGATTACTGAAGCACTAAGCTTTCTGATATTACAGGGATTACTCAGTTTACTAAGTTTTTCTGAGTCATATGACTGACTGAATTCTACTGAACATGGCTTGACTGAGGATATCGTGAAAACATGACAGTGGATTTAGGCACAAAGATAAATTGTCGGCTATTAGATACCCCCAGGACTTGATAGCATAATATGTAAATCATGACACAAGCCTAAAAGCCCAAGTATGGCTATATACTCACGATTCATTTATTCAGACATTTCAATGAACACTTGGGGTGTATCACTTGTACATGAATGGGGAATACATAATTGCATACTATATCGTGGCATTAATCCATTCTCATTGAAAATTTATCAAACACTTGCACATAAACTAATCATGGCATGGTTTCTTCTCTTATTAATTCACATAGGCAATTCATCAAGCACATAATGAACATAGTATATGGAGACAACATTACACAACAAGTAAACATCATGATTGAATACTAATTTCACAATTCAAAGGTTTAACCATGGGTTCACATGAATCTACTCATATAATAACTAAGTCCACATAAAATTTATCACCAAACATGGATTAGAATTCAATTGATCGTTATCAACATGAACAAAAGCAAACCCAACATGGGATTCATAAAAATCCATATACTTGAACTTTGAAAAAGAGATTCTTGAGCTTCATGGGTGAAAGCGACCTAAGAATCAACACTTGACATACCTTGATTGTAATTTTCTTGAAGTTCTTAGAGAGATTTTTGGAATTGGCTTTGATTTCTTGAAAGCTAGGGTTTTATTTATTGGGAGAGAATATTCTTGATTTGGGGAAAAAAGTGAGTAAATAATAATTTGAAACATTTTTTAGGTATTAAATCCCCCACCTGGACATGTTAAAACCTTGGGAAAAGACCAATTTAGCCCTGGACGAAATATTAATTTTTCGTCAAAATTTCCCAATTTGGCAGGCTGGCACGACGCAGCGTGACTCTGGAATTTGACAACTGTTTCATTGGGATATGGCGCGATGTGGATCTATCAAGTTGCCACTTTGTTTGCGGCCTAGAAGTTTGGCGCGACGCGAAGACATCACAGAGGTTCACTGGAAAAAGGACAATTGGGATTTAGGAGCCCTCCATGACGTGGTGTAATCGCGGAGTCTTACTGGAAACTGACAAACGCCATTTTGGCTTATGGTGCGATGCGCCACTGGCTGAAATGACGGTGTTTACGACTGAAACTTTAAATCGTCATAACTTCTTAGCCGGTTATCGGATTTAGGCAAATTTGGTATCAATGGAAAGCTTATTCAATTTCCCACACAACAAAATCTTGAAAATTCTGCATATATCAAAGTGTATTCATCTTTAAATCATTTCTTTCACATCTTCAGGGCGAATTTAAATAAGTTAGAAGTATAGGGTATTACAAAAATAGAGACCGGCTCCTCAACGAGAGATAACTACTCATCAAAATTAATCGACTCATAATAAATGTCATGAGACATATAAAGAATGTTGCGGTGAAGCATAGAAATATGAAAAACTGGATGAACAGTCAATGAAATTGAGGGTAAGGCCAGCTCATCAACCATATCACCAATGGTTCGAAGAATCTCAAATGGACCAATATACTTGGGGCTAAGCTTTCCCCTCTTCCCAAACCTTATCACACCCTTCATTGGTAAAACTTAAAGGAAAACATGGTCACCAATACCAAATCTCAACGTATAACATCAACGTTTAGCATAGCACTTCTTCCTACTTTCAGCTGCATGAAGCCTATCTTGAATGATCAGAAATCTTTCCAAGGAATCACAAAACAAGTCCATACCACAACATCAAACCAACCCGTTGACGAGCGACAATGCCGACCATGCAATGCCTCAACAGTAGCCATATCGGTACTGGAATGATAGTTGTTATAATATATAAATTTTGCTAAATCCAAATGATGCCCCCACCGGCTATAAAATTCCATCACACATGTACGGAGCATATCCTCTAAAACCTGAGTAGTCTACTCGAACTGACCATCAGTCTAGGGGTGAAATGTTATGCTAAGATCTACCGGAGTACCCAACTCCTCCTTAAAAGACTTCCAAAAGTGAGAAGTGAACATAGATCCTTGATCTAATATGATAGACACCAACACATCATAAAGTTGTATATCTCATAAATATAGATACGAGCCAACCTCTCAGCACTGAAGGAAACCTGTACCGTAAGAAAATCTGCAGACTTGGTCAATCGATCTACAATGAACCAAACACTATCAGATCCATGAGAAGTGAGATGAAACCTATTCACAAAATTTATAGTAACTCATTCTCACTTTCACTCGAGAATGGGTAACTGCTAAAGAAATCTACAAGGACTCCTATGCTCGTCCTTCACCTACTAGCAACAATGGCTATGAGCTACAAAATCCACTCATATTTTCTCATACCACCCCACTAGTAATGGTGCCTAAAATAACAATACATCTTAGGTGGTCATGGGAAGACAGAATACCTGGAATAATGGGCCTCCTCCAAAAATGATATAATCCAATCACCCACTCTCGGCACACAAACTAGCACCCCAATTGTTAAAACTCTATCTGATGCAAGTGAGGCTTTCTTAGCCTCACAACTCAACACCTTATCTCAAATTGATGTCAATACCACATCATCAAACTGATGAACTTGAATCTACTCCATCAATAAAGATGAGCCTCCAAAAATGCTAAAACACACCAGGGTGTTGAAATATCAATCCTAACTATTTGGTTATCTTAAGACTAAACCTCTAAGTCTAAAGGCCACTACTGGGTCAAAAGATGCGCCAATATACCCATTCTAGTAGACTTCCAGCGTAAGGGATCTGCAACCATATTACCCTAGCCCAGATAATAGAGAATAGTCAAGTCATAATACTTAAGCACATCAAGCCAATGATGTTGTCTTATATTAAGTTCTCACTGGGTGAAGAAGTACTAAACGATATGATGATCCTAGAAAATCTCATGGTGGACTTCGTACAAGTAGTGCCTCTACAACTCCAAAGCAAACAGAACTGCGCACAACTCCAAATCATGGGTAGGGTAATCATTCTCATGTGGCTTTAACTGATTAGAAGCATAGGCAATCACCTTGCCAACTTATATCAACACAAGTCCAAAACTAATACCTAAAGTACACATAACATAGTGAAATCCACGCCCTCCTTAGGGAATGTTGAGATAGGAGTTGAAGTAAACAAATCCTTTAGATTTTTAAAGGTCTCCTTACAAGCATTGAACTACTGGAAAAAGATCTTCTTTTGAGTCAACTAGATAAAAAAAGCTGCAATAGATGAACAACTCTCAACAAAATACTGATAATAACCTTCAACTGAATAAAAATACTTATCTTAGTGGGTGAAATAGGTCTAGCCCAATCGCGAACCACTATAATCTTGGCTGGATCAACCAGAATACTCTTTTTAGCCATTTGACCCAAGAAAGAAATAGACCCCAACCAAAACACATACTTGGAGAACTTGGCATACAATTTCTCATCCCTTAATCTCAAAAGCATAATCTGTAAATGATCCTCATAATCAGGCTCACTCTTTCAATAAACAAAGATATCATCTATAAATATAATAACAAAAGAGTTGAGACATAATTAAAATACCTTATTCATCAACTGCATGAACGCGGTCGGGGCATTGGTCAACCTAAAAGAAATGAACAAGAACTCATAGTGACCATATCAGGTTTGAAAAGTTATTTTCAAAATATCCTAAGCTCTAATCCTCAATTGGTGATAATAAATCTTGAATCAATCTTTGAAAACATCGTAATAACCTGAAGCTGATCAAATAAATCATAAATGCATAGACCCATAGTATAAAGAGTGATAGAAATATGCTTAGTATCTAGCTCAACATCAATAGCAAAATAAATATCACAATCCAAATGCATACCAGTCAAATCCATAGGGAACGCATCTATAACCTCATAAACAACACAAATCGAATATAAGGAAGAATGTAAAAAAAATACTAGTATCACGAATATGAGCCAAGTAAGATAAACATACCCTCTAAATAAATCTATAAGCCTGAACATAAGGTATGATCCTCCTAGGAAATGAATGACGAACACTCTTCAAACTATCCATTATACACCTAGCGATGCTAAAGTCAAAATATTAGCATAACAATCTAAAACATCATGATAAGAAGTCAACCAATCCATACACAAAATAACATCAAAATCAACACTATCTAACCCAAGCAAATCTACCTAAGTCTCACGGCCTAATAAAGTCATAACATAAGATTAGTACACCCAATCCACCACTAAAGAACCTCCTAAAGGATATATACACAAATAGGCATGGTAAGAGGCTCACTAACAGAATCAAAACCCAAAGTAAAATATATAGAATCATAGGAGAAAGTTAATTTTGGATCAAATAACACATATACAGATCTAAAACAAACAAAAATAATACCTTTGATCATAACATCTGAAGCCTCCGCCACTATCCTGATAGGTATAACATAACACTGACCACGATATCTAACTAGTTGAGTAGCCTTATGACCACCACCATGGGCTCCTCTACCTCTGCTTCTCACACCTCTGGTATAACCCCTACCTCACACAACTTAAATAAGAGTAACTCTAATCATACGGCAGGGATAGTCCTTGGCCAAATAGCCAACCTCATGACTTACATAATAAGCTCTACGGGCTACTTCAATAGGAGAAAATACCACTAGGCTCGAATGACTATCCTGAATACTGAATCAGAAGATCCACCACCTTAACTCTATAAGGGCCCTAGACTAACCTACCCTAATATCCACAAAAACCTCTAAAATCTCTACCATAAGGAGCCTAACCACTAAACTCACTAAAATAGTGCACCTTCTTGGTGACTCCCTAATATGCTTATAGAATTCTCTCGATCATCTTAGCATGATCCCCTAGACTCTGAAATGATGCTCCACATAAATAATCTGAGATGCAGCCAACTAAATAGAAACATCTAAACCCTTCACAAACATCTGAATCTTCTCATACTAAGTAGATATACTGGCATAAGAATATCTAGACAAAGCATAGAAATATGCCTCGAACTCAGCTACAGTCATGGAGCCTTGCTCCAGGCAATCAAACTCACATCGCATAGATCCCTCAAACTATAAAGCACGAATCTCTCCAAAAAGGTATTAGAAAATTGACCCTACCTTATCTCAAGAGCATCAAGTGGTCTACAACCCACAAGCAATGTCCACTATTCAATAGCAGCACATATCAACTGATACGTAGTACAAGCAACCCCATGCAACTCAAGCGAACCAAAATCATGCAAATCTATAAACAATCAATAAAGAACTCATAAGCATCCTCATCCACAACACCACATAATAGAGGAGGGACCAAATGAGTAAATATCTCAAACATCTTTTGATCCTTAGATGACATAATAATATTGGAGCAAAAAAAGGCATAGTAAGTCTGGAAAGTTAAGATTCTATCTAGGAAGGTAACATAGATCAAGGATAAACTCTTGATACTGATGCACCATACTTAGATGTCGGTGCTGATAGAGGAATAATACTCGAGGTTTGAGGAGTACCCAAATTGAAGCAGCTGAGATAGGAAGATCCACACTCAGAACTGGAGGAATGCCTAGCATAACAAAAGAACAACACTCTAAGCAGTTCAGCAATTACACCAACAACCTCTCTATAATCGGGTCAGATAAACTCTGAGATATAGAAAATAAACCTGCACTGGCCACATACTTAACCTGAGGCTTAGGGGAAAGTCCCCTAGTAATACTCCTAGACAGGGATGATCCACAAGCCCATCTACTACCTTGAGTTTTTGCTAAGACTCAAGGCTCTCTCTCTTATATAAGTCTTTGTATCTCTAACCTTGCGAGAATTAGTCTACACCATAATCATAACACTCTACTAGACATCCCATTCTTACACTATTGAGACAAATAAACCTTGTGGCTCTGCTACCAATTTGTCATAATGTAAAATTAAGGTCCAAGATTATACTCATTGCAATAAACCTTGATGAGTAAGCCTATCACCCAAATGGTGACACAAAAAGAAAAAAAAAGTAACCATAGGGTATTGCTTCTATAATGAAGCCAAACCATCTAAGTATTAGGAAGAGAAACATAAACCATAATGTAGACATAACTCCCAAAACCCAATGTTATAAAAGAATGTATCTACTATAACTCAAATCAAATAGAAATAGATAAGAAATATAATAGATACAACTCTATCTCTAAAAACTATTAAAGGCATATTCTAATCATAGAGAAAGAATGTAAAAGATATGATGACGCCTGAAAATTAACCACTACCTTGAAAGCTCCAATAATAGCTTGAATCAAGCAATGCGGGGCACACCCAAACCAGAATCTACACTAGAAGGGTACAATAGGAGTGAGTATGGTCCACTTATACTCTGAAGGTATCATAGGCTATCCAAAAAATATTGAAAATAATAGATACAAAATACACACTAAGGGCAAATAACATGCAATGAGAAAATGTCTCACAATGGTAGCCCACACCACTTGCAATAACAGTTCTAATATATATCACATATATTTCAATAAACACCACTATTTAAAACACAAGTATACAATATACCACATATGAGTAGGACAAGGAAGGACAATGTACATACAAGATCATCAAGAGCAATTATAAGAAGATGGAATAATTAGATATTTGATTAGACAAAGTAGAAGTACAATCACATCACAAACATAATAAAGTAAACACAATAAAATTAATGATGACAATTATAATAATGATGATGCACGAGGTTATCTCATAACCTCCATATACACCCATGAAGGCAAGCCTCCTAATGTGGGTCCCATGAGGGAGGGGGTGGGTTCGTTAATGCATATACTATCCATATATCACATCTTTTCTTTAGCACATCCCTCAGGGATGGTTTTGTAAGATATCATAAAATCTCTTTCCCAGCAAATACCTCGGGAAGGGTTTTAAAAAGATGTTGCCAGTGTTTCTCAGATATGTCCATAGTGGTACTAATGTTTTCATCAGTGAGTATTATATGAGGATGTAATGCTCATAAGAAATAACAAATTGTATTTCCACAACCAACCACTATGATAAATTTCTTTAACCATCTATAATGATATATTCCACAACCACGTAAGCTAAGATTCACTCATTATTTCCACTATCCAGGAAATTCCACATGATTCATATGCTGATAAAGTAAAAAATATAGAACAATGCACCAATGGTACTATATTAGCCATTTCAATAATACAATAAAATTATTAATATGTATTTTAGGTTATCGATATCACATAGGACACCAGACGATTACACATATCACATAATATGTCAAAACCAATAATTATATAATATATAGACCCCACACCATCCCAACATATTAAGATATCCAATTTCAAGATAATTTCCCATCCCCTTAACATAGATTTTGTATAAAAATTAACTACCCAACCCAATCTGAAGAGTAATTAAAACTTTAACCCATAACCTTACTTCTCATGAACAATCCCAAAATCAAATAAAACCTTGAAATATAGAATGCACTTGTCAAAAACTCCAATGATACTTATATTGTATACTATTGAATTGGGGTCAAAACAAACTCCCAAAATGAGTTTTTGAAAAAACAAATAGGGGAAAAATTGTAACTTTATTTCAAAAATATATTCCCCACACCTATAGGAACATAGAGCTAGAGTCTTATATAAAATCCAGTTTTAAATGAGGTAAAAATTAAAGAAAAAATATTTTAAAACTTTACTAGGAAAACAATAGAAATCTACTTTAAAATCAAGGATTGAAGTTGTTTTAAAGATGAAATCAAGGAAAAACAACAAATTATAGGATTAGGAATATTATTCAAGTTAAAGGGAGTGAAATTGTTGTTTAAAATCAAGACCAAGTGTTTTAGGGTTTGAAGTAATTTATTGAGAAATTCAACCAAGTAAAGGGTGAATTCTTATCTTAAATCTATAAGAAAATTAAGAAATGGGTGTTAATATAGATTCGTAAGACCCAACCCCCCCCCCCCCCAGCTTCATTTTTAAGCTCTCACGTTAGTGTAGGGTTTATCTCTCAAGAGACGAGATGAAAAATAAGCTAATTCGCGAGCTAATAGGTCTATTTAATCCCTTTCAAGAAGTCAAATAATGCAACCGCACACCTAGGTATGCAATCTCACACCCTTGAAGTAAGAGGAGGTGTAGAAAATGCCAACACCCTATGTATGATTGCACTACCCTCTCTACCATACTTTTGTGATCGCTATTCAATTGGTACGATCGCACACACACTAAAAACCAGCTGTAACTTAGAAATTCTTTTAAGTTTTTACCAAGGCCTCGGTATTCATTCATAATATGATATAAAAAATAAACTATGTAACCACACCACATTCAATGCTTCGGACTCTATGGATATATTAGATTTTTGAAAAGACATTATTCTCACAACGTTGACCCCAGAAATCCAAAATTATAATTTTTCAAACCTACAGTCAAAAGGAGATTTAAAATCCATAAAACCACATCAAACATGTGACAACCCTAAAATTGATGTTCTAGATTTGCTGGGATAGTCTGTTCAGCCATCTTTTGCATACATCCTAAGATAACCACAGAAGTCCATAAATAGGCTCTCAAAGCCACCAAAAACCACAAATCACATAAAAGGTACCAAAATGCATTGGGAACCATTCCAATAAACCCCATACCCCATAAATACCACAATGTAACAATAAGGAGGGGTAAAATATTCAAAATACACAAAAACATATATTTCACATATTTTATTAAAATTTTAGGTCATTACATGATTAGTCTTTAAGGGGTTCACCTTCTTGCTATTCTGGCAATGGTGGTTACTCTGGGTCAGCTGGTTCTATAGGTTCTGCTTTAACTCTAGATTTATGTTATAGATAAGGGGTCTTGGACACTAATCTTAAAAGTGCCCTCTTAGTAAGGAAATTATTGGTTTAGCTGAGAGAGTTCCCCCTATTTAAGCAGTTCATCCCTCAACTAGAGGTAGTTCTCGCAGTCGTAGGGGTGGTTCCCAGGTTACTTAAGGAGGTTCTCAAATAGGCAATACCAAAACTCAGTTAGGTTCCCAACCAAGTGGTAGGCATGGTCAGTTGTATGTAGTACCTTCTAGACCCGAGGTTGAGACTTTGGATGTTGTTATTACAGGTAAGATTATTTTATGCCACTAGTTGGCCCATCCTTTATTTGATATAGGATACATTTATTCTTATATATCTTTTATTATGCACCACAGTTGGAGTTTTCTTATGACTTATTATCTATACCATTGCGCATATCTACTCTCATGGGTGATTTTAGTAGTGGATCGAGTTTCGGATCATGTGTTATGACTGTTAGCAATATTGATACTTATGTTGATCTTATTCTTTTTGATATGGTGTATTTTGATATGATTCTTGGCATGGACTGGTTATTCCACTTTCATACAGTCATGGATTGTTTTTCCAAGACTGTTCCCTTAGCCATGCTTGACATACCCCTTGTGGTATGGAAAGGAGTGCTTAGCCAAGAGCCGATGGGTATTATTTCTTATGTTTGTTATAGGAGGATTATTTTGAGGGGGTGCAAGTATTATCTCACTTATATTTCTAATACTTGAGTGTAGAGTCCGTTGCTTAACGTTGTTCATGTTGTTTATGTCTGATATATTTCCTACCAACATGGCTACTATTCCCTGTCCATGAGATTGAGTTTGATGTTGATCTAGAGCATGAAACCTGACCTATTTCTATGGGACCTTACCATTTGGCTCATGTTTATCTTACAGATATGATTTCTTAGCTTCAGGATCTTCTTGGCAAGTGTTTTATTAGATTAAGTGTGTCTTTTGGGGAGCTCCTGTATTGTTTGTGAAAAAGAATGATGGTTCCATTCATATTTTTATTGATTATAGGTTGCCTAATATGGTGAAAACAAAGAATCATTATCCTATATCATGCATTGATAATTTTTTTGACCAACTTCTGGACATAAGTAGTACATCCAGTCCTAACAATGGGCATGTGTACATCAAAAATTGATTTAAGATGTGGTCACCATTAATTGAGGATACGGGCTGAGGATATCATGAAGATAGAATTTAGAACCCATTATTGTCAATATAAGTTCCTACTGACGTCTTTTAGGTTGACTTTATGTTCTAGTCGTGTTCATGAATTTAATTAATCGATTATTCGGACCTTATTTGGACTCCTTTATGATTGTGTTCATCGACAATCTCCTTGTGTATTCAAGGAGTAGAGAGGAGCATGCGCAGCATTTAAGGATTGTTTGCCATACTTTGGGAGATTGTATGTTTTTTGCCAAGTTATCTAAGTATGAATTTTGTCTTGAGTCAATGATATTCCTTGGACATGTGGTGTCTAAGGATGGTATTATCCAAAACTAGTTCACTCTAAAGATTAACTTGCTAATGTAAACAAAAGGGATTTCAAGCTAAAACTAAAAATAAACTAAATAGTGTGATAAAGTAAAGGTTTGAAAATTTATGGGAAGAATTCCGAGGTTAAGGAACTCCAAACAATCATACTACATTATAGAGCACCAATGACTCCAAAACGTCTGTGTTTGGTCAAGTCTTATCCCATGTGATTGTCCATACTTTCCAAGTCTTATAGTGTTATTTACAATTGATTTAGAGATTGTGTATCATCCAAATATAATCATTATAAACTCACCAAACATCCTATATCATCAAACAACACGAATTTGATCTCAACACAACATATAATTTGAGACAATGAACTAGTAACTTAAGCTAAGAGTACTAGTTTTGTCCTTTTGATCTTCAACTTAGTCTTTTGTCTCTTGGCTTGACTTAATCTATAAGAACTTTATTCCACACATAATTAAACAATGATACCCTTTGTAACTCATTACGCACAATAGAATCATCGAGATCAACTAGAACAACACATAGCGCAGCTCGGAATACTAGTTTTCTCGTGTAAACTCTAAGTGACCAAGTTGATTCCAAACTTGTTTGAAAAACACCTTAAACATTAAAATCAGGTATTTTTTCACTTATATTCTCAATTATACACATATCTACTCATTAAGCACAAGAGAAGTCCTCTAAACTAAGCTAAATAAGCCGGATAACAACACAAAGGTGCATAAATCCACCTCAGATCATCACCCCACACTTAAGCCTTATTCATCCTTGAACAACTAATCACTCTAAGAATCATAATAAGAGAAGACTCCACACTTTTATAAAAAGTAAGAAACTCAAGCTAGTACTACAATGACTACTAGATAGCACATATATACAAGTGAAAGCTCAAGAACACAAATTCTGAACATCCTAACCACAATAATAAACTCACAAAGTTAGTAAACTCATGCATATTACTTAATTAAAGAAGTCATACAAATTGGACAAACTATCTTCAAACATGTGGCCTTATAGCAAGAGCGTTACCCATAATAACTCACATGATGTAATTTATCACAAAATAGGTACAAGATTCAGATTACACTCACTCTCACAAATAATTCACAAGTTACACAAGATGAGCCATAGGCTTGCCCTTAGTGTAGTACTCCTCTAATATCAAAATGTGAAGGCTCCAAATCAAATAGGTCTTTATGGGATGTAATGTAGGCTAATGGACGGGTAGGAAATATTTGGCTAACAGTAGTGACTAACTTCCCTAAGCTCTTTAATATATTACATGAACATTAAGATCTCTCTATTAAGAACTAATTCACTATTTCTCTCTATACCCATCTTTTGTTTTGTCCCATCTCATTAAGATAATTCACATACAATGTAGTGGTAGTATTATGTATGCATACATTATCCAATTTTGGACAATATTCATTCTTTTCCTTACACAACTCTCAAACTCACCACCTATCAATTTCAAGCACCAAAAATTATTTCTTGGGGGCATTACTTAAGCCTCTTCCCTAATTGTATTTCACAGTCCTTAACTTATTAAGTTTTGAATAAAGTGCTTAGGAATATTCAATCAAATAAAAGACAAACAAAAAAGGAAAATAGGCTACATATGAGGCTACCAAAGCGTAGGCTAAAGACTCAATAAGGCTAGCTAGGATTATGCATAAGGGTAGATAAAATAGGATATCAAACATGGCTATCAAAGAAATTCCTATATCATCGCCTAAATCCATAATCTTTATTTCTTCTTACACACATACCGGGGAGGTTCTCGAAATCAAATGAAGTAGGTAAGACACAAAAACCTTACACAACACATGGCATATGCTCAACTCAAGTAGGATCATCATAGACTCTTAATCAAGCAATCACAAAAATTCATCATTAAGCCAACAATATACAAGTCATAAACTAGAGCCTAGGTGTCTTAAAAGTAGTGATTTACACAATCAACATGCTTTTGAACATAAAACCAACTTAAATAATACAATCACATATAGTACCAAAAATTTCATCTCACTAAACAAACACAAAAACATAAAAATTACTCCTTAAAAGAAAATGGATTTTGGGTTCAAAGGGTGCCCTCATGAAAAAGAACTGAAAAGAACAACAACAGGGTGGGTGAAGTGACACCCACATACTAAAAACTAAAAAGCAAAATCCTTTTATTATTTTTCAAATTTTCAAATTTAACTAAAAAAAATTTGAGAATACAATTAAAACTAAGAATTTAGAACTTCACTTCACCCGTAAACATGGGAATTTCCCCACCTCACTTATCAAACATACTTTGTACCCAAAGTCAACTAAAAAGTAAGGATAGAAATACTCCCTAGGCCTCTAGTCCTAGCTTTCATCATCTTTATACATCAATAGGGTCCAAGGAACCCACACTTAGTCTTCGTCATACTTCTTTGTTTAAGTTTCTGGTACTCAGATTTCCGTTCAACCACACGATACCTTGAAAGCTCCAACAATAGCTTGAATCAAGCATTGTGGGGAACACCCAAACCTAAATCTACACCAGAAGGGTACAATAGGAGTGAGTATGGTCCACTTATACTTAGAAAGTATCATAGGCTTACCAAGAAATGTTGAAAAATAATACATACAAAATATACACTAAGGGCACATCATATGCAATAAGAAAATGTCTCGCAATGGTAGCCCATACCACTTGCAGTAACCATTCTAATATATATTACATATATTTCAATAAACACCACCATTTAAAACATAAGTATACAATAGACCATATATGATTAGGACAAGGAAGATAATGTACATACAAGATCATCAAGTGTAATTATAAAAAGATGGAATAATTAGATACGTGATTAGACAAAGTAGAAGTACAATCATATCACAATCATAATAAAGTAAACACAATAAAAATGATGATGACAATGATAATGATCATGATACACAAGGTTATCGCACAATCTCTATATACACCCATCTAGGCAAGCCTCCTAATATGGGTCCCATGAGGTAGGGGTGGGTTCATTAATGCATATACTTCCATATATCATATATCCTCTTTATCACATCCCTCAGGGAGAATTTTATAAGATGTCATAATATCTCCTTCCAAGCACATCCCTCAGGAAAGGTTTTAAAAAGGTGTTGCCAGTGTTTCTCTGAGATTGCCATGCTAGTACCAATGTTTTTATGTGTGAGTATGATATGAGGATATAATGCTCATAACCAATCACAAATAGTATTTCCACAACCAATAACAATAATATATTTCTATAACCATCCATAATAATATATTCCACAACTATGTGAGCCAACATTCACTCATTATTTCCACCATCAAGGAAATTCCACATGATTCATATGTTGAAAAAGTAAAAATATAGCAATATACACCATTGGTACCACATTAGCCATTTCAATAATACAATAAAATTATTAATATATATTTCAGGTTATCCGCATCACATAGGACCCCAGGCGATCACATATATCACATAATATGTCAAAACTAATAATTATATAACATATCGCCCCCCACACCAGCGCAACATATTAGGATATCTAATTTCAAGATAATTTGGCATCCTCTTAACATGTATTTTGTATAAAAATTAACTACCCAACCTAATCCAAAAGAGTTAAACCATAACCTACCTCAAGGACAAAATCCATTCCGCAAAACTTCAATCTATGACCTTACTCTCACAAATAATCCCAAAATCTTCTAAAACCTAAATATAGAATCCAATTTTAGAAAATACAATGATATTCAAATTGCCTACTATAGAATTGGGGTCAAAACAAACCCCCAAAATGAGTTTTTGAAAAAAAAAAATAAGGGAAAAATTGTAACTTTATATCAAAAACATGTTCCCCATACCTAAAGGAAATAGTGCTAGGGTTCTACATAAAATCAAGTTTAAAATGAGGTACAAATTAAAGAAAACCTATTTTTAAACTTTACTAGGAAAACATTAGAAATCTGTTTTAAAATCAAGGATTGAAGTTCTCTTGAAGATGAAATTGAGGAAAAACAAGCAATTATAGGATTAGGAATATTATTCCAAGTTAAAAGGAGTGAAATTGTTGTTTAAAATCAAGCCCTATGATTTTTAGGATTTTGAGTAATTAATTGAGAAATTCAACCAAGTGAAGGTTGGATTCTTACCTTAAATCCGTAAGAATATCAAGAAATAGGTGTTAATCTAGATTCACAAGGCCACCCAAGCTTCGCTTTTAAGCTCTCACACTATTTTAGGTTTATCTATCAAGAGAAAAAATGAAAAATAAGATAATTCGCGACCTAAGTGATCTATCTATATCCTTTTTAGGAAGTCAAATATTGCAATCACATATCTAGGTATGCAATATCACACCCATAAAGTAGAAGGAGGTGTGGAAAATCCCAACATCCTTTGTCTGATTGCACTAACCTCTCTACCATACATGAGCGATAACCATTCAAGTGGTACGATCGCACATACACTAGAAACCAATTGTAACTTAAAGTTTCTTCCAAGTTTTTTCAAGGGCCTTGGTATTCATTCAAAATATGATATAAACAAATAAAATATGTAACCACACTACATTCAATGCTTTAGACTCCATGGATATATTAGATTTCTTAAAAGATATTATTTTCACAAAGTTGACCCCCAAAACCCAAAATAATAATTTTTCAAACCGAGGGTCAAAAGGAGATTTAAGAGCCATAAAATCACACCAAATATGTGACCACCCTAAAATTGATGTTCTAGATTTACTAGCATAGTTTATTAAGCCATCTATGGCATACATCCAAAGTAACCCCAGAAGCCCATAAATAGTCTCTCGAAGCCTCCAAAAACCATAATATCGTACAAAAGGCCCCAAAATAAATTGGGAACCATTATAATTAACCCCATACCCCATAAATACAACAATGCAATAATAAGGTGGGGTAAAATATTCAAAACACATAAAACACACATATTTTACATATTTCATCAAAATTTTAGGTCATTATATGATTAGTCTTCAAGGGATTCACCTTCTTGTTATTCTTGTAATGGTGGTTACTCAGGGTTAACTAGTTCTATAGGTTCTAATTACACTCTAGATTTAAGTTATAGATAAGAGGTCTTGGTCACTATTCTTAAGAGTGCTCTGTTTGTAGGGCAATTATTACTTTAGCTTAGAGAGTTCCCCTTATTAAAGAATTTCATCCCTCTGCTAAAGGTGGTCTTATAGTCGTAAGGGTTGTTACTAGGGTACTTGAGGAGGATCTAAAATATGCAAGACCAAAGGTCAGTTAGGTTCCCAGCCAAGTGGCAGGCATGGTCAATTGTATATAGTACTATCTAGACCCGAGGTTGAGACTTTGGATGTTGTAATTACAGGTAATATTTCTTGATGCTACTAGTTGGACCATGCTTTATTTGATATTGGATCCACTTATTCTTATATATCTTCTTATTATGCACCACAGTATAAGTTGTCTTATGACTTATTATCTATGCTATTGAGCATATCTACTCTCGTAGGTAATTTTAGTAATGGATCGAGTTTCAGATCATGTGTCATGACTTTTAGAAATATTGATAATTATGTTGATCTTATTCTTTTTGATATGGTGTATTTTGATATAAGTCTTGGCATTGACTGGTTATTCCACTATCATACAGTCAAGGAATATTTTGCCAAGACTGTTACCTTAGCCTTGCCCAACATACCCCTTGTGGTGTGGAAAAGAGTGGTTATCTATGATCCGACTGATATTATTTCTAATGTTTGTTCTAAGAGGATTATTTCAAGGGGTTGGAAGTCTTATCTTTTTTATATTTGTGATACTAGTGTGAAGAGTCTATTGCTTAACTCTGTTCATGTTGTTTGTGACTGATATGTTTCATACCACCATTTCTTGTATTCCACCATCAGTGAGATAGAGTTTGCTATTGATTTGAAGCATGGAACTTGACCTATTTCTATGGCACCTTACCATTTGACTCCTGCTGAGCTTAAGGATCTTCTTTCTCATCTTTTGAATCTTCTTAGAAAGTGTTTTATTAGATTGAGTATGTCTCTTTTGGGAGCTCTTATATTGTTTGTGAAGAAGAATGATGGTTCCATTCATATGTTTATTGATTATAGGTTTCTTAATAAGGTGACAACGAAGAATTATTATCCTATGAAACACATTGATGATTTGTTTGACCAGCTTCCGGGAGCAAGTAGTACGTACGGTCCTAATAATGGGCATGTGTACATCAAAAATTGATTTGAGATGTGGTTACCATCAATTGAGGATTCAGGCTGAGGATATCATGAAGATAGCCTTTTGAACTCGTTATTGTCATTATAAGTTCCTACTGATGTATACTAGGTTGACTTTATGTTCTAGTCACGTTCATGGATTTAATGAATCAATTATTCAGACTATATTTGGACTTCTTGATGATTGTGTTCATCGATAATCTCCTAGTGTATTCATGGAGTAGAGGGGAGCATGCGCAGTAGTTGAGGATCATTCTCCAAACTATAAGATATTATATGTTTTTTACAAAGTTCTCTAAGTGTGATTTTTTTCTTTAGCCGATGAAATTCTTTGGACAAATGGTGTCTAAGGATGGTATTATCCAAGACTAGTTCACTATAAAGATTAACTAGGTGCTAACATAACCAAAAGGAATTTCAAGTTAAAACTAAAAATAAACTAACCAGTGTGATAAAGTAAAGTTTTGAATATTTATGGGAAGAATTCCAGGGTTAAGGAACTACAAACAATCATACTGCATTATAGAACACTAATGACTCCAAAACGTCTATGTTTGGTCAAGTCTTGTCCCATATGATTGTCCATACTTTCCAAGCCTTGTAGTGCTATTTACAACTAATTTAGAGATTGTGTATCATCTATATATAACCATTATAAACTCAACAAGCATCCTATATCATCAAACACCTAGAATTAGTGCTCAACACAATATACAATTTGAGACAATGAACTAGTAACTTAAGCTAAGAGTACTAGTTTTGTCCTTTTGATCTTTAAGTACTTTATTCCACACATAATTAAACAATGATATCCTTTATAACTCATTACGTACACTAGAATCATCAAGATCAACTAGAACACCACATAGCCAAGCTCGAAACACTAATTTTCTCATCTAAACTCTAAGTGACCAAGTTGATTCCAAACTTGTTTGAAACACATTAAAATCAGGTAGTTGTTCATTTATATTCTCAATTATTCATAGATCAACTCATTAAGTACAAGAGAAGTCCTCTAAACTAAGCTAAATAAGCCAGATAACAACACCGTGGTGCATAAATCCACCTCAGATCATCACCCCACACTTAAAGCCTTATCCATCCTCGAACAACTCATCACTCTAAGCATCATAATTAGAGAATACTCCAAACTTCTATAACAAGCAAGAAACTTAAGTCAGTACTACAATGACTGCATAGATAGCATGTTTTAACCTTAAACATGCTATACATAAGTGAAGGCTCAAGAACACTAATTCAAAATATCATAACCACAAGAATTAACTCACAATATTGGCCAACTCATGCATATTACTCAATCAAAAAAGTCATACAAATCGGCAAAACTATCATCAAACCTGTGGCCTAAAAATAAGAGTTTTACCCATAATCACTCACATAATACAATTTATCACAAAATGAGCACAAGAGTCAGATTACGCTCAATCTCACAAAGAATTCACAAGTTCCACAAGATGAACCATAGTTTTTCCCTTAGTGTAGTAGTACTCAACTAATATCTGATTATTAGGGCTCCAGATCAAATAGGTCTTTATGGATGTAATGTAGGCTAATGGATGGGTAGGAAATATTTGGTTAAGAGTACTTACTAACTTGCCTAAGCTCTTTAATACATTACATGAATATTAAGATCTCTCTATTAAGAACTAATTCACCATTTCTCTCTACACTCATGTTTTGTTTCATCCCATCTCATTAAGATAATTCACATACAATGTAGTGGTAGTATTATGTATTCATATATTATCCAATTCTAAACAATCTTCTTTCTTTTCCTTACACAACTCTCAAACTCAACACCTGTCAATTATTTCTTAGGGGCATTACTTACACCTCTTCCCTACTAGTATTTCACAGTCCTTAACTCATTAAGTTTTCACTAACGTGCTTAGGAATATTGGATCAAATAATGTAAGACCCCACAAAATCCTAAGCTTAATTCAGTCCTTTAAAGTTTGTTAAGGGGATCCAGACTTAGAAAATTTAGCTAAGTATTCATGCTTAGAGTTATTTTAGCCTGCATAATTGGCGATCATATTTCGCAACCCTCATGACCATTTAATATCGATCTTTAAGTTACTTCATGATCAGGAATGTCAGTAGGTATTCTTGAATGAGTTTTGGATTTTTTGAACATTATTTGAGGCACGTTTAGGAGTACAAACCAGTGTATTAATGCAATCTCAATGCGCTACATTGCCTATCAGTCGATGAATATTTTGCCCCAGCTCCCAATCCAATTTCTAGTGAACCGACACAAACTTGACGTGGTGCGTCGGCCATAGCGTTGACCCCATTAATGTGATGCATCGATCTGCACGTCACAAAGTCATTTTTCATTCATTAAGATTCCGCATCCTCAGGGGTATTTGGGTCTTTTCCCATCACTATTCAGCCCTAAAATACAAAATTCAGCTCCTTTTAAGAAAATTACACTTATTCTCTCTCAAATTACTCATTAACAAACCTTAGGGCTTTCCATTCAAGATTCAAATCTCAAGAATTTCACCATCAATCTTTAAGAATTCAAGCATTAAGGTATGTGAAGTGGTCATCCAAGGGTTCCTTCCACCCTTGGAGTTTAAGCAACTCTATTTCATGATTTAATTTGATTGTGTCCATGACCATGATGTTAGTTGGGTTAGAATCCATAAATAATTTACTAGTTCATGAGAAATAAATAGCATGTGTTGGTTGTTGCATCGTTTCATGTTAAAACGCCCTTTCAATTGTGAGTTGGGGATATTTGTATGTTATATTACAATCATGTGCATAAATTATGCTCTTCAAGTTATTGATGAATTGTTCATATGGGTTGAGTAGTGTAACCATATCATACTAGTATGTATATAAGTTCATGTCATACAAGTGTTTGTCTAAATGCCTCAATAAATGATTTGTGATCAAGAAATTTGTTATCATGTTTCAAGATTATGGTATGCCCTATAATTAATACTATCGAGTACTAGGGGTATTCCATACACGATAATTTAGTTGTTTACCTAGAGCTTTGCAGTTACAGAATAGTCTCAGTAGTGTAATGAACAGTAGTACACAGTAATCAGTTACAGTCTCAGTTCAGTATTCTATTTAGAACTCAGTGAACTCAGTCAGGTAATGAAACTAAGTAGCATTCTATTAGTTAGCGGAACCTAGTGAACTCAGTCCAGTTCAGTTAGATAGTACGATTAGTAATAGATAAATCAAGTGTAGTACAGTCTAAGAATCAGTTCAGTATCTATTCAGTTGGGAGTAGGATTTAGCATCGAGCAAGAGTAGGGATGGTGGCTTTCTATTTAGACAGGTAGAGTCGTTAATAGCAATCCCTATACTCTAGAACTACATAGCCAGTGTAGGATAAGGAGTCACCCATCTGACTAAGATTGACTACCTCCAGGGGTCACCAGTCAAATTAGGCTTGGCTCTGCCCAGGTGTCACCCTTCAGTTAGGCGTGGCATCATGGTCTTTCCAGTGTTAGTACCTGTGGCATAGTATTAGCACCCTTCTAACTGGGGTCACAGGTTAGACCCCATCAGTTCAGATTTAGGGCATGTTGGTTAGATTATTACCTCACACAGTTTCAATTTTTGTCTCAATATAGAACTAGTTTAGATCTACAGAATCAGGACTGCTAGATATAGTTACCCGACTCAGTATAGAACTTAGATCAGTTCTGCAGATTTATTACTGTCAGATACAGTCACTCAGATATAGAACTCAGATAAGTATAGAACTAAAATCAATTCTACTGAATCAGGACTGTCAGATATAGTCACTCAGTTATCAGTTATACAATATCAATAACTCAGATATAAGTGAATCAGTAATCCATAACTCAGTATCCAGTATTATCATGACCTCATTTACAGTTGATGTATTCATGCATGTAATCTCATTTAGTTATGTTCATGAACCCAACCAGTTATTGTTCATGCATATCAACCCATGCATATCAGCCTAACTCACTTAGCATACTAGTATTTTCAAAATACTGACACATACTTTTCTTTTGCGTTATAATGTTTTATATCATAGGTTTAGACGCACGGGCTCCTGACCGCACTTAGCAGCCCTGCCTATCAGCAGTAGACTTAGTGGTAAGACCTTATAGTTTAAGGATAGAGTATTATTTCAGTAATTTAGTATAGTTTCCAGTAGTCAGAGTTAGTTGGGGTCTTGTCCGATCAACTCAATAATTCAGACAGTTAGAGGCTTTTGGACTAGAGTATTTCAGTCAGTTATTTCCGTATTCAGTATTGATTTTTTCAGTTATGAACCTTATGGAATTTTCAGCC
This sequence comes from Capsicum annuum, assembly GCF_002878395.1. NCBI lineage: Eukaryota > Viridiplantae > Streptophyta > Magnoliopsida > Solanales > Solanaceae > Capsicum > Capsicum annuum. The sequence continues at coordinate 112,675,320 of NC_061119.1, forward strand.
TAACTTCTACATTTATATCATTTATATTATTATTATGGTGTTATTATTATTTAGTGCTCACAGCAAGTACCAGTCATGGGTTAGTTATTGGTCCTTCGGGGTCACTAGCACCATGTAGCATCCGGGATAGACTTTGGGCATTACAAACATTGAATCAGAGCCTAAGGTTCAACAGAGTCCTAGGAAATCTGAAATCCACATCAAGTAGAGTCTTATGCATGGGTGTGTAGCACGTAACACTTATGAACAGAAGGATACTAGATGTTTAAGGAAAATATTCCCTACTTTCAATATTTATGTTGTGTGAGTGAGCATAAGATTCAATTAAAATTTTAGTCTAATACTTTTTTTCTTGTGTTACAAAACATGCCTCCCAAGAAGAACGAAAAAAGAACAGCAAATCAGCCAGCCCCTCAGCCCGCCCAGGCAGATCCTCTGGACGAGCATATCTCCCATACGGAATTTAGAGAAGATTTCACCACCTAGCTCATTATATGGCATCCCAGAATGAATGCCCAGCTACCATTACAACTAATCTAGTGGCCAATACTACTACAGCCAGGATTCAAGGCCACCCGAATAAACCCTCCATATTTTGTTGGGTCTAAGTCAGATGAGGACCTGGGGAATTCCTTGACCAGGTGAAAAAGTCATAGATATTATGGGTGTAACTTCTAGTAACAGTGTTGAGTTTGCTGCATATCAGTTACAGGATATGGCTCATTTATGGTTCAAGTAGTGGAAGGCAGAAAGGGTCGCAGATGCAGGGCTTGTGGAATTGTAGGAGTTTTCCACTACTTTTCTTGATAAGTTCTTCTCACTGGAGTTAATGAAAGATAGGTTTTGAAGTTTATAAATCTGATGTAGGGCAGGATAATAGTACAGGAGTATTCTTCCAAGTTTACTTAGTTAGCCAGATATGCCCATCATATGGTAGCAGATAGCAGATCTAGGATGAGTAAGTTTGTGTCTAGTGTGTCTAGCAGTGTGGTCAAAGAGTGTAGGACTATAATGCATATTAAGGAGATGGACATATCCAGGATCATGGTCCATGCTCGGCAGATAAAGTAGGCTAAGAATAAAAAGATGAAGGGGGAGAACAAGAGAGATAGAAGTGGTAGTTTCAACATCACCCACCATAATTCAAAGATTGGTAATCATTCTTAGTTCCATCAGAAATCTTTAGTCCCAGCAAGTGGTAGTTTCAACTTTACCCACCATAATTCAAAGATTGGTAATCATTCTTAGTTCCATCAGAAATCTTTAGTCCCAGCTCCATCCTCAGCTAGTGCTCCAGTGCTGAAATTCAGGGGCAACAATAGAGATAGGGCATCAGGCCCTAAACCCCAGGGTAGTGTTAGCAGTGCTTGAACGAATCCTCTTTGCCAGAAATATGGTAGAAACCATCAGGGTGAGTGTAGAGTATCAGTGATGTGTAATATGGTTGTGGCAAGCCAGGCCATCGGATTCGAGAGTGTTGAGTAGTTGCTCAGAAAAGTAGGTAGTTGCGCTAACAGGGTAGTCCCATCAGTTGTCACTTCCATCTAGTCACCCAACTCAGCAGGGTGCTTCTTCCAGTTCTACCAATGGGAAATGCCCAAATAGACTCTACGCACTTCATTCTCGACAGGATGTATTGATAGCTCTCTATGCACATATTAAAGAATCAGATGATCTACTGAGAGCATCTTCCACTACATTGGCCTTGCCCGGATAATTCTGAACACTTATGTCATAGTCTACCAGTGCTTCTTATATGTATTGATAGCTCTCCATGCATATATTAAAGAATCAGAGCATTGTAGACCTATTGTTGTTGATGATGCTAGTCATCTGAAATAAATATACATTGAGACATTTGTAGCTACCTGTATCATTGATGAACCAGATAAGTTAAACTTGAGATTATACAAAAGAGTATGTTAATATTATACATATTGACCTATTCGCAAAAATACAAAAATAGTTATAAATATGTATGTGCTATCTTTGTTTGAAAATACATATACAGTTAACTATATGTATTTGTAACTGTGTTTTCCAAAAGAAATATGTATGAGAACCTATAAAATACACTTGTATTTATATATTATCATAATGTGTTTTATATGTTATATAAAGTGTGTTTGTATATTGTACAAATATGTTTGTATACCATAAAATTATAAATGTTTATGTAAATATTTTATCTACATAACCGTGTAAAATATATTTATACAAGCAAGGCATATCTTTCCTTTAGCATATGGCATGCTTGATTCAGAAAATGATGCATCTTTGATATGGATCTTTGAAAATCTCAAAATAGTATATGTTGAAAGAGAATGCATGTGTGTTGTTTCTGATCAAAATGAAAGCATCATAAATGTTATTTGTAGGATGTATTAATATTGACCTCATTATTCATACATATGACATTTATGAGATAATGTGAAAAAAAGATATAGAAGGTCACATGATGCGTTTTCTAAGATCTTTTATACAATGACAAAGTCATATTAAGAGTCTGAATTTCACAAGCTAATGGAAAAGGTGGAGGCCGTTTATGTTAGAGTAAAGAGTTACCTGGAATTGGCGGGTTACGAAAAGTGGGCTAGGGCATATGCACTAGTTCATAGGGGCTAGACTTTGACATCAAACATTGTTGTGTCAATAAATGCTACACTTGTATTAGCTAGAAGAATTACCCATATACGATTTTATAGAGGAATTCAAGTTGATGTTTGGCAGATGAAACTGCAAAAATTGACATGAGGCTTCATATAAATTCACAGCACTCATTGGATAATTTAATAAAATGCTCAAACAGAACGATGCAGAGTGTACATAGAAGAAGATTTGACCATGTACATTTGTTGCAATATTTGTATTTGTCCATATACGTTTCTTTTTTTTTAAATGACATTTATTATACAGTTTTATATGTTCAATGTATGTTAATACAGTTATATGTATTTACTTTAATATCTAAATACAATACAACTATATTTATTTATTTGTATTTGTATTTACAAATATATATGTGCAACTGCGTTTTCAAAAATTACATATACAATTAACTCTATGTATTTTCAACTGTATTTGAAAAATACATATATAGTTATCTATAAGTATTTGCAACTTTGCATAAAATACATATACATAATTACAAATATGTATATGTAACTGTGTTGATAAATACATAGACAATTACCTATATTTACTTTCAACTATGTTAGAAAAAAATAAGGAAATAAGCCTTAGAACAAAGTTTGCCCATATATATTTCTCTTTTTAAAAAATGACCTATATTATACAGTTGTATATATTTACTGTAATTTATTACACTTATATGTATTTAGTTGAAGAACTAAATACCATTATATGTATTTATTTGTATTTATATTTGTTCACTGGAAGTTGTGTCCACATATATCTGTATTTCACATTTTTTTCTTATTATTTTTCTTAAAAAAAATATCAGTTTGTACCAGCCACAAAGTATGTCTATAAAGTACATGACAAAGAAAAACTTAATATTTTTTGCCTCATTAAAAAGCATGTTCTTATCACGCAATCCAATTGAATGAGATACCATGAAAATATTCTTGTACAGTCCTGAATAGCAAGAATTTTAGCCAAAAACTGTATTGAGAACATATGATCCAATTTATCCTTTACCACAATGATGATTGGATAATTCCAAATAACATATAGGTTGAGGTAGCACCGCCCATAATATACATGTGAACTCCTGTAGACCTCTAACAAAAGATTATGAAAGATTAGGAAGGAATATGTTCGGAAAGAAAATCATAAATTCATGTAGTGCTTAGGGGTTTAAAGGTCCCAAAAGGTGTTCATGTAGGAAATATTATAAATGGTAACATTTGTTGTTATATTATATTCATTCAAAATATTTTTTTTGCATTTCATAATGTTGAACTTATTTGAAAAATATGTGATTACTTCTGTAATGACAATTATGTTTGATGTATTAGAATACGTATTAACGTGTGTGCCGCAACACTTGCTACATGTAAATACTACAGATATTTATGTAATTGAATATGTAAAATTACTCATTCACAGTTATTCAAAAAAAAGACATACATATTCGTATATTAAGAAAAATACACATATAGTTATAAAAATGTATGTGCAACTATGTTATTAAAAATACATATATGGTTGCCGATATGTATTTGCAACTGTATTTAAAAAATACATATACAATTATTTATATGTATTTGAAATTGTGTGTGAAAATACATATATATAGTTACAAATATGTATGTGCAACTGTGTTTATAAATATATATATATATATATATATATATATATATATATAT
>NC_061119.1:112679750-112701198 GCF_002878395.1 Capsicum annuum
TTTATAAATATATATATATATATATATATATATATATATATGTATGTATATATATATGTATGTATGTATGTATAAACTTGTGCATTCATATTGAAATACATATCTGGGTATATGTATAAGCACAAATGCATATATATAAAAATATAAGAACTGTGCAACTGAATATGTATACAAATATAAAATTATATTTGAATTTACATGTATAACTATGTAAACCTGTCCTCACTTATTAATACAAATCTAGCAAATACATATACAGTTACCTATATGTATTCTCAACTATCTTTGAAATACATATAAATACAAATATATAGTTGTGCAACTAACTAATACATATATAAGATCTGTACATAAACTTGTATAATCACTTATCAATACATATGTAATTGTATTATATATATATATATATATATATATATATATATATATATATATATATATACACACACACATATATATATATATGGTAAAGGAAAAATATTCAACATAAAACTAAAATGAAAATCTTCCGCTCAATTCGATAAAGTGCCATTCTTCAAGGTACAAAACATAACCGTCACATTTAAATAAATTTTCAAATGAAACCTTAAAGTAAGATCTAAAACTTAACAACTACCCAAATACATCACTAACAACCTATAGGTTAATGTTGTCAAATACTAACTACAAATATAAGACCATCAAACTACAAGAAAGTTTGTGTCGTCTATTATCCTGCTTACCCTAATAGGCCTCATTGATGCTTCATCTCACTTTGAGCATTAACTTCTTATTTTCTTAATTCATAATCTCACATATATGAATCATATCATGTATGAAGCCAGCCAGACTTAAAATCAACCCAAGAAATGCCTTCACCTTAAGTAAGGCACTCCACATATGTAACCATATACAATCCGCATACATTAAGTAATAAATAAAAATATAATCTGAATAATTTTACAGACATATTTGGTATATTTATATTACAAATCTTACAAGTTGCCACTTATTTGTTAACGCAAACCCTCCACATAATGCATATCATATAGGTCAAAATTATATTTATCTTTGTATTTTGGATGATTTTCAATATCAATACCCTTATATTCAGGGAAATTGAAAGCCTAGGGACATACAGGTATAATCTCGATTAACTTTTCAATTTTAGCAAGGACAACAGCATCATGACCAAGTGCAGAGAATGAATCATCTATGATATGCACCTTTCTATGAATGATAAAATCGCAAGAACCCAATGACATCTCTCTTTTACATTGACCAGAATGAAATGGTAATTGTATTTATGTAAATGTAAATGTATATATACTCTGGGTATTGTATCTTAGAATGCCAGTTTACATATACAATACACAAATAACTTTTCCAAAGTCAAAAGATAAAAATTTGACAAAAAATACCAACCTTGCCATTTTTTTCACTAAACATATTATCCAAAAAAAAATTCAATGTGTGGACAAGGTGTATTTGTATTCCAATTTAGCAATAAGGGAAATCGATTGTTCACCTTGGAAGCAACCTTCCAAGAAATATTTGAACAACACTTGTACAAACACACTTGAATAGCAAGTGGCATTCCCTGAAGCAAAGAAAACTTTTCTCTGGCTTTCAACTTCTTGTTTATGTTCTTAGCCAAATCCTCAACTTATATAGATCCCCATGAATAATGCTTATACTAATCACTCTCAACCAAGCTGAATGGAGACATGGTATAACAAAAGTATCAATAATTGATAACATAAAAATATATATAAAATACAAATAGCCAAATACTTTAATGCATCGTCGTCATTGTTATTCCCTCATACTTAATCAGATACCATCGGAAATAAGTCTTGTTTTTAATTTAGTTAGCACCATCAAAATACTGCTCAAGTATCTTATTTGGTACCTCCCCATCAAATACAAAGTCATCCTTCTTAACAGCATAATTCAAACCAGTTATTAGAGCAAACTTCCTTGTAGTGAAACATAGATTTATGCCATTTGTACGAATGATTATTGCACTAGTAGAACTATCCATAGTCTGAAGTAACATAATATATCAACACAATTTTGCTTGAATTTCACATTTCTTCTTCTTTGTGTAAAAGCTAAAAATATTCTAATCAGAAAAAATCTTGTACTGTTCCTTAGATAATGCAACCTTAATACCTCCCCCAATATTATTGTTTATGTGACAACACATATGTGGTGCAAACTTTGGAAGTTTTCATGTTGTGAATATGAAATCATGTGCACCCTATATAATAAAAAAAAGACATAAATATATATATATATTACATATACGTATCCAAAATTTACAAAATATATATCTGACCAATATGTGTGTGTATATATATATGGGACATAAATCTTTTTTCCAAAAAAAGACAATTATGTACATATAATATATATATATATATATATATATACATATATGGGACATAAATCTTTTTTTCAAAAAAGGATAACTATGTACATGTATATATATATACATATTCAAACATATACAATATAAATATCTTACATTGTATAAATATAAGTAAACACATATGTTACACTAAAAATAGCAGCAGAACAGTTCAAATACAAACTTAACACTATACAAATATACATATAGATCTGCATATGTATATACAGAATACATGTCTGACAAATTGTAACAACCCACCCACCCACTCTAAAAAATAGATTAAGAATTATATTTTTGTCCCTACTATATTCAGAACATTGATTTTTGACTTATATGGTGTTTAGGCATGTGGATAGGGTATCTCAGGAGAGTTTTAAAACTTTTAGATGGGGTTCAAGGTGATTTCGGATCATGGAAGAGGTAAGCATCTGCAATATCTATGTCACGAAGGTTGCACTCTGCGATAGTCAGCTTGTGATGGGGTATAGCCTTTGTGATAGGCAGCATGACATGGAGATTAGCCCCTTGACAGTCAGCATGCCATGCTTCTGTGTAAAATTCATGCAGTTTTAGATCTTTTTACTTGGGATGAGGGGTATTGGGGTCTTTTCACCTTTTGCGACCTATAAGCATAATATAACCGGGTTTCGTTTAGTTTTAAGAGATTAAAAAATCCCTAATTCCACTCTTAAACTCAACAGAGAGCCTAAGAATTTCATCGTACGTTCATCTTCTGGGTTCCCATGTTCCAAAATACTTTCCAATTCTCTTTTGTCTAAGGCGTGTACCTCTTTCCCTATTTTTGTATTTTCTAAATGGCACAAAATTTATGATATGACCCAAACCGGGGCCTTTTCATAATAGGCAATCTCAAGTCCAACTCAGACTGGAGACCCCCCTCGTTGTATGACCCAACCAACCAACATATATACCTTGAGTGGAATGAACTCAAAACATATAACAAGATAGCGTAATTTCCATGTGATGACTTTTAGATGGGCCTGTATCGAAGGCCAACCCCAACCAAGTCAATCCATCATAAAACTGAAACCACTAACCATACAAAAATCATAAACCAAAACAAAAATAATAACCTAATATATATATATAACATGATCAATCCATACCCAAGTACACAATTGTCCATACAAAGCCTCTAAACCAAACCAAAGAGTACATGGCCGGGACATGACCCCAACCATTGCCAAAAACCAAAGTCTAAGAGAAGAAGATAATATGTAAAATAATGCATAACAAGAAATGGATGCCTTTCAAACTATGGAATCTCACCACTTCAGTCCAACACCAACTGTTCTCAAATCTGATCAATAAGAAGGAGAGGTAGTATTGTCGGTTTCTTTATTGCATAAGGATTCAACTGCTCAAACATGCGTTAGCGAGTGAATGCTAGTATATACTCATGATAAGGATAAAGTAATGCCAACCTTTAAAACAAAGCAAACTAACCATATGCTCACAACAATACATATATACATATATATATATAGCAATACCAGGAAAGGAAGCCAGGTTTAGCATGTCTTTAAAACCATTAACCTAGGTATATGAAGCATAACTATTATAGAACAACCAATGATCTATATGGTTCCAGTTTAACCCCCTGAACAGGCCTTGATGCGTGTAGCCACACAAATTGGAGATATCATAGGAGTAAGGTATTACCAAGTACCCTTCGCTCTCCATGATACATATGTACAAATGTACTTAGGGGATTCCCGTGTACCCCAGAAGTATCATAAATAAGGTCATCATGACCTATTCTAATGTCGATAAAAATAAGTTTCCAGTGTTTTTCCCATGGACTCTCACAATCACGGTTAGTTATTATCCCACCGTTATTACCCAATTAAAATCATTACCATCCAACCAAACCATTATTCTATTTGTTTTCAATCAAGAGTATTACAAATGGTATCGTCATACCGACTATAGCTTGAAATAAATGTCCTTAGCCAACCTTGGAGGATTCCCATGTACCATGCAAGTATATCATGATTAAGCTTACTTGGGGAATTCCCATGTACCCTACAATAATTCCATTATTAAGATTTTCTTGAGGGATTTCTTTGTACCCCACAAGACATTCAACATTCAGAACAATTTCATCATTTCATTCTCTTGAGGGATTCCCGTGTACCCTACAAGGTTTTCATTCAAATCTATTTATTACCATCAAGACTTTTTAATTTAACCACTCCAAACCATTCATACCATTTAAAACCATTCCAACCCTTTAAAATATTTATATGTTAAATCATTTAAACCATGAAAAACTATCCAAATCTATTTAGGATTCTATTACCAAACCATACCATGCAATAGTTCAAATGAAAGTTCAATAATAGAGTAAAAACATTCTCTTAGGCATTTTATCAAATATGTTGAGGACATACCTTTACCAAGACCAAAACCTAAGAATAAACCATCAAAACAAGGGTTACCCATGACCCATTTGTTAAACCACAACCAGCAAGCACCCACATGTGCAAACCATTGCCAAAGAACTTGTGAAAACACTACTTAAAACAACACTCAATAATATGCATCAAAACCATCAACATATGTTTCCAAAACCACCAATTATGGTTCATAAGTCAATGTTTAAAACACAATAAAACATTACTTTAGTTGGAAATAACAATGAGGGAGGAGCATGCCTTATACAAGAAGATTTCGAAGAGAAACTTGACTCTTGAGCCGTTTGAAAAACACTTGTAGATACCCTAGCCTCTAATCTTCAAGAGTGAGTTTGATAGAGTATTTTTCAATGTTTCTATTCTTTAAAGTGTATTATGAGAGGCCACCGAGGGTTATATAATATGGGTATATGAGGCTTTGAGGTGGGAAATTTTTGTACTACCCTCAGCTTATTAAAAGCTGAAATCCAAGTCCTAAGAGAGTATGACCCAACCCCCTAAGTCATACCCTAGGGTACATGTGGTTCCCTACCTTATACCATATATCCTACTATATTTGTCTATACTGACCATTATACGACCACCTTGGTCTAAGTCATATCTTAAGGTACAAAAATTACTCATAAATCATATATTGGACAAATTCAACTAAACTAGTCCACAAGCTTTATATGACTTGGTATCATATACCTCGTATCTTTCCATACGACCAGTATGATGTTGAGTCATACCTTGGGAAGAACCCAACCCAAAACACAATACCTAACTTATAAAAAAGGAATACCAAACCTTATCATAGGGTACGATTGGTACCCTTGCGTCATACCATGGACAGACTGTCCCAAACTCATTATTTTTTGCAAGGGCCAAGGTTTAGGGTGTTTTATCCCCCCCCCCCCCCCCACTTAGGATCATTCATCCTTGAATAATGGGTAAGGGAGAGAAAAAGCACAAGATAACATATTAACACCTATCAAAATTTCCTCCAACCAAATTTATTAAACAAAGACATAAAATAAGATAAGAAGATCACTATATATCCCAAGCACGACTTACACCCTAATACCTCTATTTCAACTTATGAAAAGGTTAGAAAACAAAGATAGAAAAGAAACCATTCCTTTCCCTTAACCAAGTTAGAAAACGAAGATGAGATGAAGAACACATACCTTACGTATGGAATGAAGAACCAACGTGGATACTTGGACTCCATGTCCCTTTCCCATCTAAAATGGCTTCCTCAAACTTTTGGTTCAACCATAGAACCTTCACTAAACCCATACCTTTTTTTTGCAATCGATGAACTCACTAACCCAAGATCCTTATCGGGACCTCTTTAAGGAACAAAGGATCTGAGATACCAATACCACCTAAAAAAATGGCCAATGAAGGACCATCCATAGTTTACCTTCACATGACTATATGGAATACTGGGTGAATGGAACTTATGCTAGAAAGCAAGTCTAATTCAACTTAGAATTACCCAGTGACATACTTCTAGAAGAGCTTGAGTCTAGCAATACACTACCTCGATGTTGAAGCCTATCCAAAACTAAAAGGAGTTAACTTAGAACACCGATCTCCAGTCTTTACATCTATCCTAAAACACTACTCCGCTCCATTACCATTAAAATATGAAAACCATTAGTAAAAGACATGGAAAAATCAGAACCAACCATTATAAAAAAAACCTTAAAATATAGTTAAAACCCAAAACCATAATACAATTATACCATGAAAATAATTCATAACTAATGCCTCCCCAAGCATCTTAAGTACCCAACACAAATATTGGTATATCTACCAATCACAACATTCAATCCTACCGCCAGTATACCTATGGTATGATTTATCTTTCCAAAGATCTAGCACCCTCCATAAATTTCACAAAGGTTTTCACCACCTATTACTTTCGTACCTATTTATCATGACAACAAACTTATCTCACCTTCAAAACCTTAAATACAATAGTCACCTTATGTAAGACCCCGCAAATTTCCCTCATAGTTTAGGCCTTAGAACATGTCAAGTGAAGTATAATTCTGGCCCTAAAAGATTGAGAAGAGACTTCCTAAGTGATTGGTATTTAAAACATAAAGAATTTTATTAAATTTAAATTTTTGTGATGTATAGAATTGAATTAGCTTTCCAACGATACTAATTTTGTCCAAATCCAACATTGGGGTAAGAAGTTATGGCCGTTTTACTGAGAGTTATCGGAACCGCCTAGGTGCGATGGACGATCCAACAGATCATCAAGTCTATGATGGACAGTCACTTGAACTATCGTAACCAAGGCAGAAAATCTCTTTCCTGGCCAAAGTACGATGGCTAGGATGATGGACCTTCAAGGCTGCGACGTACCATCACTGAGACCATCGCCACTAAGGTAGTGTGGTCTTATCCTAGCCATCGTGCAACGGATGATCCAACAAACCATTGGATCTACGATAGACTATCGATCCAACTGTTGCATCGAGGTAGTATGTCCCTTTTTTGGTCATTGTATGATAGATAACCCGACAGACCATGAGACTTGCGACGGATCGTTGCTCTGACCATCATAGACCCCATTCAGTATTTTTAGCTCATTTTTAAAAGGGATTTTTGGTCCTTTCCACTCTTTTATACCCTAATATATTCCAAAAAAAACAAATGGATTCACTCATCATCCAAAACACAAGAGAGCTAGGTTTTCTCCCTCAAGAGAAAATCTAAAACCTTTCTCCAAGAAATCCCATAACTTACTATGGATTCTACTAATTGAATTGAGATTTAAGTTTCCCAGGTTCAAGGGTTACAAGAACTATCTCTCAAGAGTTAGAAGAAGAGTTTAAAGGAAGCTGGTTCATCTAATTTCATAATCAAAGGTATGTGGGGTTTTGAACAAGGGTAATCCTTTCATCCTTGTGCCCAAAGGCTTATTTAAAGTATGATTTTCTGCAATCTATGAGATTTTACATAAATTTGAATTAGGGTTTTTCACCCATTATTATTGATTGCAATATTTTGTTGTTTCCCATGAATTGAGAGTCTAATGGCATGATTTTCATATATTTTCTTGACAAATTGCAGGTGGGTCTATACCTCATGAGTTTAATCCTTGAGAAATTAATAGTTGAAATGTTTAAGATATTGAAGTATATGAGTATGTTGAGATTTTGAGACAAATTGCTAAAATTTCCATATTTCTACATGAGTTATAAATCTATATGCTATCTATTATGCTTTGGATGAGTTTTAACTTGAGATTGAATTATGGCTTATTGAGCCCTACTTGAGATCTGCAATTTTATGAACTCTTATGCTATAAGCACCCATGATTTGAGTATTTTGAGATTATTGAGAAATGTTTTGACCTAATGGTCATGGAGTTTTGAAATCCATTTCCCTACATGAGATTATAGATTTGATTATTAGGTTCTTATTGAACCATGAGATTATTCTAAAGTGGATTTTCATGAAATGAGCGAGATAAACTGAAGGGAGTCATATTTAGTACTGATTTGGGTAAGTTACCACGGTTTCTTATCCCAAAACTACGTGCCACCATAGGTTGGGCCTGAGGATGAGATGATTTTTTAGCCTAAGCCTGAGATATTCGGGCCTAAGGCCAAGATAAGTGATCATAGAATTGAGGTTATACTCCCTGGAAACAGTATGACACTCCTCCCCAACGTGGGGTGTTTTCTTAGGAAGACAAAATGTTAGACTCCATGTAGCTCACATGGTTTATGTCGGTTAAAAGAACCTCCCATGATATAAGTTATTTCATAATAGTATAGTTGCAGATTTGCTCCCTAAGACTAAAAGTAGTTTCCCTTGATATAAGTATTTTTCTCCAAAGCTTTGAGATAATTTATTTCCCTAAACGAGAGTTTCTTTCCATTGAGATAGAATGTTTTCCCTAAAGCTTTAAATGAGATAACTTCCTAAAGTGAATGATATACCTTAAGTATGTTTCAAAGTTTTATGATTCCAAATTCCAAGTACTTGAGTTCTAAAGGGTTATGAGTTCTTGAGTATTAAAAAAGTTTTACGCTCCATGAGACATATGAATGAGTTGAAAGCATTGTTTAAAGTTTCCTTTAGCCTATAGGTAATGAGAATAAGAGAAGAGCACAGATTTTAAAGACAAAGTATAATGACTCACGAGATTTGTGTTACATGCTTCATTCTACATGATTTATGAGTTTTACGTTTTAGACTTCTTCAAATCATGTGAGTCATTCCTAATTGCATGTATGATTTGATTAAAGAGTATTGGTATTGTTTTATGTAAATGCATACACCCCCACATACTTAGTACATTCCTAAGTGTTGATCCATATATACATCTATGTGTTGTATTGTTTTATAATGTAGGTTCAGGTGCTCAGTCCCAGTCTCGTCAGTAATTTTAGAGTACCTTCGTCTATATTTCTACAGTGGTGAGTCCTCATGGTTCGAGTACCTATCTTTTGACATTTCAATATTAGAGTTTTTATGTTATTACTTTCAATTCAATTTGAGTCAATTGGGGACCTGTCCTAATAACTCTCGAGTTCATAGAGTAGTAGAGGCTTTGTCAGACTAGTTATCAGATTGTGGTTGTGTTGAGATTTCAGTTTTATGGTCATTTGGACTGAGTATTACCTTCGTATTTCCTTGTACTTGATATGGCAGTGTTAGTGTTTTATGTATTCCTTCTTGAATGAGTTATTATGAGAAGTGATAGGTTCAAAGGGTTAGCTTGGGGCTACTCATAGCCCTAAGCACCGTATGACATCCTGGGCTGTAATTTTGGATTGTTACAAAGTTGGTATCAAAGCTAGGTTTTAAAGGAGTCCTAGGGAGTCTGACAAGCCTCATTGAGTAGAGTCTTGATCATCGGTGTATAGCGTGCCACATCTATGAGAAAGAGGCTATAAGATATTTTAGGAAAATATTGTTTCTTTATTTCAAATTCTATCGTGCCTACAGTTGTCCCTCTCATCTAATAATTTATGCTCTCTTATTTTGAAAAATGCCTCTTTGAAGAGCGAATGCCCATAGAAATGATGAGGAGCAACCCCCGCCTGTTGATCCTTTGAATGAGACTGTGTCTCATACTAAGTTTCTGGTGGCCTTTTAGGCGTTAGCCCAAGCAGTGATCGCTAATGTTTGGGCCAATAACTAGGCCGCAGTCTCAAAGTAGTAGGGAGGTGATATAACTACTTCTAGGATTTGTGATTTTATGCGGATGAATCTGCCAGAGTTTTATGGGTCCAAAGCAGGTGAGGACCCACAGTTGTACCTTAAGAAGGTGAGAAAGATCATACAGGTGATACATATTTCTGAGGAAAAAAGTATTGAGTTGACGTCTTACAGGTTAAAGGATATAGCTTATGATTGGGTTGTATCATGGAGGAAAGGTAGAGGTGAGAATACTGCTCCTATGACTTGGCAAGTATTCCAAGACGTATTTTTGGACAAGTTTTTTCCACTTAAGATAAGGGAGGCAAAGATTGAGGAGTTTATGAACTTGAGGCAGGGCTCCATGACTATTAAGAAGTAATGCTTGAAGTTCAAGTGGTTGGCTAAGTATGCTCCTGATTTGATTTCTGACACCCGGGCTAGTATGAGAAAGTTCATGATAGGTGTTTCTAGTTTGGGCCTAAAAGAGTATAGTACTGTTAAGCTACGTAGGAATATGGATATGGCTAGGTTAATGATGCATGCCCAATAGATAGAGGTCCATAAGATTAGAGAGATAGATAGAGTGAGGGGTAACAAGAGAGATAGATTTGAGTAGCATGAGTTTAGCCAACCTAGGTTCAATGGAGGGAACTGCCTCCAATTTTAGAGACGTCCATCTATTCCAACCCCGTCATCAGCTAGTGCTCCTACACCTAGAGGCAGGCACGAGAAAAGGAGTAGTCTTTTATGTCTGGGTCACAGAACAGTGTTGGTAACAGGCTCCATTATCCTCCTTGTGCTAAGTGTGGTAGGGATTATCCCGGTGAGTGTTTTGTATATTTGAGGGGTTGTTTTGGTTGTAGCAAGCAGGGTCACAGACTTAGAGAATGTCCTCATTCTAGACATGGGAACAGAGATGCCCGACCTCAGGCATAGGCTACTAGTGCACCAGCTCCTGTACCTCGTTCTGCCCCCGTTCAGGGTGCCTTATCTAGCACTGCCGGCAGTCAGCGCCAGAATAGATTTTATGCCTTACCATCCCATCAAGAGCAGAAGGACTTTCCTGATGTTGTTATCGATATGCTCCCTGTCTTTTGCGTTGATGTCTATGTGTTGTTGGACCCCGGGTCAAGTCTCTCTTATGTGACCCCACTTGCAGCTATGAACTTCAAAATGAGTCCCAAAAAGATTTCTGATCGCTTCCTAGTTTCTACACCAGGGGGGATTCAGTTGTTGCTAAACAAGTGTATAGAGATTGTCCTATTACGGTTCTTCATAGAGTCATACTTGCTGATTTGATAGAGTTAAGCATGGTGGATTTTGACCTTATTCTAGGTATGGATTGGCTTCATTCTTGTTATGCTTCTATAGACTGCCGTACCTATGTGGTCAATTTTTAGTTCCCTGAAAAGCCAGTTTTTGAGTGGTTCAGGAGTTTGGTATCTTCCAAGAGTCATTTTATCTCATATCTCAAAGCCAAAAAGCCAATATCCAAGGGTTTCATCTATCACCTCATTATAGTCAAAAACACTAAGCCTGAGGCTCTAACTATTCAGTCAGTCAGAATTGTCAACGAGTTTCCAGATGTTTTTCTAAAAGATCTCCTAGAGGTACCTCCCGATAGAGAGATAAAATTTAGGATTGACCTTCTTCCCAACACTTGTCCTATTTTTATTACGCCATACCATATGTCACCTACTGAACTTAAGGAGTTGAAAGAGTAACTCAAAGATCTTTTAGAAAAAGGTTTCATAAGGGCCTGTATTTCTCCTTGGGGCGCACTTGTTCTATTCATGAGGAAGAAAGATGGTTTTTTCCGTATGTGCATCGACTATCATCAACTTAACAAGGTCACAGTCAAAAATAAGTATCCTCTTCCGAGAATTGATGACCTATTTGATTAGTCACAAGGTGCAAGTTATTTCTCTAATATAGACCTTAGATCCAGCTATCATCAACTTAAAGTGAGGGAATATGATATTCCAAAGATAGCCCTCTGAACCCGCTATGGTCACTTTGAGTTTCTAGTTATGTATTTCGGGGATAACCAATGCCCCAGCCGCCTTCATAGACCTCATGACCTAAGTATTCAAGCAATATCTCAATATGTTTGTCATAGTATTCATAGATGACATCCTTGTGTACTCCCGTAATGAGAGTGACCATGCGAATCACCTTAAGATTGCCTTGTAAATTCTTAGAGATCACCAGTTGTTTTCCAAATTTAGTAAGTATTAATTTTGTCTAAGGTATGTAGCATTTATGGGTCATGTTGTTTCAATCGAAGGTATTAGAGTTGATCCCTAAAAGACAAAAGATATGAGAGATTAGCGTAGACCTATCTCTCGATCTGATATTAAAAGTTTCTTGGGTCTAGCGGGCTACTACCACTATTTTGTTAAGGGTTTCTCTTCTATTGTGTCTCCCATGACCCAGTTGGCCCAAAAGAAAGTTAAGTTCCAGTGGTCAGATTCCTGTGAGAAGAGTTTTCAAGAGTTGAAGACTCAACTTACTTCAGCCTCTGTGTTGACTTTGTCTGATGGTATAGATGGTTTTGTGGTGTATTATGATGCTTCTAGAATTGTTTTAGGTTGTGTGTTGATTCAAAGAGGTAAGGTTATAGCCTATGGCTCTAGAAAGTTATAACCGCATGAGAAAAATTACCCAACCCATGATCTTGAGTTAGCTGTTGTGGTCTTTTCTTTGAAAATCTGGAGTCACTACTTTATGTTGTTCATGTTAATGTGTTTACTAATCATAAGAGTTTGCAGTATGTGTTTACACTGAGGGAGTTGAATCTTAGGTAGAGGAGGTGGTTAGAGTTGTTAAAAGACTATGATATGAGAGTGTCGTATCACCCGGGCATGGCCAATATAGTGGCAAATATCCTTAGCTGACTGTCTATGGGTAGTGTTGCTCAAGTAGAGAAAGGTAAGGGGGAGTTAGCTCGTGATGTGCATTGTATGGCTATATTGGGTATTAGGTTGCTTGATTAAACCTAGGGAAGTACTTTGGTGCAGAGTAGTTCCGAATCCTCTTTAGTTTTGGAAGTAAAAGAGAAACAAGATAGAGATCCTAGTTTAGTCAGACTGAAGGAGGTAGTTAAAGACCAAAAGGTAGAGGTTTTCTCCCCAGGGGGAGATGGCATATTGAGATAGCAGGGTAGATTGTGCATTTTTGTCTGTTGATGATCTGAGGTAGAGGATTATGGTTGAAGCGCAGGGCGCACAGTATTTTATTTATCTCGACACTACCAAGATGTACCGTGACTTGCAGGAAATCTATTGGTGGAATGGTATGAAGAAGGATATAGCTGAGTTTGTAGCAAAGTGTGCTATATGCCAACAGGTTAAGGTAGAGCACCAAAGACCTGGTGGTGTGATACAATAGTTTGGTATACCCACTTGGAAGTGAGAGGTGGTGAATATGGACTTCGTGACCAATTTACCTCTTTCGATTCGTTATCATGATTCAATTTAGGTTGTTATGGATAGGTTGACTAAGTCTGCGCATTTCTTACCCCTGCACACATCTTATACAGATGAGGATTATGTTAGATTATAAATGCATGAGTTAGTCAGGCTGCACGGAGTTCCCTCAATTTATTTCTCAATTTTAGAGGGCATTTCAGTAGGGTCTTGGTACCCAACTTCTTTTGAGTTCTGCTTTTTATCCGCAGATAGATGGTCAAGCTGAGTGGACCATTCAGACCCCAGAAGATATGTTGAGGGCGTGTGCTCTTGATTTCAAAGGTAGTTGGGATGAGCATTTTCTATTGATAGAGTTCGCCTATAACAATATTTACTATTCTAGGATCGAGATGGCACTATTTGAGGCCTTGTATGGTAGAAGAAGTAGATCATCCATAGGTTGGTTTGAAGTGGGTGAAGCTTCCATGATTGGGCCTAATGCAGTGTTTGAAGTTATGGAGAAAGTTAAGTTGATTAGAGAGAGGTTAAAGATAGCTTAGAGTCATCAAAAGTCATATGCCGATGTGAGGAAAAGAGATCTTTTATTTGAAGTGGGTGATTTGGTATACTTGAAGATTTCACCCATGAAAGGGGTGAAGAGGTTTGGTAAAAAGGGAAAACTTAGTCCCTGTTATGTTGGCCCATATAGAGTTTCGAGCCGTGTTGGAAAAGTAACCTATGAGGTTAAGTTTCCTGCAGAGTTGTTAGCTGTTCATCCTATTTTTCATGTCTCCATGCTTAAAAAGCATATTGGTGATTCTGTTGTCGTAGATTCCTTAGAGAGTGCTGATATTTAGAACAGTCTTTCATTAGATGAGATTCCTGTTGAGATCCTAGATTTTCAGATCCGTAGACTGAGGAACAAAGAAGTTCCCTTAGTTAAAGTTTTGTGGCAGAACCAGTCAATTGAGGGTACTACTTGGGAGGCAAAACGAGACATGCGAGCCAAGTACCCGCACCTCTTTTCTGCGAGTTTAGATTGATCGGAAGGTATTATTCTTCCTTAATTTAACCCTTTTAATCTAAAGTTCAGTTATATATCTATTCTTGCATAAGACTAAAAGTATTTTCCCTTGATATAAGTATATTTCTCTAAAGCTTTGAGATAACTTATTTCCCTAAACTAGAGTATCTTTTCATTGAGATAGAATGTTTTCCCTAAAGCTTGAAATGAGATAATTTCCTAAAGTGAATGAAATGCCTTCAAATATGTTTCAAAGTTTTATGATTCCGAATTCCAAGTACTTGAGTTCAAAAGAGTTATGAGTTCTTGAGCATTAAAGAAATTTTACTCTCTATGAGACATATGAATGAGTTGAAAGTATTGTTTAAAGTTTCCTTAAGCCTATGGGTAATAAGAATAAGCAGAGACCACAGATTTTAAAGCCAAAGTATAATGACTCATGATATTTGTGTTACATGCTTCATTCTACATGATTTATGAGCTTTACATTTTAAACTTATTCAAGTCATGTGAGTCATTACTACTTGCATGCATAATTTGATTAAAGAGTATTGATATTGTGTTATGTAAATGCATGCACCCCCACATACTCTATACATTCCTTAGTTCTTATCACATATACGTCTATGTGCTACATTGTCTTATAATGTAGATTCAAGTGCTCAGTCCTAGTCTTGTTAGTGATTCTAGAGTACCTTCGTCTACATTTCTATAGTAGTGAGTCCTCATGGTTTGAGGACCTATCTTCAGACATTTCAGTATTCGAGTGTTTATGTTATTACTTCCAACTCAATTTGAGTCAGTTGGGGACCTGTCCCAACGACTCTCGAGTTTATAGAGTAGTAGAGGCTTTGTCAGACTAGTTATCAAATTATGGTCGTTTGGACCTAGTATTACCTTCGTATTTCCTTTTACTTGATATGACAGGGTTAGAGTTTTATGTATTCCTTCTTGAATGAGTTATTATGAGAAGTGATAGGCTCAAAGGGTTAGCTTGTAGCTACTCATAGGCCTAAGCACCGTGTGACATCCTAGGAGGTGATTTTGGGTTGTTACACCTTAGACTCTCCCCCACTTAGGGACTTCTACATTCCTCATTTTTAAAAAATCACCATGCTTTAAAAGCCATTGCCACTCTATTAATAGGAAGGATCATTAAGGAATTAAATAACAAGAATTATCCATGCCACCCTAGGCAAACCCCCAAAATAAGACACTGTATCATAGGCACTAAGTACTAAATAGCAACCACCTAGACCATAATCAAGAACCATTCCGACATAACCATACCATAATAGAAGTCCTTAGGACTGGACACTAAAAGAAACACAACAGCATATACCATAGGTAATGTAATGTAAAGTCAAGACTCATATCTAGGGAACAAGGCGAATGCAGAATCTAAAACTTAAGCAAAAAGCACTATAAGAATGCATGCAACACTAGTAGAGTGCTCTTTTAATTGACATAGAAGATAATCACTAGAATATGCAATCCAACATTCCCTTGAAGTAGACCTCTGAAAGAAATTTTTTTATTAATTCTCGACCTTTATCCCATGACACCTATAGGCACAACACTGCTCTAATGGGTCTCATCAAGGATGTATAATAGCGATACTTGGATTTCCTATACCCAAAACCTTATTCATCCATATGCTACCTAGAGCTTAGTATAGTCATACAAACACCATGCTCTAGCCATTCAATGACTTAACCCCCAATCAACCAGTTCAGCCTAAACTTTTGGCCTATATGTAACAACTTTTCCACTATTGTATTCTCCAAGCCATTCACCTTACCCTTTTAACACAGCTCATCCAACCTACTATTTTACCTTCATAATTTTCTCATTGTTATTCTCGAGCTAACATACTCCCTTTTACTAATATCAAGCATCTAGGTTAAAGCCTATTTTCTATTAACCGCTATGTACTACAACCAAAGTACCCAATATAGAATATACATATATTGTCCACCCCATAAGAAGGATTGTAAGACCCTGCAAAAATTCTCTCATAGAATGAGCCTGAGGGCGTGTCAAGTGAGGCATGATTCTGACCCTAAAGATTGAAAGTGACTTCCTAAGTGAGTATCGTGTTAACCATATGGAATTTCCCTAATTTTGACTTTAATCACATAGGAAATTTGATAAGCTTTTCATCGATATAAGATTCGCAAAAATTCGATACCCGGGCAAGAAGTTATGGATAATTTAAGTCCTAGTCATAAAATAGCATCAATTTAGTGCTTGTCTCATCATGGAGATAATCTATTTGACAATTGTCAATTTTCAGTGGAACTCCACGATAGTGGCGCATCACGGAGGACTCCAATTTCCTAATAGTCAATTTTCAGTGTCCTGACGCGATTGGACACGTCGCACTGAAATTCTAGGTCCCAACTAGTGAGACAGTATAATGGCTCCACATCGCGGTGACTACCAGATTCCCATTTTCCAATTTCCAGTGAGCCACCACGATAGTGGCGGTTGGGGTGGCACATAAAATTGAGTTCCCAGTTCTAGTTTTCCAGTTTCGTACAGAAGTTAAAAAAGGCACTTTGGACATTTTTCCAAGCCTATTAAACCATGCACAAACCAAATTAAAGTCATTTACAAGCATTCTATGAAGTCTCTCTCAAGGTTTCTCTCAACAAACACCCTAAGCATCCAAAACCTCTTCCAAGAATCTCAAGAATCCACCATAGATTTTCTAAATTGAGTCAAGATTCAAGGTTCCCAAGTCAAGGGCTTCAAGAACCCTCATTCAAGAGTACAAATAGAGTTCCAAAAGTGAGAATTCATCTAAAGTTTCTAATTTAAGGTATGTGGGGTTTTGAACAAGGGTAATCGTTTCACCCTTGTGCCCAAAGGCTTGTTTAAACTACAATTCTCTACAATTTATGAGATTTTACATGAAATTGAATTGGGGTTTTTCACCCATTGTTATTAGTTGCAAGATTTTGATGTTTCTCTTGAATTGAGAGTCTAATGGCATAATTTTTACATGTTTCTTGAGAAATTGCAGCTGGGTCTATACCCCATGATTTTAATCCTTGAGACATCTCCATATATACATTCCTACAGTGGTGAGTCCTCATGGTTCGAGGACCTATATTCAGACATCTCCATATTTTGATAGATTATATTGTTATTTCCAGTTCATATCGAGTCAGTAGGGGACCTTTCCTAATGGCTCTCTAGCTCATGGATTAGTAGAGGCTTTGTCAGACTAGTTATCGAATTATGGTTGTGTTGAGGTTTCTAGTATTGTGGTCGTTTGAACCGAGATTTTTTTTATATTTTTTTTCATATGATATGACTATGCTAGTGTTTGAATTATTTCATCCTGAAATGAGTGTTATTAGTAGAAACGGGCTGAAAGGGTTAGCTTAGGGCTACTTATAGCCTTAAGCACTGTGTGACATCCCGGGAGGCAATTCCGGGTTGTTACAAACTTGGTATCAAAGCCTAAGGTGTTTAAAGAGTCCTAAGGAGTCTGACAAGCCGCGTTGAGTAGAGTCTTGACCATCAATGTGTAGCGCGCCACATCTACGAGCAAGAAGCTACAAGATATTTTAGGAAAAAGTTATTCTTCTTACAGATTCAGTCGTGCCTACAGTTATCCCTCTCATCTAATAATTCATGATCTTCTATTTTCAAAAAAAAATTCTCTCCAAAAAGAGAATATCTGCAGAAACAATAATGAGAAACCCCCACCTGTTGATCCTTTGAATAAGACGGTTCACATGCTGAGTTTTTGGCAGCCTTTCAGTAGTTAGCCCAAGCAGTCACTACTAATATTCAGGCAATAACTAGGCTGCAGTTGCTAATCAGCAGTGAGGTGATGTAGCTGCAGTTAGAATCCATGATTTCATGTGGATGAATTTGCTAGAGTTTTATCGGTCCAAGGAAGGTGAGGACCCATAGTTGTACCTTGAGGAGGTGAGCAAGATCACTTAGGTGATGTATGTTTCTATGGAAGAAAGTGTTGAGTTGGCATCTTACAATTTGAAGGACATAGCTTATGACTGGGTTATATCATGGAGGAAGGGTAGAGGTAAAGATGATGCTAGTATGACTTGGCAGATATTCCAAGATTTATTCTTGGACAAGTTCTTTCCTTTAGATGAGGGAATCAAATATTGAGGATTTTATGAACTTGAGTCAGGGCTCCATGACTGTTAAGGAGTATTGTTTGAAGTTCAATCAGTTGGCCAAGTATGCTCCAGATTTGATTTCTGACACCTGGGCTAGTATGAGAAAGTTCGTGATCGATGTTTTTGGGTTAGTACAGAAGAAGTGTAGGTTGCGATGCTACATAAGTATATGGATATAGCTAGGTTAATGATGTATGCCCAGCAGATAGAGGTGGATAAGACTACGAAAAAAGATCGAGTAAAGGGTAATAAGAGGGCTAGATCTGAGCAACATGAGTATAGCTGGCCTAGGTTCCATAGAGGGAACCGCCCTCAGTTTCAGAGGCATCCATCTATGCCAGTATCTTCATCATCTAGTGCTCCCATGCTTAGAAGCAGGTAGGAGCAAGGGGACAGATCCTTTATGTCTAGGTCGCAGAACAGTGTTGGTAATAGGCCCTGTTATCCTCCTTGTGCTAAGTATGGTAGGGATCAACCCAGTGAGTATTTCATAGATTTAAGGGGTTGTTTTGGTTATGGCAAGTAGGGCCACAGACTTAGTGATTGCCTTTATGCTAGATAGGGAAACAGAGATGCCCGACCTTAAGCACCGGCTACTAGTGTACCAGCTCCTATAACCTGTCCCGTCCCTTCTCAGGGTGCTTCATCTATAACTGGTGGCGGTC
The DNA here is from genome assembly GCF_002878395.1 of Capsicum annuum. NCBI lineage: Eukaryota > Viridiplantae > Streptophyta > Magnoliopsida > Solanales > Solanaceae > Capsicum > Capsicum annuum. The sequence continues at coordinate 112,699,000 of NC_061119.1, forward strand.
AACGCCAGAACAATTCTATGCCTTACCATCCCACCAGGAGCAGAAAGACTCTCCCAATATTATTAATGGTATGATCCATACATTTTGTCTTGATGTTTATGTGTTGTTAGACCCCGGGTCAAGTCTCTCCTATGTGACCTCACTTGTAGCTGTGAATTTCAAAATGAGTCCCAAAAAGATTCCTGACCCTTTCCTAGTCTCCACACCCATAGAGATTGTCCTATTACTGTTCTTCATAGAGTCATACTTGCTAATTTGATAGAGTTAGACATAGTGGATTTTGACCTTATTCTGGGTATGGATTAGCTTTATTCTTATTATGCGTCTATAGACTATTGTACCCATATGGTCAAGTTTTAGTTTTCTGATGAACCAGCTTTTGAGTGGTCCAGTAGTTCGGTATATCCCAAAACTTATTTTATCTCCTATCTCAAAGCCAGAAAGCTAATATCCGAGGGTTGCATCTATCACATAGTTAGAGTCAAAGTTACTAAGTCTGAGGCTCCAACTATTCAGTCAGTCGATATAGTTAATGAGTTTCCAGATGTTCTTTTTAAGATCTCCCAGGGGTACCACCTAATAGAGAGATAGAATTTGGGATTGACCTTCTTCTCGATACTCGAACTATTTTTATTTTACCATACCATATGGAACCTGCAGAGCTTATAGAGTTGAAAGAGTAGATGATCTTTTAGACAAAGGTTTCATTAGGCCCATAATTTTTTTGGGGCGAGCCTATCTTATTCGTGCAAAAAAAAGATGGTTTTTTTCGTATGTTCATTGACTATAGTCAGCTTAACAAGGTCACAGTCAAAAATAAGTATCCTCTTTTGAGAATTGATGACCTGTTTGATCAGTTGCAAGGTGCAAATTATTTCTCCTAGGTAGACCTTAGATCCGACTATCATCAACTTAAATTGAGGGAATGTGATATTCCAAAGATAGCCTTTCGAACCCTCTATGATCACTTTGAGTTTCAAGTCATCTCTTTTGGGATAACCAATGCCCTAGCCTCCTTTATGGACCTCATGAATCGAGTGTTCAAGCAATATCTAGATATGTTTGTCATTATTTTCATAGATGTTATCCTTGTGTACTCCCGTAATGAGAATGACCATGTGAATCATCATAGAATTATCTTGTAAACCATTAGAGAGTACCAGTTGTTTGCCAAATTCAGTAAGTGTGAATTATACCTAAGCTCTGTAGCCTTTCTGGGTCATATCGTTTCAGCCAAAAGTATTAGAGTTGATCGCCAAAAGATAAAAGCTGTGAAAAATTGTCCTAAACCTATCTCCCCATCTAACATTAGGAGTTTCTTGGGTCTAGCTGGCTACAACCACCGTATTATAGAGATTTCTCTTCTATTGCGCCTCCCATGACCCAGTTGACTGAAAAGAAAGTTAAGTTCCAGTTGTCAGATTTTTGTGAGAAAAGTCTTTAGGTTGGGCTGTATCTAGAATTAGTTTGGTTTGTGTGTTGATGCAAAGAGATAAGGTTATATCCTATGCCTCTGGACAGTTAAAGCCCCTTGAGAAGAATTACCGAACCCATGATCTTGAGTTAGCTGCTGTGATCTTTGCTTTGAAAATATGGAGACACAATCTTTATGGTGTTTATGTTGATGTGTTTACTGATCATAAGAGCCTACAATATGTGTTTACTCAGAGGCAGTTGAATCTTAGGCAGAGAAGGTGGTTAAAGTTGTTAAAAGACTATGATATAAGAGTGTCGTATCACCCGGGCAGGGCCAATATAGTGGCGAATGTCCTTAGCTGACTGTCTATGGGTAGTGTTGCTCATGTAGAGGAAGGTAAGGGGGAGTTAGCTCATGATGTGCATTGTATGGCTATATTGGGTGTTAGGTTGCTTGATTCAGCCAAGGGGAGTACATTGGTGAAGAGTAGTTTTGAATCCTCTTTAGCTTTGGAAGTGAAGGAGAAGCAAGATAGGGATCTTAGTTTGGTCAGACTGAAGTAGTCAGTTTAGGGCCAAAAGGTAGAGGCTTTCTCCCAAGGGGGAATGGCATGTTGAGATTGCAAGGTAGATTGTGTATTCTATGTGTTAATGATCTGAGGTATTGGATTATGGCTGAAGCGCATGGCGCGCGGTATTCTATTCATCTTGGCACTACCAAGATGTACCGCGACTTACAGGAAATCTATTAGTGGAATGGTATGAAGAAGGATATAGCTGAGT
>NC_061119.1:112704198-112759569 GCF_002878395.1 Capsicum annuum
TGAGTCATTTCTTATTACATGCATGATTTGATTAAAGAGTATTGATGTACTTTTATATAAATGTATGAACCCCTACATACTCAGTACATTCTCAAGTGATGATCCACATATTCGTCTATGTACTACATTGTTTTATAATGTTAGTTCGGGTGCTCAGTCCTAACCTTTTCACTAATTTCCGAATACCTCTATCTACATTCTTACAGTGGTGAGTCCTCATTGTTTGAGGACCTATATTCAGACATCTCCATATTTTGAGATACTATGTTTTTATTTCCAGTTCATTTTGAGTCAGTTGGGGACCTTTCCAAATGGCTCTCTTGTTCATGGATTAGTAGAGGCTTTGTCAGACTAGTTATCAGATTGTGGTTGTGTTGAGGTTTCCAGTATTGTGGTCGTTTGGACTAAGCATTTTCACCGTATTTCCTTTCATATGATATGACTATGCTAGTGTTTGAATTACTTCATCTTGAAATGAGTATTATTAGTAGAAACCGGCTCAAAGGGTTAGCTTGGGGCTACTTGTAGCCTTAAGCACCATGTGACATCTCGGGAGGCGATTTCGGGTCGTTACAAGGACACCCTAAAATTCCATATTCACCCACTGACAACTTATTCATTCCTAGGGAATTCGTTCCCCTTATGCATGAAATGATGAACACATTCCACAAAGAAACACTAGAACTGATGAAACCTTCATCTAAAAGATCACTTAATTGTCTTTCGAGCCCATTTAAATCAACCGAAACTATTCTATAAAGAAAGAATAGAAATAGAACAAGTGTCCAAAAGAAGACCAATCCCAAACAAACCTCCTTATTAGAAAGATACCATGAGGATCATCACAAAGGACCTCAGGAAATTCACTCACCAACAAAACTAAATGCAAGGAAAGACCTCCCATGTTAGAACCTTTAACCTAGATCAAATGATAGAGACACCTCTTGGAAACCAACCTCTGAGTTCTAAGATATAATATAACCTTTCTCTTAATAGCTAGGGAACAAAACCACCCTCCCATTCCTTAGCCAACTCATCATGGTGCCTAAAGATAACTTGTACGAACTCGACAATTTAATAATACATAGCATGAGTATAATCAATTTATCCCCTAAATGGCATTGAAATTTACCATATCCGGGTCAAACTAATCCACCAAGACCAACAGATACCACACTCCCCCAAAGACACTTTTAGCAATAGGAAAGTCACCTACTAAGGTAGAAACAGAAAGAAAATAATCCAAAATAACCATGGTACCAAAACCAAAATACACAACCATAAATAGGGTCGAAAAAAAAGAGAGGAAACCAAACCATACACACATCATAGAAAAATAGTTTTTTTAACATACCAATGTCAGCATCAAAAAATATCTCAGAATCCTGAGGGAGGGTAAAGTCATTGAGATGATATCAACTAATATCAGAACTAAAAGTAGCACCCCTTGGTGTAAGATCTAGAGAAGTGATAATTGGTGCCCTATTTTCTAAGGCGGCAATCATTATGGGACACAATCATTTCATATGACCCAATTGATCATAATTAAAACAACAAATCCTCCCTTTATAACAACAACCATGGAGTTAGGATGGTGCCCTAGAAACAATACCAATCTAATAATGCTTGTCTCCTATGACCCAACCATAAAATCTACATGAAGGATAAGATGGTGTGGAGTGGGCCCCGCCTATCTGAGGTTGGGCAATACCAATCTAATAATGCTTGTCTCCTAATGGATTTAGGTAGGGAGCACTAACCATAGAACTACAGTTACATCCTACCCAACTCTTCTTCAAGGACCACTTACCACCATAAAGTTGGCCTCCCTTTTATGTGAAAAATTGAGACCCCTTACCTTGCCTATTTTTCGACCTTGCCTCATTCTTTTCTATATTAATAAGACTGGATTGGAGTGACAGAGTTTCCACAATTTGGTCTAAAAGATTGATAGAATATTAAAAATCGACATTGGTAACCTCTCCTTGATGTAACTGAGAAAGATGGACACCTTTTGAAATCGGGTCAGTGGAGATTGGTGAGACTCCATGGGGAAAATTAGAAACTATGACCCTTAATTTTGTTTGTGCCCCTTAGTTGTACTAGATCCATCCATGTTGTCATGGAATACGATAGGTGAGTTTCCATGAGCTTTGGATCATTGAGAGGACATGATCTGAAAGATGAACCAAGAGATGATTTAGGGAAGAGTTCAAGACCTTAGACTTCATAGCCCAAAAGTAGAACAACAAGAAAGTGGAACATTCTTAAATGTCTTATAGCCTCCTGATTATAAGTGTGGTACATGACGCACCCATAAGAAAGACTCTACTCGACACGTCTTTGTGGACACCCAATTACACTAAAACCTAGGCTCTAATACTAACTTAACACGACCCAAACTGGGGCCTTGTCGTAATAGGCAATCTCAAGTCCAAACTAGACCGGAGACCGCCCCTAATGCCCAACCCAACCAAACAACACATATATAATGAGTGGGATGAACTCTAAACATATAACAAGATAGCATAATTTCCATATGATAACTTTGGGATAAGGCTATAGTCAAGGCCAACCTCAACAAAGCCAATTAATCTAATAACTGAAACCACTAACCATACCAAAACCATAAACCAAAATGAAAATAATAACCCAATGTATAGATATATATAACATAATCAATCCATACCTAAGTCCACAGTTGTCCATACAAAGCCTCTATCTAAAACAAACCAAAGAGTACCTAGTCGAGACATGCCCCTAACCATGGCTAAAAACCAAAGTCTAAGAGAAAACAATAATATGTAAAATAATCCATGACAAGAAATGGATGTCTTATGAACTATGGAATCACACCAATTTAATCCGATGCTGACTATTCCCGAGTCTAATTAATAAGTAGGAGGGGTACTATGATCTGTTCCTGCATCGCATGGGGATACAACCACCCAAAGATGGGATAGTAGGTGAACACTATCATGCACTCAGGATAAGGATAAAATAAATCCAACTATTAAATCTAAGTTAACCAACCATATGCACACAATAGTACATATATATATAAATATATATATATATATAATCATGTCGGGAAAGGGATTCGGGTTTAGCATTCCTTTAAAACTATTAACTTAGGTATGTGAAGCTTAATAATCCTTGAACCACCCATGGGAGATATGGGTCTAGTGTAACCCCTTAAATGACCCCTGTTGTATGTAGCCATACGAATAGGAGATACAAAGGAGTAGGGGATTCCCAAGTACCCTTCGATCTCCATGACACATATGTACAAATATACTTAGGAGATTCCCATGTACCACAGAAGTATCAAATATGAGGTCTTCATAACCTATATTTTGGCAAACATGAGTTTCCAATTTTTTCCTTTGGACTCCCACCTTCATAGTTAGCTATCACATCCGACCATTACAGCCCAATTAAAACCATTACCATCCAACCAAACTATTTATTCTATTTGTTTCAAGCAAGGCTATTAGAAATAGTATCGTCATACCAACTATAACTTGCAATCAATGTCCTTAGCCAACCTTTGGGGATTCTTATGTACCCTATTAGTTACATTATTTAGTTTACTTAGGGGATTCCCATGTACCACGAAAATATATCATTATTCAGCTTACTTGGGGGATTCTCGTGTACCAAACAAGTGTTTAATTATTTAGCGTTGCTTGGGGGATTCCCTTGTACCCCACAAGATATTCAACATTCAAACCAATTTCATTATTTCATTCTCTTAGGGATTCTCGTGTACCCCATAAGGTTTTCATTCAAATTAATTTCATAGCCATCAAGGCTTTAAAATTTAACCACTCCAAACCATTCATTCCATTTAAAACCATTCCTAAACCTTTAAACCATGAAAAAACAATTTATGGTTCCATTACCAAACCATACCATGCAATAGTTCCAATGAAAGTTCAACAACAGAGTAAAAACATTCTCTTAGGCATTTTATCAAACTTGTTGAGGGCATACCTTTACCAAGACCAGAACCCAAGCATAAACCATCAAAATAAGGTTTAACAATGACCCATTGGTATACCACAACCAACAAGAACCCATATATGGAAAACATCACCAAAAATATATGAAACCATAACTTAAACCAACATGCTACAATATGCATTAAAACCCTCAATATATGTTTCCAAAAACACCATTTATGATTCATAAATCAATGATTTAAACACAATAAAACATTACTTTATTTGGAACTTACAATGAGTTAGAAGTACATGCCTTATACATGAAGATTTTAGAGAGAAACTTGACTCTTGAGCCCTTTGAAGAACACTTGTAGAAACCCTAGCCTCCAATCTTCTAGAGTGAGTTTGAGAGAGTATTTTGAAGTATTTATATTCTTCAAAGTATAATATGAGATGCCATCAAGGGTTATATAACATAGGTACATAAGGGTTTGAGATGGGAAATTTTTGGACTACCCTCAGCTTAGAAGCTTAAAACCAAGTACAGTAAGGTATGACCCAACCCCCTAAGTCGTACCTTAGGGTATGAGTGGTACCCTAAATTGTACCCTAGAACCCACCATGTCCCCCTATTCTAACCATTATATGACCACTTTGATCTACGTAATATCTTAGGGTATAAAAAGTACCCACAAATCGTATCCTGGACAAATTTAACTTAATTTATCTATAAGCTACATACGACTTGGAATCATACATCTCATATCCTTTCATAAGACTAGTATGATGTTGAATCGTACCTAGTGCCAAACCCAACCAAAAACACACTGCCAAACATACGAGAAAGGAACCCAAATCGTATCTTAAGGTATGATTAGTAACCTCGAGTTATACCATAGACAGAATGTCCAAAACTCATGAATATTTACAAGGGACAAGGTCTAGGGTGTTTCAATTTTTTATAATTCACATGGTTTTTGATGTTAGGTTTGAACTATGGGTTGAGGATTTTGTATATAAATTGTTTGAATGATTTCTAAAGATTTTGATTGAACTTTTATGCATTAAAGTGCTGATTTGTAACTCATTGGGGTGCATGGGAATGATGGATGGAATAGCGATACAATGGACTCCCAAATATTAACTATGGAAATAGGGGTACAACCAAATCCCTAAATAATTTATTTTTGAATGGAAAATGATAATAACCTCAATCCACTTGCATAATGGATTTGGAACTTTAAATTATCATTTGGTTTGGCTTATTCTCTTTGAAACTAATGTATTTCATAAATTGTTAAATGGATAAGAAAGATAATAAAAACCTTGTGGGGTAATGAAGGAATCCACCAAGTGATTTTATTAATGGAGTCCGCGGGGTATAAAGGAATCCCCTAAGTTTGGGCTTAATCAGATTGATTACAAGTTATAGTAGGTATGAAAATACCACATAATAATGCCTTAACAATTAACTCCATAAATTGGTGGATGGGTTATGAGTTAAATATTTTAATTAGGCATAAAGTGGGTTGTGACAGTAGGCCGTGAAGGTGTAAGTCTTAAAAGATTGATACTGAAAACACATGTTTGTTGATGTGAGGATGGGTCTTTTTGATCATATACTTATAGGGTACAAAAGAATCCCCCAAGTATATATATGATTGTATCATAGTTGGCAAAGGGTACATCTAAATCACCGATCTTCTATGATATCTCCAGTTCATCTAGATAACATGCACTAGGGCCCGACCAGAGGGTTATAACTGGATCCATATAGCCCATGGTTAGTTTTAGAATGTTCAAGCTACACGACCAAGGATAAGGTTTTAAAGTTCATGATAAGCCTTTTTCCCTCCCCTAGTATCTTATATATATATAGATAGATAGATATGTATGGATATGTACATGTGCATTGGTTTGACTTGGTTTTGGATTCATGACATTATATTATCATGTATCCCTGTGTTACATATAATGCTCAACCTAAATGTCTATTTAAGTGCAAGGCAATCATCGTTAATATATTTACCCAACTTTGGAGTCGGGGGCAAATCCACGGGAACAATTCGAGTGCCAATCAAGTTAATTCAAAATAATTGATACTTGTTAAATTCAAATTAATATTACATAGATAAAAATGGGGGAGATAGATATCAACACTAATGTTTCTTTTTGGATTTTTCTAGTATAAATTCGAGGCTATGAATAATTAAAGTTTTATAAATTAGGCATGGATCTTGGGATTGTGTATTAATAAGGGAAGTGACACATGGATACTAATAGTTAACTTCATTATTAATAGGTCAAATATGGGTAGGTTTGGCTATAGGTAAAATGATCCTAAGGGGGGATAATGTAACACCCCTCCTAAATTTTGAGCAATTTATTCCCCTCTCCCCCCCCCCCTGGTGTTTCAAATATTGATATTGACTTAAAAGGTGTTTAGTCATATGAATGGGGTATTTTGAGAGAGTTTCAGAATTTCTGGATTGGGTTCAGGGGGATTTCGAAGCATGGAGGTAGTAAGCCTCGACAATATCGTTGTTTCATAGAGGCTACACTCCACGATAGTCAGTGTGTCATGGAGGATAGCCTCGATATATGTAGTATGTCATGGAGGTTAGCCTATCTGATAGGCAGCATGCTATGCTACTATGAATAATTTATTCCATTTTTGTTCTGTTTACTTGGTTTTCAATTGATGATATTATTTTATCCTATATCCTTGAGTTACATGCTATGACTCATCCCTCTAAATATCTTCAGATATTGTATCCCCATGCGCTGAAAGGATTGGCCATACTTTTACTCCTCCTGCAAAGTGACTAGGTGATCGGGGGATAACTCATGAGTCAGACTGAAGTTGTGAGCTTCCAACCTTCGAAGGACTTAATTTCATGCTTTGGATTTCCTTATGTTTTGACTCTTTCTTTTGTATTTTTTTATGCCTATGGTCAGGGGAATTTCTCGACCATATTATCTTTGGTTTTGTTAGAGGTTTTGTTTGACATTCTTATGGACATAGGTATTATGGTTAGTTAATGGTATTGGTTATTGGATATTTATCTATCATAGATTCTTTGAGATTTCCTATATTATTCTGTTGTATGTTTGATCCATCTATTTTTTGGTCTATTTGGGTCTTTTGGATTAGGCTAAGGGGGTGGTCTCCGGTCCATGACATACTCGAGATATCCATCATGGCAAGGCCCTAGTTCAGGTCATGACACCCATATATATATGTATATATTTATATTTGTATTTTTATGATTTAAGATATGCATTTTGTATATTTTGATTACCTATATGTATATCTATGTAGTTGTCCCTTTTTGTAATAAAGATTGTAAAACCCCATATTTCTTCTAGAGAATCTCATAATTGTTCTAGAGCAACTAGAAAGAGATTCTTTAACCAGAAAGAATTTGGTTCAGATGTAGGATAACTATCAAGAAGTTTTTGTAACTCAATCATAGATGATGGAATCATCAAAGATTTAACCTTTTCAAACTCTGTTTGTAACTCACTAGAGGCTCGTGAAATAAAGAGAAGATGTGTATGAATGAGATATCAGCAACAAAAAGAAGGAAAAAGATTGAATAGAGAAACTCTCGAGCATTTGGTGATCTCAGATGTGTCGATATCAATAGTGACTCATTATTTCAATGAATCATTTCTTCTGACAAAAGAAGATTATGTAAACACTTACTTGAGATCTCATTTAGCAGATTACATTGTGGAAGACACAATATTTCTGAAGAATTTGTGATGATATACCTGATCCATGCATAATATCAGGAAAAGTGGATACAAATTTTTGACTGCTACTTAGTATTGACAATAGGTCTGAAAAAGTATCTAAAAATATCAAATTTAGATATTTGTACCCTGTCGAAGTAAGGAACCATGGCTTATATATTTGGAATCAATTCCATTTTGAGTAGAATGGATTCCATTTTGAGAGAGTTGAAAAAGCACTATCTCATTGAAAGGTTCTATACATTTGCCCTTTTTTAACATATCTTTTAGACAAAGACTATATTTTTTCCTCTTTTCGAAAGATAAATCTTTCTTAGAATGTGGAGTGTGAATCAAACCCATGTTTGAATTAAAACTAAGATACTGATTCAAGTTCTTCCCTTCTGAATTAGATAGATTCATATCTAAAAGAGGTTGACAATAAGTTGTTTAAAAATTAAATATGTGCCCCCCTCTTTTATGTATTCCAGAAATGTCTGTGATTGAGTAAATATCTCTATGAATAAATGGATATGATCGACTTAGAAAATGGAAACATTTGTACAAGTTATATGTTTCATCACCACTTTGTGGAAAATTGTTAGGTATGAATATGTTAGATACCTGTGAATCGATTGGTGAAATAGTATCTCTCCCCCAAAAGGCATGTTTTTTACCGACGCACAAAGAAAATATTTTGTTGCGAATGAACAGAATACTTACGAACTGCCCATACATAAAATTAGAATTATTGATACGGGCCTTTTCCATAGAAAAGGGGAATCTTGTGTTCCAATAAAAGTAGAAGTGCTGGAGAATATTCAAGAATCGAAGTTGATTTTCTTCATAAAAAGGAGATATCAATTAACTTATGTGAAATGGTTTCACGGGATTTAGCCAATTGTCTTGATTATGGAATATCATTGAGACATAGGAATCTGGGTTATTAATGGATTTGCTATGATTATTTCTAGAATAAAATGAGTCAATCATCCACTCTGGTATCTTATTGAACAAAAATAGCGATATTGTTCCACCATTGACCATGAATTTTGATTTTAGGGTAACATGATCGTTCAATAAAAAGGGTTTCAATTTTTGAAAATGAACAACTTAAAGACCTATTGATTCTAACAACTTATTGCAAGGTTGATCGCTCAGACCTTTCAATTCATAGATGCAGATCTTGGATCTAGTCATGAGGATATTTTTGAAACTCACATAGAAAAAAGAAAGTGCATAAGACAAAAATAAAAGCAACTTGGACAAAAAAAGAAGAGACTTGGACAAAAAGAAACAAAGTTTCTTAGATAAATCCTTTTTGTCGATAACCTCAGACCAATCAATCAAATATTGACTACTACATAATTGATCAACCACTACTTGAAAACAATTCTTTTGCTCTGAAATGGATTGTTCCAAATATTCCTAGAAATTCTTGCTCCCATTTAACCATTTGTATCTATATGCATAAGGATCCCGATTCAAGGATCTCTCAATTTGACAAATATAAATAAGTGACTCAAACCATTTTTTTGAATCCTTTTTAAATTTGATGAATATTGGTTGATCGAATATTTCATTATAGGTCTATGATTCAAAGTATCCTTTCCTATTTGTTCCCTTTGAATTCCATATTCAAAGTTGTAATTAGATCTATTCATTAAAAAGAATTGATTCAATACATTTCTTATGTACCCATAGGCACTACATTGGATTTGAATTAGATTTCGGATCAATCTATATTGAGTGACTACCTCCATTGTGTTATTTTTAGAAAATACCACTAGTTTTGGTTTTGGATCTTCCAAATCATTCTTGTAAGAGACCCAGAACCATTTTTTTCAGATCCTTCACGAAATCTCTTCATAAAAAATAAGTGGTAGAACCAATAAAGAATTCTTTTTTGATTCATCCCTAGCCTCATTTAAGAATTGTTTTTGATCCAATCTACATGACAGAAAAAGCAAATCCCTTATGATACACCAAATCTAGCTCATTTATGGATAGAGTGAATAGATATGCCATTTCTGGAAATCTCTCTTCTAATTCAAAATCATAGTGTAACGTGTATCCTATCCTATTTCGGCCATGAAATAGATGAAATAAATCAAAAATGGATTTTTGTTCAAGAATGAAATATTATTGGAACTATCCCTATTCGGTTCATCCTTGGGAACCATATTACATCTTAGATCTGATTAAATAGGATGCATTGAGATAATATTTTGTAAATATATAATTATCTTGAATATTGTAACCATTTCTTTATTTTCTGATTGTATGGAAGGGACAAAACAAAGATCTTATTGTTTCTTTGATAATTTGTGATCTCTATTGGATGTCTCAGTACGATTCAAACCCAGATGAAGTTTTGACCATCTATTAGAGAAGAAAAACAAACGGATCTTGTAGCATTCCCAAGAAATTCTTCAATTTCTTCTGGAAACAAATGACTAATTACCTGCTTCTCACGTTCTGTGAATAGTCGGGACATTAAGAATATCTAGAAAGGTATTTGAGAATTGGCCTGATTCCATCTCTTTTGGTTCCATTTGAAGAATGAAAGGATTCCAAAGAAATGATCTTTATTTTCATTTTTGAATCTATCTTTGATTAATCAATGTGTAATAGTCCGAATCCTCATTACAAATGCAATCCAAATGATCACTAGATTGATTAGAAGATCCTTTCAGTTGGTTCGAATCTGTTACTTGAACAAAACTAGATCTTGTGGAATCATATTGAATATTTGATGATACATTCTGTACCTTGTTAAGAAAACCAATCTTTGTTTACCAACCACACATAGTCTAACCAAATCCACTTATCTTGGGATACGTTTCACAAAAAATCTGATTCAGATGAATTCTTCCCCGAACTAATGAAGAGATCTTAGAGTAATTGCCATTATGAAATTAAGCATAGTTTTGTAAAGAAATAGCCCACTTGTTTCTCGAGAAGATATGGGAAACATGGTCAATATCATTTGATTGAATAGTTGACCCAACCCCTTGTGGTTTGAAGAAACCCTCCACTTTAATTGGATTTTTTCATAAAAAGAAGACATGAGATAATAAATCTAGTGTTTCACTAAGATTTTAAATACCGGTCTCGAATTCAAGTTGATTTTATTTTGACTCTTCAGAGAAAGACGATCAAATAATTCCCAATCATGGTCCTTGCAGATCGGATAATCCATATAATATACAAAAAGAAACTATAAATATTTGTGATATTTGTCTTTGAATAAGATCTCAAATTCAATGGCGACTTCATTAGATATCTTACAACTAGGATCCCTCTTTTTTTGATCCTATTCCTCCACCAATGCTTACCCAAGTTAGATTCATGTATGCTACAATTTTTAGTTACTGGGGGAACCCAAGTACTCTCTTTCGAATTCAGGAAACAACTCTCATAGATCTTTTTTCCTTTGGGAAGATACAGGAGCGAAACAATCAACCTATTGATATTTGAAGACACAATAGATTCTTCCAATGTATCATTTCTGGGTCCAATGGAATTCATTGGTATAGAAAGAAGCCCTAAAAAATATATATTTTTTCTTTCGATCATATTTCCATAATCAATACAATATTTATGGACCGCTACTACAAAGAGTATTACACCCTTTGATTATGAAATATCAATTTCTTATTGAACCTTGTGAATTGTATGAAAGTAGAATACTCCAAATTTGGGGCTCAAAGAGTTTTAGACAATGTTCTTGGTGGAAAAAATATGAATGAGGCATCCCACTGAATTGAATTTGGTCGATGAATCTAAGAAATGGCTAGAATTCTTGATCTCACTCAATTCAAAAAATCCTAGATTTGAATTGACGTCCTCTCATTGATTCCTTCTAAATTGCATTGATTTATCCTACAGATTTTATTTCAATTGGAATTTGGTTATTAACCATGTACGAGGATCCCCACTAAGTATCCATGGCTGAATGGTTAAAGCGCCCAACTAATAATTGGCAAATTCATAGGTTCAATTCCTACTGGATGCATGCCAATGGGAACCTCCAATAAGTCTATTGAAATTTGCTCTGTATCAATGGAATCACATCATCCATACATAACAAATTGATGTGGTATATTCATATCATAATGTATGAATAATAAGAAGTAGTATTCTTATTGAGACTATAACTCATAAGGAAGAAAATCTATATATGGATGGAATCAAATATGCAGTATTTAAAATAAAAGTATTCAGTTATTGGGGAAAAATCAATATACTTCTAATGTCGAATTAGGATCAACTAGGACACAAAAAAAAATTTGGTCGAACTCTTCTTTGGTGTCAACGTAATAGCTAATAATAGTCATTGACTCCTTAGGAAAGTGTGGAAGAATTAGACCTATTATGGGATATACAATGTGTTACAAACGTATGTTATTATGCTTCAACCAAGTTATTCTATTCCACCTATTAGAAAGAAAAGAACATAAATAAAAAATATTTAATACCATAGAGATACATTTATATAAAACTTTTACCGCGAGCACATGCAATGGAAACATAAACGGTCAAGTGAAATCCAATCCATGAAATAATTTGATCTATGGACAGTGTAGTTGTGGTAATGGTCGTAATGCCAGAGGAATCATTACCGCTAGGCATAGAATGGGAGGTCATAAGTGTCTATACCATAAAATCAATTTTCAATAGAATGAAAATGACATATATGGTTGAATCGTAACCATAGAATACGACCCTAATCTAAATGCATACATTTTTCTCATACACTATAAGGATGTTGAGAAGAGATATACTTTATATCCTAGAGGGACTATAATTGGAGATACCATTATTTCTGGTACAAAAGTTCCAATTAAAATAGGAAATACCCAACCTTGAGTGTGGTTTGAACTATTGATTTATGTAATTGGAAATAACCAATTAGGTTTATAATGAAACCAAGAAATCGATCACTAATCCAATTTGACTACCTCTATAGGATAGACCTCAACAGAAAACTGAAGAGTAACAACAGCAAGTGATTGAGTTTAGTAGTTGGTCATATTAAATTATTGACTCTAGAGATATAGTAATATGGAGAAGAAAAAATAATTTTAAGAATCGATAGAATCGAAAGCACCCATTCTTTCAAAGAGAGGAGGACGGGTTATTCATATTTCATTTGATGGTCAGAGGCAAATTAAAAGTTAAGCAGTTGGAATTCAAAAGATTCCCTGAGAGTAAAATAGAAATTCTCCTACGTTACCCATAATATGTAAAAGTATCGATGTAATTTCATAGAATCATTTGGTCTGATTGCTACATAAAGAACATAATCTAGATGATGGAATAGGAAGACCTAGGATATAGAAGATCATAACATTAGTGATTCAGAAGATTTGAATTCATATATATATATATAGATAGATATCCACCCATGTGTTACTTCATTCTACGATATATATAAGATCCATATGTACAGATATCATAATCTAAATGCCATCTACATCATCTTCATATAGGACATAAATCTCTATTACAAAAAAGTAAAGCTATATAGGTAATCAAAATATAAAAATGCATATCTTAAATTTTAAAAATACATATAAATACATATGTTATACTTTAAAGGACACAAAATTGTCCAAAAATAAACCCATCACTATAAAATATATATATATATATATGAATCTGCATATGTATATACAAAATTCAAATATAAGTATGTTCCCCAAATGTATATATATGCAATAAAATTAGTGAATGTGTGTGTGTGTGTATATATATATATTGAAGGGAAGCCTTGGAGTAACCGGTAAAGTTGCTGCCATGTGACCAGGAGGTCACGGGGTTCAAGCCTTAGAAATATCCTTTAGCAGAAATACAAGGTATAGTAGGGCCCATCCCCGGACACCGCATATAGCAGTAGCTTTAGTGCACCGTGCTGCCCTTTTATATGTGTGTGTGTGTGTATATATATATATAAACAAAAAATTGAGTACATTAGTTAAATACATTTGTATAAAAACACGCTTGTGATAAATACAAATACAAATATCTCTTCATCTTTATCTTCTTCTAAATCATATTCAGAAGAGTTTTCAACATCAGGACAAAAAATTTTCTTGATTCTCTGATTTTTTTTCTCAGGTTTTTTATTTTGTTTTTTTTTGGGGGGGTGGAGATGAACGTTTTTTAAATATTTTTTGATGCATATTTTCGCTCGTTTTCTCTATATTGTTACGATGATTCAACCTCACATATGCTCATTAATTACTTCAAATGTATAGGCATAGAAACTTTAACAATTTCATCTTTGGATAGCCCAATAGTAAATGATGGTGGATTATGAGAAACTAAATTGATAGGTGGTATACCTCTATTTGATATTTTATATGGTGTATGCTCTGTCATTAGAGTAGATCTTCACAGTCATACTACCAAATAGCTCAAAAATAACAATAATAATGGTCAACAAAAAATATATATATATAATATAAAATATATACAATTTGGGAAAGAGATAAAATGCAATAACTTAAACCAATAGTTGATTTTGTGGGACACGATCTTATCTAGAACGTGAGAAAAAGTAAGAAATTGAAAGGAAAACTTGAAAAATAGGAGAATATTTTTTAAAAAGGAATAAAAGGTAAAGTAAGAAAAGGGAAAGAGATAAAAGTGTTGCTATAGGTAGCGTGAAAAGTGGGCAAGTTACACCTGGTAATGATCAACACATGAAAGTGGCATGATCATATTAAAATAATGTTAGTTTTGCTACAAAACTTCATTTTGTAAAAGTGCTGCGATTTAGCTTGATTATGCTCTTAAGTTTGTCAATTCTTGTAGTTTTTGCAAAAAAAGAAAATTTTCAAAGACCCAATAAGCTAGAGTCCCATTTTACCCACTAATAAAGTAAGTAGGTGTATTACCTTCTTTGACCTTCTGAGTAGCTTGAACCCTTAAGCAGGTGCATTACCTACTTGGACTAAATTATGAGTGAAATAGGGTTAAAAAAGGAGGTTGCATGGGGATCAATATAAGACCAATATATCTGGTCTATTTACTCATTTTAACACATTTTTCAGCTATTTTAGCTTTAGCTTTCTCTCTTTTTTCTCATGGCTTAAGATGGTAGCCCTAATATTCCTTCTAGGGTTCTTTATGAAGCATTCACCTTTGCAATTCAAGGTAAGTTAAACCCCTTATGGTTTAGCTAAATTCTCCTATAAAATATTAGGAAAACATTCTAATAATGCTTAATTACAAGTACACGAAAAAATATAAAATCAAGCTAACTGTTCACTTTTCTTTGTTATTTCTTGACTTCTCTTTTATTTTTTGGTTTAAAGTGAGAAGGAAAGTTCAAGTTCTTAAAGAATTCAATATAAAAAGATAATTTACAGAAAATTAAGGTAAGGTGACTGCTAGTTTGGGTAAATAGTTATTGTTGTGTTGTTATTAAGAACTCAAGGGATTATGAGTTTAGTATTTGGTTGCTAGGATAAAGGAAATTTGGGGTTGTTTTGTGGACTCTTTTATGTGTACATGTTGGGGACTTCAGAGTTGATGTTAGGTAAAGGTGTAAGTATTTTGTATTAAATTGTTGAGGAAGGAAGTAGTGATATCCCACCAAACTAAATGTTGTATATGTTTACTGCCCATTCCTATGTTGTATACTGTTATGAGTGTGTAGTGAAGCCAAAGTTGTTTCAGGGGAATCATATAAGAATCTCTATGATATGTGGATGTAATTCAAAGATAAAAGGGTTAAAATAACACCCTTGATTTGATATATTATGGGCTCACTGGCCGGCTATCATTTTGGTAAAGTTAAGTAGCCCAAATGTGTTGGTTAGTTACTAATATTAGTTTGATTATATACTTTATTATAGCTAAGTAATCCAATAGGCAGGACATTAAGTTAGTTTAATATTAAGAACCGTACAACAAGGTATATCAGGCAACTCTATTTCGTATTCTTTGGCATGAATCCAACACTTGTGTTACAAGTAAGCTTCTAAGTTCTCCTATAGCAAATGATACATAGCGGCAGCAAATAAACTGCCATGTAGCTAACGACCTTCTCCCCAGTCCTTAATGTTTTAAAATACATGACTACATGTTTATTATCCAGTTTGCATTTTTACTTTCTCTAGTAAGTCTCAGGAGTTCTCCTCTAAGTCAAATAAAACCTATGTGTTATTTTTAGCTCCTAAATATTTCATTCATGTACAAACTGCTCCCTACCTCATTGTTATTGAATTAAGTGTTTATTGACATGTCTCTTATTGGTAGATTATTATTCAAAAGTACAATTTTTTTATGACCACAAAAGTAACAATCTCAATGGCTAAATAAACTAAGTAATGCAAATCCAAATTGTATGGGTGGCACCTCATGGGCATAAGCTTAGCATGTGTCACTCTCAATCCATTTCTATGTTGTTGGTAGCTCATGGGTGAACTCCTGGCATGGGATGATCACAATCTGTGTATTATGGGAGGCAACTCAAGGGCGTAATCTTAGCATCGGTTGGTCCCAATTTGTGTATTTACTACTGATCACTGGCCATTTGTATCATATGGTTTACAAAGATTGTAATGCAAGAAAGATAAAGTGAAGAAAAAAATGTAATATACATGATCCCACAAGTATATGTAATGGTTGTCTATTAGCAATATTTATACACTTTATACTTGATTTTCCTTGAGCTCTTGTATTAAGTAAAATTACACCCAGCCTTACAAATTAAAAACATATTTTGTATTGACGTCCCTCACAAGGGACCTTCATTTCATATTATAGTAATAAGTGCTATAACTAATACACCTCCCCAATAGGAGCACAGGGTATCCAACGGCTATTGGTGAGCTCCATGTTGATTTGCAGATTTTCCAGTCCGTATGTATGTTTTGGTATTGTAAAGTAGTTACGAGTAAGGTGGGGATTTTTTACCGACCCTAACTAAGTCTATAAATCATTTAAAAGCATTGTAAACCAATGTAAAGTTATGAATTATAGTGTCTTGTCTTTTAGATGTTGTGGCCCAAATGGCAAGGCTTGTGTATACAATTTTGGGCTTGCCTACGTGGTTTATTCTCATCGATGCATTATATCAATATATGGCAGAACCTTTAGTTATCATTGTTACATGTACGAGAAGTATAAGGTTATTGGTTGGTGCTCTCTGTCCTTAACAACTATGGTGCTTGTCCGCCCCAATAGGATCTGAGGCTTGACAAAAGTGGTATTAGAGTAGGTCGTCCTAGGGAGTCTACAAAGTTGTGTCATGTAGAGTCATTCACATGGGTGTGTTGTGCACCTATCATGACCTGATTTATGAGTCATGATGACACCCACTTTATCTCGCCAGTAAGTTGAACCATAGCCCAAAGCTAGATGTAATGGGCAAACTTGGTGGAAAATGACCTAAAATCTAGAAATTAACAATTAATGACTTAAATTGCAACGATACAAACATAACAATCTAATAGATAGATAAAAAATCGAGAAACATTCCAAGACTCAGTAATGTTGGTACAAGAGCTACTATAAATGATCTATGAGTACTAAATAGTCAAATACAATCCGCCCTAAACATGAAAGACTAAACATGGATAAATAGAAGGAAAAATGGTAACTCCAACTCAAGAGCTCAATCAATCTATGAAATCAACCCTTCAGAAGCATCAAATCAGCAGAGGAAACTAATACTCTGATCTGCACCAAAAGGTATAGAAGTATATTATTAGCACCAAAACCATGGGTAATCAATAGGCATCAACGACTGACTAAGCTTAATCATGATATAAATATAATAAGATACAAGATAAAATAAGCTATGTCAAGGCAAAAGGGCAAAATAGGAAATAAGCTTCGACACTGCTAATCATAAATAAATGCATACAAAATGGTAGAATCAAAATCATACAACTATAACTAGAAGATTGGCTCCCATAAGAGAAAAAGTACAGAAAAGTAAATAACCCACATAGGCCACTATAAGTCTGGAGGGTATAATCAAGGAAACAAAGTGACTGAATAGCTACATATTACCAATTATCACACCATAACCAAGAATCCAACCGAACCATACCATTATATACATAATTCCCAATGCTAGACTTGAATTAAAACTCAATAGTACCATCATCATTATTATAATTTGGCATACTTGAACCGTAACTCATATTATCAATATTGTCATCAACTGTAGAACTCAAACCAGAACTCAAATTTATAAACTATAACAATGAACCATATCCACATGACATATCAACAACTAACTCAATAGACTATACTAATAAACTACACTATAAACCATCCCTTTTACGCATACCTATACATGGGGCTAAGAATCACAACCACAAGTCATATTGGTACCCACACTCATAAACCATACCAATACTTCATCTATTAAGTCATGCCAATATCCATACTCATAGGCCATGTCAATAGTCATAATAATAGGTTGTTTTAATAATAGTATTGATAAGCGATTAATCAACTCTATAAGCCATTAATCATAACTATAAGCCATCAATCATTAATCACATCAATATGCATGTCGTTAAGCATTTCGATAGGGCATATCATTAATTTGTTTTTCCATCCCTGGCATTCAAAAGATAAGAAATATCACTTGCAATACCTAGAATTTGCTTCATGCTTTCGATATCCAACTAAGATACTCAAATAAATCTATAAAGTTATCATAAGTCTTGGCCTAAGGTGGGTCGGAGGGCCAACTTCTAATCCCTGAAATTTAATTTAGGAAACTTCTACCCCGGACTAGGCTAAGGTATCTAAGTTCATTTCTAGATGTCAAATAAGCCATAAATATCCCAAAGGTAGTAATTCTTCCCAAACAGGAACAACTAAGCATTCCCTACTAAAATAATAGCAGCAAAGGCAATTTCCCTTAACTTAAGCATCTATCGAAAATTTCACCCTAAACATGAATGACTAAGGCAACTTCACCTAGCTTGAGTAACTAAGGCATTTCAATTCTGAACATGCCAATTCACCTAAGACATGAATAATTAACCGAATTACTCTAAATTTTTAGTTTCAAGATAGCCTAAATGATTCAACTAATCCAAATATTCTCATTTATTCTTCCAACACCTAAATTCCACCCCATATCTAGGATAATATCATAATCATACTATGAGATTGCTCAATCTATGAAAAAGGAAAACCTAGCCTACTTGTACGCCAAAGAAAATCCTAAAGAATCTGCTAAATCATCATTTTTCCTTTTTGACAAGCTTTCGTAAGGTGCCACTCTATCAAAATCACAATCTACTCAAAAATATGAGAACAACGATACCCATATTGAACTATTTACTTTAGGCCCAAAATTACGTAAAAATCTCATTAGGGCCCATTTATGGAATCTCACTTTCAAAACCAACACAACGCCCCTCTATACTCAAGAAACATTTACCCTAAAAATGAACGAATTTTGAGCTATAGTGGTGCTATATTCAAGAAACAAATATTCTTTGGAATTTAGATAAGAGTGGAGGATAAAATCCTAAAATTAATGAAAGTTTACCACAAATTCAATGAAGAATCACGTAAATAAACTTTATCTAAAATCACCTACAAAGGTTTCTCTCAAGTTTCCACACTATTTAGGGTTTTACTCTCTTGAGAAAGGGAGAAAAATGTTGAAAATTTGGCTAAATGGAGGTATTTATACCCTTCCTATGTACGCAGATGCCACTAAAGTAGTCACTAGGTTGTTTTTGTACTTGCCGCTAAAGTGGTACCTGTTGGCTGAGCTAAGGTCGCTAAAGTATTTAATGGGCCAATTTAATGTTCACACCAGATATAAGGCACTAGCTAGAGAATTGGAATATTTTTTGAGTCTTCGCTTACCTCTCGGTACTCATCTAAAATCCCATATGTGGAAATGAGCTATGCTACACTATCAAATATAACATTCCATATGCAATGACGTAGTCAAAATTTCCATTTGAGGTCCTTTTGAGGAAAAGTGGGTCCCACACCTAATTCCATTTGTCATAACTTTTAGCCAATAGCCCAAAATGAGTTTAAGAGCCTCGATACCTAACCAAGGGTCCACACAACCTAAAATCAGCATTCCAAAGTTGTTGGAACTGACAGAACTGGTATACGAGGTTGTTAGACTAATGTTTTTGCCCATTAGGCTATTTAAACCAATGAAGGCTTCAAAATAGGAAATTTGCTTTAAACACCAAACAAACTAGCTGTAATCGATTTGTCAGTTCCAGCAAGTTATAAATGACTTGGGAGGCTACAGGAACACTTTAAATGGTAAAAATGAGAGGAAATACAGAAAATGACTAAGAGGATCATTACAATATCCACTACTAAAAGAACTTTCATTTATCAAAGTAAAGGATTAAGATGTACTTGAAGCCTCGAACAGGTAAGGATACTGGGTTTGGATCTTGCTCTCGATTTCCCAAGTATCCTTCTCTACTGGGCGGTGCCTCTACTAAACCTTAACTACTAGGACCTCTCCAGTGCATAGCCGTCTAACATAACTAGCCAAAATTATCACAGGCACCTCCACGAAGGTCAATTGCTTATCTAACTTAACTTAGTCCCTTCTAAGGACACATGATTGGTCAGGAATGTATCGCTGCAACATAGAGACATGGAAAATCAGATGGACAACAACCAAATATAAGGGTAAGTTTGACTCATAAGCCACATCTCCAACTGTGCGAATGATCTTAAAGGGTAAAATATATTTGGGGTTGAGTTTAACTTTCCTTCAGAACCTCATCACCCTCTTTATGGGTGATACACGAAAGAATACCCGATCACCAAATACAAATCATAAGGCATGAATTCTACATTTTGTAAAAGCCTTTTGCCTACTCTGACCTGCCCTCAACCTATCCTAAATCACCCTAACTCTATCCAACGACTCTTGAAGCAAGTCAGTACCATGGTGCCTAATCTCAAAAGTCTCAAACGATCCCATCGGAGAATGACATTTCCTACCATAAAAAGCCTCAAAAGGTGCCATGCCAATACTCAAATAATAACTATTATTATATGCAAACTCTACCAAGGCTAAATGTTGCTTCCACTGACCCCAAAATCTATAGCACAGGCTCGAAGCATAACCTCGATAACCTAAATAGTCTGCTTTAATTTCCTATTAGTTTGAGGATGGAAGGATCTACTAAGATACACCTAAGTACCTAACTCCTCTTGAAAAGCTCTCTAATACCTAAAAGTGAACATTGAACCCCGATTTGAAATTATAGATATAGGCATACCATGCAAATGGACTATCTTACTACCATAGATATGTGCTAACCTCTCGGGGTTACAAGATATCTGAATAGGAATAAAATGTGACAACTTGGTGAACCATCCATAATGACTCAAATACCATCAAAACCACAGGAAGTATGAGGCAACCCACCAACAAAGTCCATCATCAACCGCTCCTATTTTCACTTAGGAATGGGAAACCCATGAATCAAACGACCATGACTCTCATGTTTGACCTTCACCTACTTACAACATAGGAAATGAGCTACAAAGTCTTCCATATCTCTCTTCATACAAATCCATGAATAATATTGTCTCAAATCTCTATATATCTTAGTTGTACCTAAGTGAATAGAATACTAGAAGTTGGGAGCCTCACATAAAATCAACTAAATCAAGTAATCAACTCTTGAAACATAAATACTGTTACTCAAAACTCTCTCTGAATCATTGGTAGCCCTCTTTATTATACCACTCAATACCTGACCATAGATAATACAAAGTCTCTTATCTTTACATTGGAAATCCTGAATTTGCTCAACATAATCAATAATCCTTCTAGGGTTTGAAATATCAAATTGTACTATCAAGTTGGCTAAAGGCTGAATGTCCCATGGCAACGACCTCTGAGAAACATAAATACAAGCCAATATACCCATGCTTACTGCCTTTTGGCTCAAGGTACCTGCTACCACATTCACTTTGATCGAATGTTACAAGATAGAGATATAATAATCCTTAAGCAACTTCATCCATTACGCTGCCTAGCATTAAGATCTCTCTAGGTCATAAGATGGTGATGACTATGATGATCTATTAAGATCTCACAATGCAGACCATAAAGATAATGACTCTAAATCTTAAGCATAAAAACTACCACCGTCAACTCCAAATCTTAAGTAGGTTAATTTTGCTCGTGCACCTTCAGCTGCCTCGATGCATAGGAAATAACATGACCCTACTATTTAAATACTCAATCCAAACAAACACCAAAAGCATCACAATATATGTAGAATCCCTCACCCATAATAGGAAGACCTAAAATAGGAGTAGAAGTGATAATAACTTGAGCATTCCAAATCTCAACTCGCACTCCTCGTACCATCAGAAAAGAACCACTTTTAAGTCAATCTTATCATCGATGCTACATGCTGCAATAGCAACAGAATTCTCAATGAACTGTCTACACTCACTGATAAAACAAATAAAGCTAAGAACCTCAATTAAAGATGTAGGCCTGGACCAATCATGAATTTACTTAATCTTTGTTGGGTCTACCATAATACCATTCTTAGAAACCATATGTCTAAGGAAAGAGACCTACTCAAGAAAATATTCACACTTAAAGAATTTGGAAAAAAGCACGTGATATCTCAAAGTCTAGAGTATAATCCTCAAAATTTGCACATACTCCTCTCTACTCTTTGAATACACAAAGATGTCGCCGATGAAAACAATTACAAAAGAATCCAAATAGGGCCTAAACACATGGTTCATCAAGTCCATAAATGCAGTTGGGGCATTAGTCAACCCAACCAAAGCTCCTTGAATCTAGTCAATAAAATCATCAAAGCATAGCATAGGATAATTGTTCTTCAATATCACCTTATTAAGCTACCGATAATAAATACACATATGCATAAAGCCATCTTTCTTCTTCACAAACAACATAGGATCTACCCAACCAGACACACTCGGTCTAATAAAACCCTTACTAAAAAGATTCCAAAGTAGAGAATTTAGCTCCTTAAGCTCGATAGGAGTCATATGGTAAGGTTCCATAGAAATAAGTTGGGTACCCTACTCAAGATCAACAACAAACACAATACTATGCTCAGGAGAAAAGTTTGGTAAATCGGTAAGGAAAACATTAGGAAAGTCACAAACAACTGGAACAAAGTCAGGTGGCGAACTATCCAAACTAAAAGCATGAATATTAGTGAGATAATACTCACAATCTCTCAAAATAAGCCTCCCATCATAAATATAAGAAATAATCCCCATTCGCTCATCGCTAATTGCTCCCTACCACACGATCGGGGGTATGTCAGGTATGGCTAAAATAAAGTCTTGACAAAATGATCTAGGACCCCATGATAGTGGGATAACCAGTCCTTGCCTAAAATCATGTCAAAATCTACCTTGTCTAAAATAATAAGATCATCATGAGTATTAAGCTCTCAAATAGTCACCTAAACATATTTTGAAAACTTTATCCACAACATAAAAATCACCCATAATATTAGATACGCATAATAGCATAGATAATAATTCCTAAGATAACTCTACCTATGGGGCATAATAAGAAGACACATAAGAATTAATGGATCCGAGATCAAATATAGTAAAAACTGACTGACAACACACTAAGATCGTACCTATGATACAACATCCACAAACTAAGCCTTGGGTCTAAGAGGTACTACATAGACCCGACCATGTCCACAACTTGGATAGGCCCTTGATTGATCTCCTATCCTATCTTTCTGAGAACCTCTATGAAAACCATGGGGTCCACCGCTACTACCATGCATACCACCTCTAGATGGGGGATGAACTGACCTGATAGGTGGAACACTTTGAGATAAAGGAACTATCGTTCTACAACTGGGGCACTCTATCAAGAAATGACAAAAAAATACATTACCATAACATGCCCTAAGCAATGGACTATAACTAGAAGATCAGGCTAACCTAAAATAACCACCATATCTAGAATATCCAGAAGACGAAAGCCTAAAAGACTGGAAATGACCCTGGCCAGGACAATCACTGAAGCCAGAATGGCCTTCATCAATAATCTAAAGTGAGACCTGAATGGGTCTACTAGACTGATGCTAATACTAATTCAACTAATATTGAGGGTACCTACCCTGTGACTCATTGCCTCTGAACCGTGAGATACTATGGCTCCCACTAAACTTACCTTGATATTAAGCCTCTTATTGCTGCCCCTTTGGGCCTCGTGATACATCTCATCTATAAGATGAGGACGATTAAAAATCTCAGCAAATAACCTACCTGTAACAACTAAACTCTATGCAGACATGCAATGAGAAAGTCTCAATCACCATACAAAGAAACAAACCTTCACATACTCAATAGTCAGAATAAAAGTAGCATTCCCGACCAACTCAAGAACTCTAGCCTTATACTCTACAGCAGTCATGGAGCCCTAATCCAACCTCAAGAACTGATCTCTTAAACGATCCCTTAGACTTTAAGGCATGTACTTCTCCAAGAAGATCTTGGAGAACTGGGTCCATGTCAAAGGGGAAGATCCAACTGTCCTGGAATTAAGATGAACCGTCTACCATTGTTGAGCTACCAAGTTCAAGTGAAAAATACTCTAATCCACACCACAAGTATCAACTAGGCCCAAATTATAGAGCCTATCCTGACAAGCAATCAAGAACACATATGCATCATCGCCCGGTGCACCAGAAAATATAGGCAGAACAAATTTCAAGAATTTACCTAATATCTTCTACTCCTCAGCAGACATAGCAGGTTGGGCAACTACTGGCTGAGAAACTATTGGCATAGTAGGGGCCTTAACTCTTAGAGTTGCAGCACCACCACAGTACCACTTTGATCTGTAGACTGTGCACCACTAACCAATCCCAAAATCTAAACCAAATAATCCTTAAGCACTGTAGAAGAAATAAATCCAAATGGAGCTTGGGCTAGTCCCTCATCCATTATTGGCTAGGATAGGAGAATCTATGGCTCAAGGGAAAGAATAGGGTATGGTAAAGGACCCCTATCCTAGCCCTTAGTTGGAGTAAAGTACGTTGGATATACATGACACGGCCTAAACTAGGGCCTAATCATAATGGGCATCCTAAGTCCAACTATAACCGGGGACCACCCTGTTACTAAATCTAACCACAAATGCATACCCTGAGTCGAATAAATTCCTAACATATACCAAGATAGCACATTTGTACCAATCCAAACTCTAGGATAGGTCCATGTGACAAACACAAGAAAGTCCAACCAACCAATATCCAACAAATAACCATACCCAAAACCAAAACCATAAACTAATCCATATATCCTATACCAAATGAGTTCTAACAAATATATATATATATATATATATATATATATATATATATATATATATAGAGAGAGAGAGATATAATCCAAAACATAATAGGATGGAATAATCATAAATATAGTCAAACGGTATCATCCCCAATACCAATGCCAATGCTAAGGTTGATACCACTGCCAACACTGCATATACTAGCCCATTATAGTTCTACAAAGCCGCTAACTAAAAATAAAACAATATTCGATTAGGACATCCCCCAACCATAGAAAAAACCAATGTCTACGAAAGAACCAAAATATGTAAAAACAACGATGACATAAAATAGAGCCTTCCAAAATATGAAAGCTCATCATTTCAATCTAACAGAGCTAATCCTGAATCTGCTCACTAAGCAAGAGGAGTAGAGTGGTCTATTCCTGCATCACGTGGAGATATAGATAGCTAAAGATAGGTTAGCTGGTGAACGCTAGCATACACTCAAGATAAGGATAAAATAATGCTAACCTTTAAAACAAAATAAAAGACCATATGCATATACAACTATACATACATATATATAACCATGTTGGGAAAGGGAATCGAGTTTGGAATGCCTTTAAAACCATTAACCTATGTATGTGTAGCTTAACCATCCTAAAACCACCCATGGGTTAATTGGTTCAGTCTAACCCTCTGAATGGGCACCGATACATGTAGCCAAATAAACTGGAGATATAATAAGAGTGGAGGATTCTCGAGTACCTTTCTCTCTCCGTGATACATATGTACAAGTGTACTTAGGGGATTTTTGTGTACCCTGTAAGTATCATATATGGTCGTCATGAACAATCCTTATGTCAGAAAACATGAATTTCTAGTGTCCGTCCATTGGACTCACACTTTCATGGTAGCTATCACACCCCTCCATTATTGCCCAATAAAACCATTATCATACAACCAAACCACCAATTCCATTTATTATTTACTAAGTCTATAAGTAGTGGCATAATCATACCGACTGTAGCTTGTAAGTAATATCCTTAGTAGACCTTTTAACGATAAGAGATGCCCATGTACCCACAGGTTACATTATTAAGTTGACTTTGGGGTATCCCATGTACCCCATAAGTGATCATTATTGAGTTTGCTTAAGGGATTCCTTTGTACTCTACAAGGCTTTTAACTAGACCAACCATAACCACCATGACCTTAGCATTTAACCATTTAAACTATTTATACCATTTAGGGTTCCATTACCAAGTTATACTATGAAATAGTTCAATGAAAGTTCAACAATTTAACCAAAATATTCACATAGGCATTTTATCAAACATGTTGGTGGCTCAGTATTTCCAAAGCCAAAACCAAGTACCAACCATTCCCATGCAACCAAATGTTCAAACCACTATAATAATATGACAACCATAAGTAAAAGACATGGTAAAACAATAGCCAACCACTATAACCAAAATCCCCAAAATATAATTGAAAACCCAAAACCATAAAACATTCATGTCATGAAAACAATATGTAAAACATGCCATTAGTTCGAACTAAAAAATAGGGAGGAGTAACATGCCTTAGATTAAGAAAATGATGGAGAGAAATCACCCTTGTAAGGCCTAATTGACCACCTATTGATGAAACTGTAGCCTTTCTTAACCCAAGAACCTTAAGAGAATTTGAGAGTATTTTAGTAGAGTTTGAGTGATTTTAAATAGGTTAAATGACGTCCTAAAAGGGTTATAGGTCATAGGGCCTTATGAGGTTAAGAGGGAAAATGTTCAAATTTTCCCTAACTTAAACTGCAAAACAAACCCCGTAGAAGGGTATAACTCTATCATACCACCCATACCTTATCATACGAGTGGTACCCACCACTCGTACCCTAGGAATCCCTTGGAGCCCCAACATTGTCCAATATATAACCACCAAGCCCCAATCATACCCAATCATATGACACGTACCATTAACACGTACCTTAAGTAGAATCCTGAGGGGTTGACACTGTTAAACATATGAGTCGGACTATACCACTTATACCCTATCTCATATCTCGTAGTGAGCCACTCATACTCAGATCCAAGCTAAGTTACTAAGCTTCATTTTAAGTGAATGAAAGCCCAAACCTATAACCCATCACCCTTCATATGACTCGTACCTACCCAAGTCGTACCCATTCCTGACACTCAAGCACCCAATACCACTAACACTGGATAACATAAGACTAGGTCACCTGACCTGTACCCTATTATATGACTAGTACCCCCTAGACATATGATGTCTATTATAAAAAAATTGGGAAATTTTCTAATGATTAAAACCCAAGGTGTTTTAGTCTCCCCCGCTAGGATCATTCATCCTTGAATGACGGATAATGTAGTACAAGCATGAGTTACACCCCAACATAACCATCCAAACTATTAAATAATTTAGAAAACAATGATGCAAGGAAATCAACATTCCTTTCACCAAGAAAGAAAATAAAGATATGATCAAGAACACTTATCTACCACATGAACATTTGGACTAGAAAACAAATGTGGATATATGGACTTAATGTCCTCTTCCTCTTCCCAAGTAGCTTCTTCTACCTTGTGGTTCCACCATAGAACCTTAACCAAAGCTACATCTTTGGTCCGTAATTGATGAACCTGCTGATCTAAGATCTCAATCAGAACCTCTTTATAAGATAGAGATTCTGAGATACCTAATCCTTTAAAAGGAACAACCATTCAAGGATCACCTATACTGTTTCTCAAAATAGAGACATGGAATACCATATGAATAGAGCTCAAACTAGAAGGCAAATCCAATTCATATGCTATATTACCAACCCTCCTAAAAACCATATAAGGACTAATACATCAGGGAATGATATTCTTCTTTTTCCCAAACTGTATTACTCCCTTAATGGGAGACACCTTTAGGAACACCTTATCCCTAACCTCAAACTCCAAGTCCCTGCGCCTTACATGCGTATAGGACTTTTGGCAATTTTAGGAAGCCTTAAGCGTATCCCGAATCACCATTACTTTTTCTATATCTTGATAAAATAAATCAAGGCTAAAAATATTTGCCTCACAAAGCTTGACTCAACCAATAGAAGATCTACACCTCCTACCATAAAATCCCTCAAAAGGGGCCATTCCAATGGTAGAATTATTATAATTATTATACAAAAACTCTACAAGAGGTAGATTCTCAACCCAATTACCACCAAATCAATTACACATGCCTGAAACATATCTTCCAAAGTCTAAATAGTCCTTTCTGCTTGCCCATTCATCTGCAGATGAAAAAAAGTACTCAGACTAACCATAGTCCCTAGCTCAATCTGAAATGATCACTAAAAATAAGATAAAAACTATGTACCATGATCAAAGATGATCAAAACAGGTAGCCCATGCAACTTCACAATCACATGAAGATACATACTCACATAATCCTCAGCCAAAAAGTTAGTCCTCATTTGAAAGAATTGAGCCAACTTTGTTATCCTATCCACGATGATCCAAACCGAACTAAATTGGTTTCGAGATCGAGGAATACGGGTAACAAAATCTATGTTGATTAATTCCCATTTCTATTCAAGCAATTTAATTTCCTAATACAATCCCCCAGGCCTCATGTGCTCAATATTTCATTGTTGACACATCAAATATTTGGACACAAAATCAGTCGTGTCCTTCGTCATACTATTCCACCAATACATCACCCTGAGATCATGACATATTTTGTCAAACCAGGATGAACAACATAGCATGATTCAAGTACCTCAACCAATACCCTTTCTCATAAACAATCAACATCAGGAAGTACCGCAATGTACTATCACCATTGATTTTAATACCATTGCCTTTTGCCCACCTACATCACTATTGATTTTCATCAAAATAGGATCTTGTATTTTTTTCTCCTTGATCTCTGTACCAAGAGATGATCGAACCACTTCATGTACAAACAAACCACCATTCTTAAAGTTTAAAATGCAAACTCCAAGATTAGCCAAGCAGTGAATATCCTTCTCCATCTTCCACTACTCCTTATCCACGTGAGCTAAAATCCCCATAGACAACTTGCTAAGAGCATCAACAAAAACATTAGCCTTACCTAGATGGTAGTGAAGACTCATGTCATAACCCTTGAGAAGCTCAAGCCATCTTCTCTGCCTGAGGTTATGCTTTTTTGAGTTAACACAAACTGTAGTCTCTTATGATCCGAGAACATGTCCACATGCACTATATACAAATAGTGCTGCTAGATTTTCAATGCAAATACGACCGCTAAAAGCTCTAAAACATGAGTAGGATAATTTCTCTCATGTACCTTCAACTACCTAGAAACATAGGCAATCACTTTCCCATACTGGACCAAAACATAACCAAGTCATACCCCGGATACATCACAGTAAACCTTAAACCCCTCATTACCTTCAGGCAAAGTCAAAACCAAAGTTAAAGTTAACTTATCCTTCAACTTCTCGAAACTACCCTCACAAGTATCTGACCAACAGAACTTTACCCTCTTCTGAGTCAACATAGTAAATAGGACATTTATCATAAAAAACCTCTCCATAAACCTCCTGTAATACCCAGCCAAACCTAAGATGCTCTGAATGTCGATTGGAGTAGTGGGTCTAGGCGACTTTTTAATCGCTGCCACCTTTTATGAATCCACCATGATCCCTTCATAAGAAGTAATATGACCTAGAAAAGTGATAGCATTCAACCAGAATTCATATTTTGAGAATTTTGTATATAAGTGTTATTTTTTCAAGGTTTGTAACACACATAGAGGTGATTGGCATAATCCACCTCACTCTTAGAGTATACCAGGATCTCATCAATGAACATAATGACAAAAAGATACAGAAATTGATAGAGTACCCTATTAATAAAATACATAAATACTATCGGGGCATTAGTCAAATTGAATGACATAACCAAGAACTCAAAGTGTCGATACCAGGTATTAAAAGTTGTCTTAGGGATATCTACCTCCTTAATCTTTTGTTGATGATAACTAGACCAAAGATCTATCTTAGAAAACTATTTGGCACCTTACAACGAATCAAACAAGTCATTTATCCTTGAAAGAGGATACATGTTATTAACCGTCTCCTTATTTAACTGCCTATAGTCTAAACATATTTGAAGGAAACTATAATTTTTATGCAAGAATAACACAGGTATGCCCCATGGGGAAACACTAGGATGGATGAAACTCTATATCTGAAAGATCCTTAAGTTGCTTCTTGAGTTCTCTCTACTTATCAGTAGCTATTCTTTAAGGAGGAATTGATATTAGATGAGTGTCCAAAACCAAATCAATACCAAACTCAATCTTTCTATCCATAGAACACCAAGAAGATCATCCAGAAAGACATCAGGAAACTCATTTACCACCGAAATCGAATATTTAAAAGGAGTTTCTGAGTTAGGATCTTTAACCCAAACCAAGTGATAGATAAACCCTTTAGAGATTAATCTCTGATCTCTAAGGTATGATATAAACTTCCCCTTAGGGGATAGAGGACCACTCTCCCATTAGATAATGTATTCATAGAGAACTTAAAGGCCATCTTATGGGTCAGACAATCTAAGAATGTGTAGCACGAGTGTAACTAATCCATCCCTAAAATGACATCAACATCCATCATCTCAAATTCAAAAAAATCTACCAAAGTATCCTTAATACTAATAGATACCACACACTGCCTATAGACTCTTTGAGCAACCATAAAGTCACCTATTAGGGTAAAAATATACAAAGGATCCAAAATAATCTCGAGATCAAAACTAATATACACAGCCACAAATGGGGTCAAAAAAGAGAGAGTGGACCCCGGATCAAGTAAACAATACACATTACATGAAAATAGTTGTCACATACTAGTCACGATATCAGAAAATATTTCAGACTACTATCAGGATGCAAGAGCATATAACTTTTTCTGGCCAGTGCCGGTACCAGAAGCAGAAACAGATTCAGAAGTAGTACCCTTTGATACAGAAGTAGATGAAGAGGCAACCAAAACCTTGTTCACTCCTAAAGCAACCTTACTAATCAGACAGTTTCTAAGAATATGGCATGGCTAACCATATTTAAAGAACCTATCCCTCCCCTCATCATTAAAGCCCTTATGTAACCCATCATAGAACCTATAAGAAAGACATAACAAGACCTACTAAGGCCCACTAGCCTAAGATTAGGCACTCTATGCACTAACTTTATTGCCATCCTACTAACGCCTATCACCCTACTGCTTTGGGTAAGAAACACTAGATACTGTGAAAGACCAGAACTCTCCCACTTCTTATTTCGCCACTTACCACCAACCCAACCACTTTATTATTGACCACTCTACTCAGAGAACCTGAACTTCATACCCAGTATTTCCCCTATCTTAACCTACTTCCCCATTTCCTTTTTTACCTGTTGTATATGAAAAACCAACCTAGAGATATTTATGTACTTGATCAGTAATGCAGTCTTGCTTTCAAGGATCAACTCACGATATAGTCCTAAAGCAAACTTTCTCATCCTGGCCCTTATATCAAACACTAATTTCAGAGCATACCTAAACAACTGGTGAAATTTCAAGGCATATTCCTTGATTGGCATCATTCCTATTAACAAAGTCCTCCCCTTTTCCTTCCTTCAACTCCTGAGGAAAGAAACAGTCAAGAAAAGCATTAGAGAAAGTCTCCCACAAAGAACACTTATCAACGTGACCACCTGCTTGTTCCCATTCCTCGTACCATTGGTATGCCACATCTTTTACCTTATAAGCAGCAAAATTCACCCCTTCACATTTGTGGCCTGCATGACCCTAAATATCTTTTCCATCTTATCTAAAAACCTCTAAGGATCTTCCTCCAACTTAACATTAGTAAAAATTAGAGGATTTAACTTTATGAACTGGACAACCCTTGTGGCCTTAGAAATACAATACCAGATACACCACGCTCATCCTGAAAAGCTACCAACTAGGTAATCACATAGATCAACTGATGAAACTTCATATTCATTATGTCTGCCAGAAAAGCCAGAGGAGGACTAGAAGGAACTAGTGGAACTCTAGAAATATCAGGAATTTGAACCCTAGATAGAGTATGGATCCCATAAGAAGAGTGTATCCCATAATCATTATCCCTAATTAGGATAGAAAAGTTTCTGTAAACATCAAATCATCGAGGCATGATCTGAAAAAAGAACAAATAAAAATAGAAGAGATTCTAGGACTTAGGCTCCAAGCTTTAAAATAGAACACAAAGAAAGAGAAACATTTCCTAAATGTCTCATAGCCTCTCTCTCTCTTATGAGTCTGGCGTGCTACATACCCTTAAAAGAGACTCTACTCGACATGGCTTTATGGACTCCCAATTGATCATGAACCTAATGCTCTGATAAAAACTTTACATGACCTAAATCGGGGCCTTGTCATAATGGGCATCCCAAGCCCAACCATGATCGGGGGCCACCCCTATTACCCAATCCAACTGCCAAATGTGTACCCTGACTCAGATAAATTTCAAAAATATATGAAGATAAAGCAGTTATACCAATCCATACTCTAGGATAGGTCTATAACTGTGACCAACCCAAGCAAGTCAAACAAACTAATATCCAACCAATAACCATATCCAATACCAAAACCATAAACCAATCCATACATCCCATGCAAAATTAGTTTCAAAAAATATATGTATAATCTAAAACATAATAGGATGGAACAATCATAAATACAGTCAAATGGTATTAGCTCCAATACCAATACCAATACTAAGGATAAAACCACAGCCGACACCACCCATATCGGACCATAGTAGTTCCCCAAAGCCTCTAACTAAAAATAAAACATTATTTAGCTAGGACATGCACCCAACCATACCCAAAACCAATGTCTATGAAAGAACCAAAGTATGTAAAAACATCCATGTCATAAAATAAAGCTTTCCAAAACATGGAAGCTCCCCACTTTAATCCAATTGATCTAATCCCAAATCTGATCACTAAGTAGGAAGAGTAGAATGGTTGGTTCCTGTATTGCTGAGGATACAACTGTCCAAATATGGGTTAGCAGGTGAATGGTAGCATACACTCAGGATAAAGATAAAATAATGGCAACATTTAAAACAAAATACACAATTATATGTATATACAACCTTACATATATATATATAACCACGCTAGGAAAGAAAACCAAGTTTATCATGTATTTAAAAAAATTCATTGGGGGATGTGTAGCTTAACTGTCCTAGAACTACCCACGGGCTATATGGGTCCTGTTTAACCCCCTAAACGAATCTCGATATATATAGCCGCAAGAACCAGAGATACCATAGGAGTAGGGGATTCCCAAGTACCCTTCCATCTCCATGATACATATGTACAAGTGTACTTAAGGGATTCCTATATACCTCGTAAATATCATATGTGGTTGTTATCACCAATCCTTATGTCAGCAAACATGAGTTTCCAGTGTCCATCTATTGGACTCATATATTCACGATTAACTATCATACCCTGCCATTATTTCCCAATTAAAACCATTATCACACAACTAAACCATCAATTTCATTAATTATTAACCAAGGCTATAAGTAGTGGTATCGTTATATTGACTATTGCTTTCAAGCAATGTCCTTAGCCAACCTTTTTAAGATATGGGATTCCCATATATTTATAGGTTACATTATTAAGTTTACTTGGGGAATCCCATGTACCCAACAAGTGATCATTATTGAGTTTTCTTGGGGGATTCCATTGTACCCTTCATTGTACCCCATAAGGCTTTTAACTAGACCAACCATAACCACCTAGACCTTAGCACTTAACCATTACAAACAATTTAAACCATTTAGGGTTCCATTACCAAGTTACGACATGCAATAGTTCAATGAAAGTCCAACAATTTAACCAAAAAATTGCTCATAGGCATTTTATCAAACATGTTGAGCGCATAGTATTTCAAAAGCCAAAACCAAGTACCAATTAACAATTCCCATGTAACCAAATGTTCAAACCACCATAATAATATGAAAATCATAGGTAAAAGACATAGGAAAATTATAACCAACCATTGTAACCAAAACACCCAACATATAATTGAAAACCCAAAACCATACAACATTCATACAATGAAAATAATACGTTAAACATGCCTTTACTTTGAACTAACAATGAGGGAGAAGAAGCATGCCTTAGATTAAGAGAAAAATAGAGAGAAATCACCCTTGTAAGTCCCAATTGACCACCTATTGATGAAACCCTAGACTTTATTAAACCAAGATCCTAGAGAGAATTTGAGAGTGTTTTAAGAGAGTTTGAGTGATTGCAAATAGGTTAAATAATATCTCAAGAGGGTTGTAAGTCATGGGGACTTAAGAGGTTAAGAGGGGAAATATCCAAACTACCGATAACTTAAATTGCATAAAAACCCTGCAGGAGGATACAACTTCATCATATCTCTCATACCCTATTATACAAGTTGTATCCACCACTCACACCCTAGGTATCCCTTTGACCTCCAACACTAGCCAAAATATACCAACCAAGCCCCAATTGTATCAAACAAAATAACACGTACCCTTAACCTATACTTAATTAGAATCAAGAGGTGTTGACACTGTCCAACATATGAGTTGGACTATACCACTCGTACCCTATCACCCAACCCATGATCAGCCACTCATACTCAGATATAAGTTAAATTACCAAGCATCTAATTAAGTAAAGGAAATCCTAGACCTATAAACCATCACCCACCATATAACTCATACCCACCTAAGTCATACCCATTTTAGAAACTCAACCACGTAATACTATAAAAACTCAACAATATATAACTAATTCACATAACCAATACCCTATTATACGACTAGTACCACCTAGTTATATGATGTTCATAAACCAAAACTTAAGAAATTCTCTCAGGATCAAAATCCAGGGTGTTTCAATTCATGACTTCTATATCATCCACGAACAATGATGGGATCCTTAGGCTCAATCTCGGGACTCTTGCCTCGTGTAGTGGTAGCACGTGTCCTAGCTATCTAAGAAGTAAAACTAAAATAATGCTTTAGAAACCAACACTGTCTCTTATAATGAAATAAGTAAAAGAAGCGATGTATTCTATGAATGTCCTATAGCCTTCCAGAGATAAGAAACATATGTCATTATTCTAATCCAAGACACTTGCTCTTTCACCAATAATACCAATGAAACCGAGGCTATATTATAATTTTTTCATAACTCAATTTTTGAGTCATGATGGTACCTACTCTATCCAGCTAATAGACAAGTCGAACCATAGCCTAGAGATAAATACAATGGCCTAACTTGGTTGAAAATGGACTAAAAGCTGGAAATTAAAAAATTAAAGACTTAAATAGGAATAATATAGTCATAATGATATGATAGATATATAGAAAATTGACAACCATCCCAAGACATAGTAATGTTGGTACAAGAGCTACTACAAATAAACTATGGGTACTAAATAGTCAAATGCAATCCACCTAAAAGATGAATGACTGAACATGGATAACCAGAAGAAAAAAGGGTAACTCCAACTCTAAGAGCACACCTAATCTCAAAAATTAACCTTGCACGAGCCTCAAATCAACGATAGCAACTAGCACTCGAATCTAAAAAAAAGGTATGAAAGTGTAGTATGAGTACCAAAATTATGGGTACTTATAGGCATCATCAGTTGACTAAGCTAAATCATAATATAAATATGATTAGATATAAGATAAAATAAGCTAAGTCAAGGCAAAAAGGCAAACCTGGAAATAAGCTCCGACACTAATGTACATAAATGAATAAATACATATGAAGTGGTAGTACAACTATAATTACAAGATTGGGCCCTATAAGATAATAAGTGTGAAATAGCAAATAACCCAACGCAGGCCCCCATAAGCCTGGGGCGCAATCAAGAAAACTATGTAGTCGTATAGCCATACATTACCAATTATCATAGTATAACAAATAATCCAACTAAATTGTACCATCTTAAACATAATTCTCAATGCTGGACTTGAATTGGAAATCAATTGTACCATCATAATTATTATCATTTTCTATACTTGAATTGAACCTCATATTATTAATATAGTCCTCATCTATCAAACTCAAACTAAAATTCAGACTTATAAATCATAACAATGAACCATATCAAAAGCCATATCGATAACTAACTCATTAGACTATACCGATAAACTATCTACAAACCATTCCATTTACTCACACCTATACACAAGACCAAGAATCATAACCATAAGTCATGTTGGTATACATAATCATAAACTGTACCAATACTATATCCATTAACTCATGCCAATAACCATGATTATAGGTCATGTCAATACTCATAATCATAAATTATTTATATAATCATATCTGTAAGTAATTAATCATGTCTATAAGCCATTAGTAATATCTAAAATCCATCAATTAATAATTACATCGATATTGATATCGTTAAGCATGTTGATAGGACATATCGTTAATCATATATGGAAGCCATATCGATAATATATATATATATATATAAGAAATATCATTAGAAATATTTACAATTTTCATTAATAATTCGATTACCAACTAACATACTCAAATAAATCAACAAAGTTATCACAAAGCTTTACCTAAGATAGGCTCGAGGTCCTACTTTTAATCCCTAAAATCTAATTTAGTCAACTTTTACCCCCCAACTAGGATAAGGTATCTAAGTTTATTTCTAGATGTTAAATAAGCCATAAATAGCCCTAAGGTAGTAATTCTACCTAAACACGAACAACTAAGTCAATCCTAACCAAAATATAGCAACTAAGGCAATTTTCCTTAACATAATCATCTAAGGCCAATTTCACCCTAAACATAAATAACTAAGGTATTTCATTTAGATTGAATAACTACCAAGATTGAGTAACTACTCAAACCATGACATACCATACAAGTCATAAAGTGTCCATATGGATCGTAGGATGCAAATCATAGCCTGACGAATAAGGTTTGTCTAGGTTACTGCCCTAACCATTACTTGTACCTCATGGTAATAAAGACTCTTTATGAATCGTATAGTGTAAATCATATCCTCACTAGTATGGGGGCTCCTTGATTCTATTCTTTAAAGGAATTAGACCCTATGTGTCATAGGGTCACAATAGGATTCGTATGTTATGAGTCATAAAATAATCAATGAGAAGGATCATTTTCTTCTCATAGAGTTTGTGTATAATAACTACTATCATTTTAGTATTTAGGTGGCTTCATTTAAGGATTTGTATGGTAGGAGATGTCTTACTCATATTCGAGGGTTTGAGGTTGGTGAGACCAGATTATTTGGCCTTTACTTAGTTCATCAGTCATGGAGAAAATAAAGGCCATTAGGGATAGTTTTAAAGCCAACCAAACTTTCCAAAAACCCTATGAAGATGTGAAGTGTTGGGAGTTAGAGTTTGATGTTAGAGATTGGGTATTCTTAAAGGTGTCTCCCATAAAGGGAGTGATAAGATTTGGAAATAAAGGAAAGCTTAACCCCTACTATGTTGACCCATACTTGATTTTAAGGAGAGTGGTAAATATAGCTTATGAGTTAGAGTTTTCTTAGAGTTTGAGTTCTATCCATCCGGTCTTTCATGTTTTGATGTTGTGGAAGTATATAGGTGATCCTTCCTTAGTTGTTCCTTTGGAAAGTGTTGGTGTTTTGGATTCCTTGTCTTTTGAGGATATCCCAATCAAGATTTTAGATAGGCAAGTCCATCATTTGTGGACTAAGGTTATGGCTTCGGTGAAGGTTCTATGGAGGAATCATAAGTGTGAAAAAGATACTTGGGAGGTTGAAGATAACATGAAGTAAAAATATTCACTCTTGTTTCTTGCCATGGATAATCATGCTTAAGGTATGTGTTCTCCTTAATATCATTGTTTTTTTTACATTATTAAAGGATATTATGGTTGTCTTCATTCTTAAAATCATGTTAATGGATGCCTTGAATCATCTTTAGGGGTGAATTATCCTAGGGGGAGGGAGAATGTAACACCCTTGATTTTTTCCTCTGAAAAATCCTTGGGCTTGGCGCTTACTGCTCAGACCATGACTTACCTTATGAGTTGTAAAGTGTCTATATGTGTCGTAGAACCCAAATCGTAGTCTGACCAGTAAGGTTTGTCTTAGTTACTACCCTAAACACAACTTATACCTCACGAGTCGTAAAGACTCCATGCGATCTGTATAGAGTAAATCATAGACTCAGCTGTATGGGCCCCTTGATTATGTTTTGACTGCGACTTTGACCCTATGAGTCGTAGGGTCACAATACAAGCCATACAGTAGAGTCGTAAAATAAGAAGTGGGAAGACCCTATATTTCTATCTAGGCTACAACTCATGGTGATGAATTATAACGTGTCCTCACGAGTCATAAGGTGACCCGTGGTAACTAGAGAGCATTTTTAGCTTTTCATTAAGGACATTTTGGACATTTTCTTCTTTCTCCACTTAAGACCCACGACCATAAAGTATTTTGGGGACCTTCTTTCCATTCTTTATTAATTAAATACAACTCTTAAACACTCTGAAATCCCTAAGTCAAGAACACCTAGGGTTTCTCAAAGTTGATCAATTAGAGCTTCCAAGGGTGATTTCTCTCTGTATTCTTGATATCCCAGGAATCTTACTCTTCACCAAATCTTATTTTGTTAGAGAATGTGTTTTAAATTGTAATTCAGGTGGTTTTGAATTTTTGCTTTGGAATGTGGGTTTAGGATTTTGAATGATTGTTTTCTTCAATGGTGTTCCCATGGTTTATATGTAAATTTTCATGTTGTAATGATGGTTTTAAACGTGTAGGGTACTTGGGCATAGTGAATAAACTTGGGAGTCGTGGATTCTCCCAATAAAGTGGATTATGATAGTTAAATTTTTGATAACCTCAACACAAACTCGTGAAATTGGCTGTGAATATGAGTATATGTACGTTGAACTACCTTTAGAATTATTACATAGCATAAGATGATAAACAACCAAATTTAATTTAATGAACAAATGGAAACGTGAATTCCCCCACATAGATTTAATGAACAAAGGGGGGGTCGAGGCATTCCCCCAAGTTTATAAAATTCAAAAGGCATAATTATAAGTTTGCAAGTATAGTTAGTATCACGATACCAACAATGTATGTCTGACACATATCATCTATTCAATGAATGGGAATCTGTGAAACTTGTTTTAATTGGACTTAAAGTGGGTTGTGTTGCTCGGTCGTAAAAGTGGAGGCCCCAACGGACTAATTCAAGAAACCGTGCTTGCCGGTCTGAGGGTCTAAATGGCTTGGTGTTTGAGTCACCTTTACTTTATGACCAGGTGTTTGATACACCTTATTACATAACTAGGTATTCATGTTATCGTTGATATATGATCAGGTGTTTGAGTCACAATTGGTCCATATGCACATATAATTATTCTCTGGTTTGTGCAGCTAACACACACTAGGGCTTTTTCAGCAGGGGAGTTGAGCCCATATACCCCGTTGGTGCATTTTTATGATGGTTAAGCTACACAGTCCAGGATAATATTTTAAAGTTCATTCTTACTTCATTATTATCCTTTTTCTCTATCCCAGCATGTTATAAATATAAATGTATAAGCAAATGGTTGTGCGCATTAGTTTGAAATGATTTAGAACTTTTGTTTCATGACATTACTTTATCCCCTTGTGTGAGTTAGATGCTAGCGCTCATCTAGAAAACCGTCTTTGGATATTGTATCCTCACGTGATGTAGGAATAGAAAACACTTCTACTTTATCTGCGTTGAGATAGAATTCTTAGGTTGTCAGCGGTCAGTTTTTAAGTGATGAGCTTCCATTCTCTAGAAGGGCTATCATTCTAAAGTCTTTTTGACATGACCCAAATAAGGGCCTAGTTGTGTTGAGTTTCCTCAAGCTCAACTGGGAACGGAGACCACCCCTATGTAACACCATGTATTTTGCATGTACTTGTTCTATTTATATTGAACTAGGTTATAGCCTTATGGAGTAAGCAATAGAAGAGATTTATTATGCGAGTATTGATAGTATAGATGGAGTTCTAGATACTAGCCATACATTTTAAAGTGATGCAATCAAATTCACATCGATACAACTATTTAACTTGGAATCGTAAGCTGGTATTTAATCTAAAGTTTAAAGTAAACAAGTATGTACAAGTTTTAAGTTAGATTAAAGAGATTTTGAGCTTGAAATGGAATAGAATATTGAGGTGCTTGCTTGACTTAATTAAGATAGAAGGTAAGTCACCTATTTAAGCTATTTGGACCAAACTAATGGACCCATGGCTATGGACCAGATTCGGGCCTATACTAATGTACTCATTTGGGCCCAAATTGAATAAAAGAGGAAAAAATAGATAAATGGCCCAACTCACAAATCTGCCAAGGCCCAAATATAATTGAGTCCAACTAAGAAATTAAGCAAGTAGGTTCATCACCTACTTTGACATTTTGAGTAGCTTAAACTCCTTAAGTATGTGCATCACCTACTTGAACCAATTTGATCAAATTTGGGGTCCAAAATGCAGCTAAGTGGATGTCTGAAAATAAGGCCTTTATAAGGCCAAGTTTCTGGTCATTTTCCCTCATTCTTAA
Organism: Capsicum annuum; assembly: GCF_002878395.1. Classification (NCBI taxonomy): domain Eukaryota; kingdom Viridiplantae; phylum Streptophyta; class Magnoliopsida; order Solanales; family Solanaceae; genus Capsicum; species Capsicum annuum. The sequence goes on from NC_061119.1 coordinate 112,744,842, forward strand.
GTCACAAAAAGGTTATACTTCACAAAATCTCTCTACTTTCTTTAAAGAAACTAGGAACAACCCTATATTTCCTTTTAAAGTTCTTGGAGAAACCCCAATCTTTGTAGCCCAAGGTAAGTGAAACACTTATGGTTTAGCTTAATTATCTCATGGAAGATAAGGAAAACATGCTATAAGTTCTTAATTATTAATTCATGGCATAATATAGAACAAGCAACTTGCTCACTTTTTTATTTGTTATTAAAAGATCTTTTTTCTTCTTTGGTTTAAAGTGTGAAGAAAAGTGAAATTTGAAGTTCTTGAAGAGTTCAAATTAAGAGAATAAGTTGCAAAATTGAGGTAACGTGACTTCTCCATTTTGTTCTCCTTATATATGAATTTGAGAGAGGGTTATTGATGTGTTGTTATTGAGAACTCAAGAGATGATAAGTTCAATAATTGATTGCTATAATAAAAAAGATTTGGGGTTGTTTTATGGACTGTTAAGTATGTATATGTTATAGGTTGCCAAGTTGATGTTTGAGAAAGGTGTAACTAGTTCAAATTGAAATATAGAAGAAAGGTGTAGCAGTATATCACCGAACTAATTATTGCTTTTGGTTACTACCCAATCTATTTTGCGTATTATTTGTAGAGTGTAATGAAGCCAAGGTGGTTTTGGTGAATCTTATTAGAACATGTGTGGTATGTGGGTGTAATTGGAGGGGTAAAGGGTTAAAATAACACCCTTGATTGATAGATTAAGGGCATACTGCCCGGTTACTATTTTGGTGAAGTTAAATATCCCAAATGTGTAGGTTAGTTGCTAACATTAGTTTACGATATATTCTATTATAGATAAGTAATCTAAAAGGTGGGAAGTCAAGTTTGGTTAGTTTCAGAGTTATATAACCAAGTATGTAAGGCATACTCTATTTTGTACTCTTTGGCAGGAAATTGGACATTTGTTCAATCAAGTAAGCTTCCAAGGTTATCCTATAAACAAGTGATACCAAATAGCAACATATTATATCCCAATGTAGCCAATGACCTTGTTACCACTCTCTAATAAGTTAAAATACCTCAATACATGCTTATTATTAAGCCTGCATATCTATTTTTACTAGAAAACTTTAGGAGTTCTCCATTTACTCAAATAAGACCTATGTGTTATTTTCAGCTCCTAAACACTTCATTTGTATGCCAGCAGCTCCCCACCTTATTGTTGTTGCGTTAAGTTCCTATTCACATGTCTCTTATTTGTAAATTATTGTTTCAAGGTACCATAACATTATGACTATCAAAGTAACAATCTCTAAGGCTAAAAAAACTAAGTAATACAATTTGTAAATGAGTGGCAGCTCAAGGGCCTAGCATGGGCCAATCTCAATAACTTTATATGTGGGTAGCATATAAGGGGAAAAATCCTAGCATGGGTTAATCCCAATGATCATATATGGGTGGCAGCTCAAGGGTGTAAGCCTAGCATGGGCCGATCCTAATTTATCTATTTATCACTGATCAACTGGTCATTTGCATTATATGGGTTACAAAGATTATGAAGTAAGAAAGGTAAAAATAAAAAAAATAATGTAATGTACGTAGTCCCATAAGTAGATATAAAGGTGGTTTACTAGTATTACCTATACACATGTATCTTAATTCTGTTGAGCTCTTGTATCATGTATTTTTACCTTCAGCCTTACAGATTCAGTACATATTTTCGTACTGATGTCCCTCATGGGGGACCTATATTTCATGCTACAGGCACTGGTGCTTCAACTAATACACCTCACTAAAAGGAGCATAGGCTATTCATTGACCATTGGTGAGCTTCAGGTTGATTCGGGGCTTTTTGAGTGTATTCCATATATTTTGGTATTATGCAGTAGTCAAGAGTATGTCGGGGATTTTTACCAACCCTAACCAAGTCTATGCATCTTTTAAAGGCTTTGTAGACTAATGTAAAGTTAAACATGATAGTGTCTTGTATTTTAGATGTGGTGGCCCCAACAGCCAATATTGTATATATAATTTTATGCTTGCCTATGTAGTTGCATATAATTCTGTGCTTACTAAGTCTTTGTAATGCATAATGTCATGTTTTTTAGAACCTTTGGTTGTCATAGTTGCATGCATGAGAAGTACAAGGTTATAGATTGGTTCTCTCGGGCCTTTATGGCTACGGGTGCCTGTCCGCCCCAATAGGGTTTGAGGTGTGACAAAAGTGGTATTAGAGCAGGTCATCCTAGGGAGTCTACAAAGCCACATCTACATAGAGTCTTGCTTATGGGTGTGTTGTGTAGCACATATATAAATAAGAGGCTATGGGCATTTAGGGGTCATTTCTTTTTTTCACATCTTAGATCGTGAAATAGAGCCCAAGTCGTAGGTGAAGTCATAATTGAACCACTAAATCTATTTTTTTATCATTATAATATAGATGCCAGTTACAAGAAGGACTAAGAATACAAGTAAGCTAGTAGACGTGGCTATCGGAGAAAGGACCAGAAAGTCACCACCTAGACAAGCTAATTAAATAGAGGTTTAAGCCGAGTTTGCATCACAAACTTCTTCTACTCCTCCATCTCCTGAAGAGCTAAGGAGGAGAAGAACCGCATCCTCAGAACAACCTAATAATGCTACTGATCAAGATCTAAGGAATTTGGTGCAATTGTTGGCTTGTATAGTTGTTGGACAAGTTCAAGGAGAAACTATTCCAACCACAGATTCTAGTGGTGCAGATAGGGAAGCTAGCCTACGGACACAAGATTTCCTTAAGCTAGATACTCCCACATTCACCGGATAAGATATTAATTAAGACCTATAGTACTTTATTGATCAAATCTAAAGGGCTCTAGATGTCATGCATGTATCAGGTAAAGAGATAGTTGAGTTAGCTGTATATAGATTCAAAGGGGAGTCTATATTTTGGTATGAAGATTGGAAACAATCTAGGGGTATCGATGCACCTCAGCTACTTGGAAAAGGTTCAAAGAGGCATTTCTTGATCACTACCTTCTATTTAAGATTTGAGAAGCCAGTGCATATCAGTTCCTAAATCTTCATTAAGGGAATATGAGTGTTAAAGAGTACAGCCTCCAATTGCTACTTTGATCAAAGACATAGATATAGCAAGGATACAAGTATTAGCATAAAAATGGAGGATCAGAGGCAAAGAAGAAGAACACAAAAATTGGAATGAGGGCATTCCGAGAGGGCCAGATCTACGTGGCAGTTTATGGAATCCTAATAAGAGTTTAGGCCTCAATTTTCTAATGCACTGCCTAGGCCATTATCTTTTTGTTCTACAGCTGGTGCTCCACCATATCTTCAAGGGTTTACAGGTAAGCAGTTTGGGCAAAGAAGTGAGAGTTGGAGTTCACAAATAGTGAGGTATCAAGAGCAAGGGAGTATGATCCAATTAAAACCCCCTTGGCAGATATGTAAATAATATGGAAATCTTTATTTAGGTGCATGTCGATTTGGGACAAATGCTTACTTTTGGTGTGGTATATCGGGGCGTATGATAATAGAATGCCCATAAAGGGGAATGGGTGGTATGGCATGACCTACTGGATCAGTCGTTGCATCATCATCATCAGGGCCTTCTTCTGGAAGAGGTGTACAACCTATAGGTCATGTTAGAGGTGCTAAAGAAGCATCTAGCTCTAGTAGAGTTCAAAATCGTACGTATGCTCTAGAAAATCAACAAAATTTAAATGTTTTTCTAGATGTGGTTATAGGTACATTGTCCATATTTTCACATAATGTATATGCATTAATTAATTCGGGTTCTACATTATCATATGCCACTCCATTGGTTGCTAGACAGTTCAAAAGAACACCAAAATTGCTAGTAAGCTATTTGAAGTGTCAATGCCAGTTGGTGAATCTATTATATCTCGGAGAGTGTATCAAGATTATATAATAACTATTTGTGGTCTCGATACAATGGCTGACCTTATTGAGTTAGAAATGATAGATTTTGATATTATAATGGGTATGGATTGGTTGGCTTCTTATAATGCCACAGTAGATTACCGAACTAAGAGGGTGTATTTCCATTGTCCATGGGAGGCAATCCTTGAATGAAGGGGTAACATTAGTATGCCAAGAGGTAAATTTATTTCTTATTTTAAGGAAAAAAATGATTTCCAAGGGTTACATATATCATCTAGTTAGAGTGAAAGATACAGATATGGAGCCACTAACTCTTCAAACTATTCCAATGGTAAATGAATTTCCTGATGTATTACCTGAAGATCTTCCAGGTTTGCCTCCAGAACGAGAAGTGGAATTTGGTATTGAGGTGATTCCAGGTACTCAACCAATCTCAATTTCTCTATATAGAATGGCCCCGACAGAATTACTAGAGTTGAAAGAGCAATTAAAAGACTTGCTAGAAAAAGGATTCATAAGACCTAGTATGTACCCTTTGGGCGCACCAGTGTTATTTGTGCATAAGAAAGATGTCTTATTGAGAATGTGTATTGACTATACGCAACTGAATAAGGTGACTATTAAGAAAAAATATCCCCTTCCGAGAATTAATGACTTATATGATCAGTTTCAAGGCGCCAAGTTTTTTTCAAAGAATTATTGAGTTCTGGTTACCACCAAATGAGGGTCAAAGAGAAGGGCATACCCAAGAAAGCTTTTTAAACATTGTACGGTCATTACGAGTTTCTATTCATGTCTTTTGGGCTAATAAATGCACCCGTAGCTTTAATAGATTTGATGAATAGGGTGTTCAAGCCATTCTTAGATATGTTCATGATAGTTATAGATAATATTCTAGTTTATTCGAGATCAAAGGAAGGCCATGAAAGTCACTTACGATAGGTGTTACAGATTTTTTGTGATCGTAAGTTATATGTAAAGTTCTCTAAATGTGAAGTTTTGTTAAAAATTATGACATTCCTGGGTCATATTGTATCTGAAGAAGGAATAAAGGTTGATACTATAAAAGATAGACATTGTGAAGAACTGGTCAAGACCTAAAACAACTATAGAGATTCATAGTTTCCTTGGGCTAGCAGGTTATTATTGAAGGTTTTTTGAAGGATTTTCTTCAATTTCTGCACCTTTAACAAAGCTAACACACAAAGCATCCAAGTTTCAATGGAATGATTCATGTGAAAGAAGTTTCCAAGATCTGAAGAATAGGTTGACTTCTACACCTGTATTGGTGCTTTCAGAAGGCATAGAGGGGTATGCAGTGTATTGTGATGCTTTAAGAATTGGCTTCGGGTGTGTATTGATACAACATGGTAAAGTTATAGCATATGCCTCAAAACAATTGTGGCCACATTAGAAGAATTATCCGACACATGATCTGGAGCTAGCAGTGGTTATATTTGCCTTACAGATATGGCGTCACTACTTGTATGGGATTCATGTTAACATATATACTGACCACAAGAGTTTGCAATATATCTTTAATTAGAAGGACCTAAATTTAAGGCAGCGAAGATGGCTTGAGTTATTAAAAGACTATGATGTTGATACCTTGTATCATCTGGGAAAAGCAAATGTTGTAGCTGGTGTGTTAAGTCGTAAGGCTATGGTGGGAACTTATGGGCAGCCTATAGAACGATAGGGGAATAATGTGGCACTATCTTTATTAGTAGCTGAAGTAAAAGAGAAGCATTATGCAGATCCCATTCTATTACAGCTTAAGGAGAATGTACAATGTTGTATGACAAAGGCATTTGATGTTATGTAAGAGGGAGTACTTCGATGCTAAAATAGATTGTGTGTACCTAATATAGATGGGCTAAGAAGGAGGATTATTATAGAGGCACTTCATTCAAGGTATTCCATCTATCTAGGGTTAACTAAACTGTATCATGATTTGAAAAGAATGTATTGGTGGGGTGTCATGAAGAAGAACATTGTAGAATTTATAGTCGAATGTCCAAATTGTCAAAGAGTTAAAGTAGAGCACCAAAAGCCAAAGGTTTATATGCAATGTGTAGATCTTCCAATCTGGAAGTGGGACATGATCAACATGGATTTCTTCACTGGTTTGCCTTATACATCTCAAAAGATTGACTCCATAAGGGTGATAGTTGATAGGCTTACTAAATCAGCACACTTCATACCAGTTAGGACCACTTATACAGTTAAAGAGTATGCCAAATTATATATCAAAGAGATAGTTTGACTATAAAGAGTTCCAACCACTATTATATCAGATAGGGAGCTCAATTTACTGCAAATTTTTGGAAGTCTTTTAAGAGAAATTTGGGAACACAAGTTACTTTAAGCACAACTTTTCACCCTCAAACAGATGGACAAGCAGAATGTACCATTCAAACACATGAATATATGCTATGAGCTTTTATATTGGACTTTAAAGGTAGTTAGGATGATCCTTTACCTCTCATCGAGTTCTCCTACAACAATAGTTACTATTCAAGTATCAATATGGCACCATATGAAGCTTTGAATGGAAGAAAGTGTAGATCACTAATTGGATGGTTTGAAGAGGATAAAACTGCCTTGTTCAGGCTAGATCTTGTTCGTCAAGATATGGAAAAGGTTAAAGTAATCCTACAGCGGCAAGAGACAGCCCAAAGTCAAAGTAAGTCATATACAGATGTTACAAGGAGGGGGCTAGAGTTTGTTATAGGTGATTGGGTGTTCTTGAAGGTGTCACCAATGATGGGGGTTATGAGATTTAGTAATAAAGGAAAACTAATTCCTCGTTATATAGTCCCATATAATATTACTCAAAGGTTTGGCCAAGTTTCCTATCAATTAGAGATACCCCAAGAGCTCTCAACAATTCATCCAGTATTTCATGTTTCAATGCTTCAAAAGTGCATGGGAGATCCATCTCATACTACTCCTACTGAAGATGTATAAGTTACGGAAGATCTCACCTATGAAGAAATACCTATTTCTATCCTAGATCGACAAGTTAAGAAGTTAAGGAATAAAGAAATAGCTTCTGTAAAAGTGCTTTGGAGAAACTAACAAGTAGAAGAGATAACATGGGAAGCTGAAGAAACGGTGAAATCTAAGTACCCCCATTAGTTCAAGTACGAAGAGAAAGTCCAAGATACTGGATTGGATCCATAAAAAATAAGTATAATATATAGGTACTACGTGATAATAGGGATATTAAACTTAGGCTTAAAATTGTTTTTGTTGGACAGTTATGCTAACATTCGAGGACGAATGTTCCTAGGGGGGGAGGATGTAACACCCCGTATTTTGCATGAACTTGTTCGATCTAAATAAAACTTGGTATATCCTTGTGGTGAAGGCAATGGAAGAGCTTTATTATGCGAGTATTGATAGTATAAATGGAGTTCTAGATACTACCCATACATTTTAATGTGATGCAATCAAATTAACATCGATACAACTATTTAACTTGGAATCGTAAACTGGTATTTAATCTAAATTTTAAAGTAACCAAGTGTGTACTAAATTTTAAAGTAACCAAGTGTGTACAAGTTTTAAGTTAGATTAAAGGGATTAGGAGCTGGAAATGGAATAGAATATTGAGGTGCTTGCTTCACTTAATTAAGCTAGTAGGTGAGTCACCTACTTAAGCTATTTGTACCAAACTATTGGACCCATGGCTATAGACCAAATTTGGCTATATACTAATGTACTCATTTAGGCCCAAATTGAATAAAAGAGGAAGAAAATGGATAAATGGCCCAACTCACAAATCTGCCAAGGCCCAAATATAATTGAGACCAACTAAGAAATTAAGCAAGTAGGTGCATCACCTACTTTGACATTTTGAGCATTTTGAACTCCTTAAGTAGGTGCATCACCTACTTGGACCAATTTGATCAAATTTGGGGTCCAGAATGCAGATAAGTGGATGGAAAAAAATAGGGCCTTTATAAGGCCAAGTTGCTGGTCATTTTCCCTCATTCTTAAGTCACAAAAAGGTTATACTTTGAAAAATCTCTCTTCTTTCTTTAAAGAAACTAGGAGCAGCCCTATATTTCCTTGTAGGGTTCTTAGAGAAACCCCAACCATTGCAGCCCAAGGTAAGTGAAAACACTTATGGTTTAGCTTAATTATCTCATAGAAGATTAGAAAAAGATGCTATAAGTGCTTAATTATTAATTCATGGCAGAATATAGAACAAACTACTTGCTCACTTTTTTCTTTGTTACTAAAAGATCTCCTTTCTTCTTTGGTTTAAAGAGTAAAGAAAAGCGAAAGTTGAAGTTCTTGAGCAGTTCAAATTATAAGAAAAAGTTACAGAATTGAGGTAAGGTGACTTCTTTATTTTGTTCTCCTTATATATGAATTTGAGGGAGGGTTATGGATGTGTTGTTATTGAGAACTCAAGGGATGATGAGTTCAATAATTGATTGCTACAAAAAATGGATTTGGGGCTGTTTTATGGACTATTTTGTATGTAAATCTTATAGGCTGCCAGGTTTATGTTGGAGAATGGTGTGATAGTTTGAATTGAAATAAAGAAGAAAGGTGTGGCTGTACATCACCAAACTAATTATTTCTTTTGGTTACTGCCCAAACTATTTTGTGTATTATTTGGAGAGTGTAATGAAGCCAAGGTGGTTTTGGCGAATATTATAAAAACATGTAAGGTATGTGGGTGTAATTGGAGGAGATAAAGGTTAAAATAACACCCTTTATTGATAGATTAAGGGCCTACTGCCCGGTTACTATTTTGGTGAAGTTAAATAGCCCAAATATGTCGGTTGGTTACTAATATTAGTTTACCGTATATTCTATTGTAGATAAGTAATCTAAAATGCAGGATGTCAAGTTTGGTTAGTTTCGGAGTTATATAACCAGGTATGTAAGGCATACTTTATTTTGTACTCTTTGGCATGAAATTGAACATTTGTTCCATCAAGTAAGCTTCCAAGGTTATCCTATAAACAAGTGATACAAAATAGCAGCGTATTGTATCCCATGTAGCCAATGACCTTGTTCCCACTCTCTAACGTGTTAAAACACCTCAATACATGCATATTATTAAGCCTGCATGTCTATTTTCACAAGAAAACTTCAGGAATTCTCTGTTTACTCAAATAAGACCCATGTGTTATTTTCAGCTCCTAAACACTTTATTTGTGCGCCAGCATCTCCCTACCTCATTGTTGTTACATAAAGTGCCCATTTACATGTCTCTTATTGGTAGATTATTATTTCAAGGTACCATAATATTATGACCACCAAAGTAATAATCTCAAAGGCTAAATAAACTAAGTAAAGCAATCAGTAAAACGAGTGGCAGCTCAGGGTCCTAAGATTAGCATGGGCCGATCTCGATACCTTTATATGTGGGTGGCATCTCAAGGGAAAAAGCCTAGCATGGGCTGATCCCAATGATCTTTTGTGGGCCCTAGCTCAGGGGTGTAAGCCTATCATGGGCTGATCCCGATTTATTTATTTACCACTGATCAGCTGGTCATTTGAATTATATGGCTTACAAAGACTATGAAGTAAGAAAGGTAAAAATGAAGAAAAGAATGTAATGTACATAGTCCCACAAGTATATATAAAGGTGGTCTACTAGTATTACTTATACACTTGTATCTAAATTCTGTTGAGCTCTTGTATCATGTGTTGTTACCTTTAGCCTTACATATTCAGTACATTTTTTTGTACTGACGTCCCTCATGGGGGACTTGTTTTTCATGCTGCAGGCACAGGTGCTTCATCTAATTCTCCTCGCTAGTAGGAGCACAAGCTATTCATTGACCATTGGTGAGCTCCAGGTTGATTCGGGGATTTTCGAGTGTGTTCCATATATTTTGGTATTGTGCAATAGTCAAGAGTAGGGCGGGGGTTTGTCCCGGCCCTAACTAAGTCTATGTATCTTTTGGAGGCTTTGTAGACTAATATAAATTTAAACATAGTAGTGTCTTGTCTTTTAGATGTGGTGGCCCCAACGGCCAAGTGTTATATATATAATTTTGGGATTGCCTACGTAGTTACATATAATTTTGTTCTTCCCAAGTCTTTGTGATGCATAATTTCATGTTTTCCAGAACCTTTGGTTTTCATAGTTACATGCATGAGAAGTACAAGGTTATGGATTGGTTCTGTCGAGCCTTTACGGCTACGGGTGCCTGTCCGTCCCAATTGGATTTGAGGCGGGACACCTTATTCCCAACCATAACCGTCCTACACTTTAAGTCAGTTAAATTCCAAAATGTATATAACATAAGAAAATGGAACAATCATAAATCAAATACAGTCAACCGGCATGAGCCATAACACCATTAGCAATGCCAAGACTGACACCAAATGCCGACACCACACATACCAACCCATAGTAGTCTCACAAAGCCTCTATCCGAAAGTAAAATAGAAATCGATCGGGACCTGCCCCCGATCATAGCCAAAACCAAAGTCTAATAAATAACCAAAGTATAATTACAAGACCATAACATGAAATAGAGCCTTCTTGAGTATGGAAGCTGACCACTTTAATCCAACTCTAAGTTGTTCCCTAATTCGATCATTGAGCAGGAAGAGTAGTATTTTCGGTTCCTGTATTGCATGGGGATACAACGCCTGAAGACGAGTTAGAGGGTGAATGCTAGCACACACTCAGGATAAGGATAAAATAATGCCAACATTTGAAACCATGCAAAAACCCATATGTGTTCACATCCATGCATATATATATATATATATAATCCATGTCGGGAAAGGGAACAGGGTTTAGCATGCATTTAAAACCATTAACCTGGGTTTGTATATCTTAACCATTCTCTAACCAACCACTAGCTATATGGGTATAATGTTACCCCCTAAACGGGTCCCAGTGCGTGTAGTCGCATGAATTGGAGATATCACAGGGGTAGGGGATTCCCATGTACCCTTCACTCTCTCTGATACATATATACAAGTATAACTTTGGGATTAAAGGGAACCCCACAAGTATATGTTCACCATGACCAATCCTCATATCGACGAACATGAGTTTCTACTGTCCGTCTATTGGACTGAAACCTTCATGGTTAGCTATCACAACCTGCCATTATTTTCATATTAAAACCATTAGCATACAACTAAACAATAAAATCCATATATTATAGACAAAGGATACAAGTAGTGGTGTCTTCATACTGACTATAGCTTGCAAGCAATGTCCTTATCCAATCACCTAGAGGATTCCCATGTATCCCTAGGTACCATTATTAGATTCACTTGGAGGATTCCCGTGTACCCCCCACAAGGTTTTTAAATCAAATCCATGGACACCAAGGCCTTGCCAATTAGCCATTAAAACCATTAAACCAATTTAGGTTTCATTACCATATTATACTATGCTAAGTTTTCAATAAAAGTCAACAACGTAATAAATTCATTCTCATAGGCATTTTAACAAACATCTTGAGGTTATATAGTTTTCAAAACCAAAACCAAGTGCCAATTTATGATTCCCATGAAACCATATTTTCAAATAACCATTATAATATGAAAACCATAAGTAAAAACATGGGAAAAAATAAATCAACCATTAATAACCAAAACCCCCAATATACAATTCAAAACCCAATACCATTTCACAATTTTTCCATGAAAACCATCCATAAAACATGTCTTTAATTGAACTAACAATGTGGGAGGAGTAACATGCCTTAGATTATGAAGAAGATGGAGAGAATGGACCCCTTTAGAGCCTTAATTGACCACCTTGAAAGAAACCCTAGCCTTTGCTTAACCCAAGAGCTCGATAGAGATATGAGAGAGTTTTAGAGTGTTTAAGGTTAGAATAGGGTAAATGAAGTCCAAATAGGGTTTGAAGTCACGGGGTCATAATGGGTTAATTAGGGAAATGCATAAAATACCCCCAACTTAAACTGTAAGAATATTCCCACAGGAGAATACTACTCTGCTACCCAAACTGTACCCTATCATACTAGTGGTACCCACTACTCGTATCCTAGATAGAATATTTCACCCCAATACTATCCAACATACAACCACCAAGACCCACTCGTACCCAAACATACGACACGTACCCTTAACCCGTACCCATAACAAAATCAAGAATTGTTGGAAAATTTCCAACATATAAGTTGGACTATACCACTCGTACCCTATCCTTACGACTTATGGTGAGGTACTCGTAATCAGATCCAAGTTATGTTACCAAATTTTAGATTAAGTAAAGGATCAACCAACCGACCCATCACCAACCACACGACCCGTACCCACAAAACCATAACCACACCATCAATTCACCCACCAACCACTGGCTAACATACGAGATGGGTCACCTGACTCATAACCTCACCATTTGACTTGTATGGTTAGTCGTATGATCAGTAGAAAAGTCAAAACCCAAGAAATTTTCCAAGGACCAGAACCCGGGGTGTTCCAATTACCCCCCACATGGATCATTCATCCTCGAATGATGGAAAGGGCAGTACAAGTATGATTTAAACCTCCAACACCCCTATTGCAACCTTTAAATAAGTTAGAAAATAAATATTCAAGGAATCAATTTCTTTTTCTTTAATAAATTTTGAAAACAATAGTATGATGAAGAACATATACCTTATGCACAAATTCCCAGAGTAGAAAACAAGAACGGATATTTAGACTTTATGTCCTCTTCCGCTTCCCAAGTAGCTTCATCAACCTTGTGGTTCCTCCATAGAACCTTAATCGAAGCTACATCCTTGGTCTGCAACCAACGAACCTTCTGATCCAAGATCTTAACTGAGACCTCCTCATCAGATAAAGAATCTAAAATACCAATATCTCTAACAGGCATGATCTGAGATGGATCACCTATACACTTCCTCAATATAGAAACATGGAACACCAGATAAATGGAGTTCAAACTAGAAGGCAACTCCAACTCATATGCAACCTTACCAACCCTTCTCAAAACCAAGTAAGGACCATTATACTAGGCACTGTGCTTTTCCTTTTTACCAAACCGCATTACTCTCTTTATGGGAGATAATTTTAAGAACACCCTATCCCCAACCTCAAACTCTAAATCTCATCGCCTCATATAGACATAGGACTTTTAGCGACTTTGGAAAGACTTAAGCCTATATCAAATCACCTTTACCTTTTCCATGGCTTGGTGAACCAAATTCGGTCCAAATATCTCCACCTCACTGACCTCAAACCACCCAATAGGAGATCTACATGTCCTACCATACAAGGCTTCAAATGGAGATATCCCAATACTAGAATGATAGCTATTATTGTAATAAACCGCTATAAGAGGTAAATGCTCAACCTAACTACCACCATAGTCTATCACACATTCACAAATCATATCCTCCAACATCTGAATAGTCCTTTGTGCTTGCCCATCTGGCTGCGGGTGAAAAGCATACTAAGACTCACCTTAGTCCCCAACCCTTTCTAAAATGGCCAACAAAAGTGAGATGTAAACTACATAACACGATCAGAGATGATAGAGACAGGTACCCCATACAACTTCACAATCTCATGAATATACATCCTCGCATAATCCTCAGCCTAGAAGTAAGTCCTTATTGGCAAAAAGTAAGCTAACTTTGTTATCCTATCCACGGTGACCCAAACTAAATCAAAATGATTCTAAGATTGAGGAAGACTGATAATGAAATCTATGGTGATCACTTATTATTTCCATTCAGGTAATTCAATTTCTTGATATGATCCTCCGGGCCTCGTGTGCTCAACTTTCCTTTGTTGACACACCCTACATTTGGTCACAAAATCAGCCACATCCATCTTCATACCATTCCACCAATACATATCCTTAAGGTCATGACAAATCTTCATTAAACTAGGATGAACAACATAGCACAATACATGCACCTCAGCTAGGATCCTTTCTCACAAACCATTGACGTTGGGAACACATAACCTCCATTGGTACCACAAGGTACCATCACCACTAATCTCAAAGCCCATCACCTTCTGCCCACCAACATCACCTTTGATCCTTAAAAATAAAGGATCTAAATCTGCTTCTCCTTGATTTCAGCACCAACAGACGACTGCTCCATCTTTTGAACGAACATACCACCATTCTCAGAGTCCAAGAGGCAAACTCCAAGGTTATCCAAATGGTGACTATCCTTTACCAACTCCCACTTCTCCTTACCCATATGAGTAAGACTCTCTATGGATAACTTGCTAATAGAATCATCAACCATATTACTTTACCTAGGTGGTAGTGAAGACTCATGTCATAGTTTTTTAGAAGCCCAAGCCATCTCTTTTGCCTGAGGTTAAGCTCTTTCTGAGTAAACATATACTATAGGCTCTTATGATTATAAAATATATCCACATGCACCTTTTACAAATAGTGATACCACATTTTTAGCATAAATACCATAGCTAACAATTCTAAATCATGAGTCAGATAATTCCTCTCATGCACCTTGAAATGCCTCAAAGTATAGGCTATCATCTTACCATGTTGCATCAGAACACAACTATGTTCCACAGGGGATGCATCACAGTAAACCACAAACCCATTAATGCCTTCAGGAAAAGTCAAAATTGAAGCTTAAGTTAGCTTATCCTTCAGCTTCTCGAAATTATACTAACAAGCATCAGACAATAAGAACTTCACCTTATTCTGAGTTAACTTAGAGAACGGAATAGCTATTAAAAGAAAAAATTTCATCAAACCTCATGTAATAACCTACTTTACCCAAGAAGCTATGAATATTGGATGGAGTTATGGGTCTAGGTCGCTTCTTAACCATGGAACCTTTTACGTATCTACCACGATCCCCTTACTAGAAATAATATGACACAA
>NC_061119.1:112762569-112809368 GCF_002878395.1 Capsicum annuum
AACCCATACAAATCATTCATTTGTGAGAAAAATGTTTTATTATTTCAAATCTCGAGTTCTCACTCTTTTCTTATTCTCACTCAATAATTAGTACAGACAGCAACTACTCAATAAATTGCTCAACCCTTCACAACAAATCAATTTTTTTCTCATTTTTGACTATATAGGTGTTATTTTTGACTTCATTCTTACTTGCATCAGTCATTTTCTTGTTTTTGTAGGTAACAGAGTTCGAGAAGAGTTCTATATTTATTATTTTTTTCTAAAAATTAAGGGCCTTTAAGTTAATGATGAAAAAAAACTTTTGATTGTATTATCTTCGAGAATGGGTTTACCATTTTGAGTATTGATGGTAAAATCGTAGGACGAACTCGAGAAAACCTTAATTTATGTCACAGTGTTTCATTGATTATCATGGTATTATTAGATAGTGTTTGTGGTATTGTTGGTGGTGGTGGTGGGGATCATCGTCGTCGTGGTGGCACTGGTGGTGGCTGTTAGTGGCATTGGTTGGTAGTGTTTATGGTGGCATTAGTTGGTAGTATTTGTGGTGGTTGTAGGTGGTATCGGTATTTGTGGTGTTTATGGCATTTGTTGGTGGTGTTTGTGGTGGTGTCTATTGGTGTGTCGGTATTGGTGATGTTTGTAATGTGTCTTTTATGTAATTTATGCATACATCAATTGTAATGTAATTTTTGTTTTTCTGTTGTTTGTAGGTAAAACATGTCTCCTAAAAGAAAAAGAAAGTGAAAATGGATCAACGTCTGACCACCTAAAAAAAAAGCTACAGTATAGAGGGATTTGGAGGAGCTTCCTAAACAATCTCAGTCAGGGGAAAGTAAAGCTGAGGAGAGATATGAAAACAATATTGAGGGAGGTGGACAAGGGTCTATAAATGGTGATGAAGAAAATAAAAGTAAGAAAGAGGAGGAATTAGAGAGTGAGAAAGAGAAAAAGGATGATCATCAACATGATGATAATGGATCACCAATGGGGCGTGAATTAATATCGACATCCCAGCATGATACTATCAAAACTTTTAGTATTGATAGTTTCAAGTTGCGATGCCAATAAATAACCCAAAAGCAGAAGCAGAACTAACTGGTGAACTTGTTCTTAAATATCAGATGAAGAAAAAATTTAATTATTTTAGGAAAATTATGAAGAACGAAAACATAGATGGACTTTTTAAAAAGAGATGCTTTGGATGCTTTCTTGAGCTACCTAAGGACCCCTCTGCCCATTTCCACATGAGAATGGTATATGGTCAAGCACAGGATAAAGTACGTGGGAGATGATAAAGATTCGTAGGAAGGGGACAAAAAGATGGATGAAATTTGGATCAACTATTGTGGTATGCTGGTTTATTTTAGCTTGTAAGTGTTTGCCATAGTGGCGGGCTTGAGATGCCATTGTCTAGAAAAATCACCTATTGTCAAGGGACCGCAAAAGATCCAAGGCAAGAAAATGCAAGGAAAAAATAGATGGGTTGTTTGACATTGCTCGACGTGGCTACAAAGCATTGAATTTGTTGACTGGTCTCATGGATAAAACCATACCAAAGCATTACAGGGAGCAATTGTACTTAGTTTGGTTTGCCCATTCAGTTATATTGGCAAGAGATGTCAACAAGGTCATAGAAGATGATTTGTTGGCACGTGCTGAGGACTTTGATAAATTCAACAATTGTCCCTGGGAATATGACAACTTCTACTTGACTGTCCAATATTTACTGACAAAGATATCCTCAGGGACGACTATATTATACGGCTTTCCTTGGGTTTTCACGGTAAAATTAATCACTATTTTTACTCATCCATTAATTTATATTGAATATAATTATTATGAAATTTTTTTTGCTTGCTTCCTATTTACATTTTTTAGGCTTGGGCTTTTAAAGTCACTCCTCCCCTCCTAAAGCATGTAACATATTACCTAGAAGAAGTTTCTCATACAAGGATGTTTAGGTGGTTGGCTACAAAGAACAACACCAAAATTAAGGAGGTTGGTCTCTTTAACCCTCTGGATGATGCAGTACGTCTTCTTCAAGTAAAATAACTTTACTCAATGAAAGATATTGAACATATGTTATATCTGGTGCAACAGATGTTATATCTGATGCACCAAATAGGACATTTATGGCGACAGATTACCTGTTTTGTGCCAATTGGTGCAACAGATAAATAATCTATTGCGACAGACAATTGATATCTTGTATCAGATAACCTATCTATTGCTTTGGTTCTCCGAACCTGACTCCTAATAGATTAACCATCTACTGCAAATTATGCAACAAATATGTAATTTGATGTAATATATTATTAATCTGTTATGACATCTAGATCATCTATTGCATAACATGTAACCCAATAAATTACTCGTCTTGTGTAACTGGTGAAACAGATTGGTAATCTATTGCCACAGATGATTGATATTTTGCATTAGATTATCCATGTGTTGCTCTAGTTCTCTGAACCCGTCTCAAATGAATTTTAACCATCTACTACAAACTATGTAATAATGGGTAATTTAATGCAACGTATTATTAGTCTGTTGTAGAAGTTGACTATGTTAAAATGTAACCTAACTGTGAAAATTATTATATTATATAATTTAAATGTGTCTATCTTTTTTATAGGTTATGCATCCATGAGTCGTTCCTACTGAGCAGGAATCGGTGATGAATTCTTATAGTACTCTAAGTCATGTTGATACTATAGCAGACCCAACAGTGGAGTTAATAAAGAAGGAATTGGCTGGAGCAACAGCCATTAGAAGAGCAGTTAGGCAAGGTCAGCCTAATGTTGAGGCTCTTCATGACCAACCTACTAAGGAGAATTCGGGTACTTCTTCTGGTGGAGTTGTTGGTATTGGTAGCAGGCATGCTGATGCTGCTACCACTCATTATGATGAGCATTTTGATGCTCAAGAAAATATAAATATGTTTGAAAACACCTCTTTCACCCTTACACAGGTCCCTCTTACCTCTCTTCACCCTCGTGTCTCATTGTGAATGCAAAGAGTGCAAGGATAGCCGGGATAAACTCTTTGAAAAAGTAGAGGCTATCTCTAAAGTTGTCGATGAATTTAAATCCAAGAGGAGTGTCATACCATCCAATAAGGTGAGGGAGCCATACACTCCTACAGTGTTGGTTAGAAGGAAGAAAAGAGTAATTAGTGACGTACTCTTCGATTGAAATTAAAACAAAATTGTAACTCATCCCTCTCCAAAAGCTGTTAAAGTTTAGGAGCTAGTCAAGAAGGTGGACATATACGCGAAACTTGGTGCCAAAGAGAAGAGGGGTCTGCGACAGGCCAAAAATGCCAAGCCAGGTGCACCAAATTACCCCAGGCCTACCTTATTTCCCCAAGACTTTCAGACTATGACAGATATGTGTATGCGGTATGAGGACAAGGCAAGTTTAATTTTCCTAACATAGCCTTCTAATCTACCCCATAAATAAGAAGCTACGCAATAGATATGAAATCTATTGCAATAGCTAGGTATTCTGGTGCAACTGGTAGTGGCTCTGTTGCAACTTATTATCCATCTATTGCATAAGTTGCTTTGGATTATTGATTCAGATAACCCTATTTAATAGATGGACCATCCGTTGCATCTTTACAATTACTAACCTATTTAAAAATTGACTTCTTATATCATAATATATTGATAAAATTCTCTATCTCATGAGAAAAAGGCAATTAACGTACCCGGAAGCTTATGACGTTGCCGATAGGATAATAGACCTTGACTTCTACAAGAAGCTCAAGGATAAGTACGATCAACGCAATAATGATACGTCAGCCTATGGCACAAGATTTGATTTCTAAGTTTCTACGTTGGATTAGGATGAAGAAGAAATAATAAAATATACTAGAGGGGAGAGACCAAATCCATACGGCAAGAGCTGGAACAAGGCAAAAAAGATTGTTGCAGTTACTAGAGTGGACGGCATATATTATCGGGCTATTGAGATACTACTCGAGGAGGGAAAGATTAAATTTTATGATTACAACGAACCTGCCATCGATGAGGTCCTTCTTTTTATCCATGTGTAGCCTCTGATGGAGTTATTCCCCATCTTGTTGAGGGAGAGTAAACTGATGAATCATTTGCCAGAGAAAGTATTAATGAAGAAATAATGGGATTTTAAAGGTCGAAACAAGGGCATGAACCTTCCAAAAATCGATACCAGTTATGCGTGGGGCTCGCAGGCTCTTGCACATATCAAATGTTTACTGACCGGTGAGCCAATAACCTTTCTATGCGACAACATTGTGGCGAACCTGCAAGAGGTCTGGTCTTATGGGGTACTAACTGGATGCTTGGAGCCTGTGTATATAGAAGAGCCTGTGAAATAACAAATTTTTATTTCAAGTCACACTTCACTTTACTTTAAATTACATGTACATGTAGTAGCAATAATTTTTTCTGATGAAAGTTGAGTTTTTTATAATGCAATAGACTATCAATCTGTTGTAAAATATATTCTATCTGTTCTGGCAAATAGTTTATCTGTTACAATAGGTTGGTTATCTGCTGCATTATGCCGATATTATTTCTATTAAATCTAAGTCTAATCTGTTACAATAGTGGGAAGACCTGTTTGATAATTTTCAACAAATGACCTAAATTTTACAACATATGCCTGAATCTATTTGATATTTTTCAATAATTACGCTTGAATATCATGTTATCAACAATACCAAACCAGTATCAAATACACTAACATGAAAATTTCAGCAATTAGACTTGAATACCTATATGCCTAACAATACCAAACCAGTAGCAATAACGACAATAATGTAGCATCTTCTTGCTCGATTTTGTTTCTCTTCAGAAGCCTTGACTATGTTAAACAAATCCCAGATTACACGATTGGCTTGTGAAGGGTGTCATTCTTCATACCAATCAAAGTAATTACATCCACCCAATTTTTATAAAAACAAGAACACAATTACAAAATAATTACAAGTCAGTAATTAATCAACTAATTAAATAAAAAAATATACCTTTGAAATCTTACAAGTAAAAAATCTACGATCTAGATTTTGTTGAGTCCAAAAAGTCTTCAATAGAGCTTCATGACCACACTTATAATAACAAAAATCTTTATCACAAAAAACAGTGAAAGATACGCTCAAAATTGACAAGTTCGGTTGGAAAAATGAAAAAAATAAAGAAAAAGAAGATCAGATGCAATAATGTGAAGAATTTAGATAGATAAACAAAGATGATGATGAAGAAAAAGATTTGGGAATTTAGAGTTAACTTTTAGAAAGAAGATGAATATATAATGGGGGGAAAATGACCATTGGGAGCCAAATCAGATGCCAAGTCAGCAAAAATGGGGTTTCAACGAGCCTTGGCTACATAAATTACATGCAAGCAGCCAACAGGGAAAAAAATACCAAACGGACACATTTGATGCCTATTTTATTTTACGTGTTTAAAATGAACACCGTCTACTTGATGCCTATTTTATTTTTGGTATTTTGAGCTGAACACTGTCGATGGTTTTTGCCTTTTTTATTTCAATTTACTTTTACTTTTTTACATGTAGTGGCAATTATTTATGTCCAACGAAAGTTGAATTTTTATAATGCAATAGATTCTCCATCCGTTGTAAACAATATTCTACCTGTTCTGACATATAGTTTATCTGTTGCAATAGGTTAGTCATCTATTGTATTATGTTGATGTTTCTATCTAAGTCTATCTGTTGTAGCAGTGGGAAGACCTATTTGTTAAATTTCAACAGATTAACTACATGTTGCAACATATGTCTAAATCTGTTTGATATTTTCTAATAGATGAGTCGTATATTGCAATAGATACATTATCTTTTGCAATATTTGAATCTAGTATTTCATTTCAATTAATAAGTTCAAATTTAAGGAAAATATAAAATTCGTAGACAAAATAAAATAAATCGAAGCCTTAAGAAATTAGCTGAAATAAATCAACGAATAAATAAAATGTAAAAAAATTGTTATGGGTATATATCTTAACAAATACATCATCAATTTTAAGTATTGATGTCAAGGATTCCTAAGAAGGGGTCAGGTTATTACTTTGACAGACTCAAGCTATAAAGATCTACTCAATATGGACAAGTTGTTCTTCATTCGGTGCTATGAAATTCGACTTTGGTCATTGTGGATCTTTATTATCGCTTACGTAAGGTTTCTTTGCTTTTTGTTCTCCGTATTTCCATAAAAAGAGTAGCATATTGTCAATGCTATTCAACAGTAGCTTCTACATCCACATGAAAAGCCATAATTGGCCAATGCTAATTACGGAGATACAACAAAATGGAAAAGGATAACTTATCTGTTCTAGCGAATCAAATAGGTCTTCCTCCTATTTTAAATTATCCCAAATAGATTATATTTTTATTGCAATAATGAATTAATTGGGACAAATTTCTACATGAGGAAGACCTGTATGATAATTTCTAATGGATAAACCATCTGTTGCAATATATGACTCATCTGTTGCAGCAGATAGGCCATTTGTTGGTACAAATAAAAGTAGTGCGAAGAGCTGTTTGATTTTCTAAAATAGATGAGACATATGTCACAACAGATACTTTATCTGGTGCAACAAATTAGTCAATTATTGCAATAGATATAAATATATATATGTTTGATAATTTTCAGCAGATGTGTCATCTATTGAAATAGATATGTGTCTGTTTGTTAGTTGGAATAGACATATATATTCACCTTCTTTAGCTCGTATTGCTCTCCTTTGGTCATTGTACATTGCTCAGTGTAACACACGGATAGAGGAGTTGCAATTTTGCTTTTTTGGATGCTTGATAATGCCTTGGAAATCACTTTTCTTCTCCTCTTAGCCTTAATCTCTAATAGAGTGGAAGGATATAAAATCCTCTTTGATGGAATGGCACCCTCTTAGATATTAATTCCTTTATAGAAGCAGTTAATGCATTAGTAACATTAATCACTACATCATGTTTCGCCCTACAGTCTTGATATTTGCTTGCAGAACATTCGCTGGGAGAGTCAAAATATGTATAATCAGTATGATCATACTCATAATGTTTGTTTTAAATACTGTAAGATGAGCATCATTAGCACCAACAGCAGCACCACTACCACCACCAATAGCTCCATCACCACTAAGAGCATCAACAACAACAAGCCCACCCTTCAAAATTATTTGTCTTATAATAGTTGTTGCTCTAAACAATTCGATTCTGTCAATGACCTTAGGGTTCGATAAAGTTTGCACAAATCGTAAAGTAAGAAAAAATGGCATCTTTAACTCTCGATTGGTCAGAACTAGCGACGGATATACAATCTAACATAAATCATTACATATATTAGAATGATGATTAGATCATTCAAAAAAATCATTAATTAAAACAAAACTTAATTATCATTATAGTTACTGCATCCTTTGGAGGGTTGAACAGATCAAGAAATTTTATATTTTTATCTGTTTTGGCCGATAACCATCTCAAGATTCTTGAACAGGAAATTTCTTCCTGGTAGTTCATTTGTTGTCTTAAATAAGAAATGGCTTCAAATGCCCAAGCCTATAAAATAATGCCAATAAATCAAAACCATATTGAGTAAAGAAAATGAATGATATCATAATAAAAAAAAGAAACTTTACCATGAAAAGCCATATAAGTTGACTGTCTTTGGCGCAAATGAAGTCAACAAATATTTGACAGTCATTTTGAAGCTTTCATAACCTCAAGGATAGGTGTTAAATGCCTCTAGATCCTCAGAGAGCTTTATTAAATTGACACTTATGTTGTTGTTAACGTGTCTCGCCCAAAGAATATTATGTACAAACCAAGCCAAGCATAATGATTGCATGTGCTTCATTGAAAGTCATTTACCTTTCAACGCTTCTATCAATTTTTTGTTTTCGAAGCTTGGACCAACAATAGACACTAGGTCATCGTGATCACACGACTTTCCTTTGCCTTTTTAGGGTGTGCAGGATATTTTTTTGGGTTAGAATAGGTATAACTTGATAAGGAGGATAACATTTTAGTCCAGTAACTATGGAAAACTCCTTCCAACCAAAATAAACAGGCATGCCACATTAATTTATCCACACCTCATCCATCGTATCTTTGTTTTCATACATAAACCTACGCTTGAGAAGTTTATATACCATTTTTATTTGGAAACGAGCATTGTTGTCCTCTGATAAATCAAGATATTTTCCAAAGCAACTATCCCTAAAATAAACATCCAATTTTCGTTCTTGAAGTATTTTTCTGAAGGTGTCGAAACATTTTCCCATGGCTAACTTAATCACAAAATCACTCGTTAAATCTGTGGCACCATCGCACTGTATTCTCATAGGATAACGATCAATACTGAAGGTTTTGACAAACTCTTCAATGGAAGGGCTATTAGCATTTGGATCATCTCTTTTGAAATATTCCTCTTCCCCGTGTTCATCATATTCTGCTCCTAATTGAGATAACATTTGTAAAGCAAGATCATAGTGTGGTGGATGTAGCCTAGCTACTTCACTTGTTCTTTTACTTGGACTTAATTTGATTTTTGTTCTTTTAGGAGTCATATTATCTAAAATTAATAGGAATATAAAAATATATATTATAGTTGATTAATACATCATTAAAAAGGGATAACAGTAAATCTAACAAGTAAAATAATAAAATAACAGTTCTAATAGATCACTGATTTATTGCACCAGGTAGTATATTTGTTGCAGCATATAACTAACCTGTTGTAGCAAATGAGTAATCTGTTGTAATAATACAAAATGTATTTTTAAGACAGATGAATGGTCTGTGCAACAAATCACACATTATTGTAACATATGAGTGAATAGTTAAATAATCTGTTATAATGGATGAGTAATCTATTGCAACCATTTAAAATATATCACTCATCTGTTGAAAAAAATGAATGGTCTGTACAGTAGATCATACATTTGTTACAACATCATCTGTTACAACATATGAGTGATCTATTAGAACAGTTAAATAACCTGTAGCAATGACTGAGTAAACTGTTGTAACAATACAAAATATATCACTCATCTATAGAGAAAGATGAATGGTCTATGCAAGATCACATATCTGTTGCAACATATGAGTGATCTGTCGGAATAGTTAACTAACCTGCAGCAATGACTGAGTAATCTATTATAACAATACAAAATATTATCTATTGAGAAAGATAAATGGTTTATGCAATAGGTCGCACATCTGTTGCAACACATGAGTGATTTATTGGAACAGTTATTAATAGTCAATATTATTTAAATTTCTTCTAATAGAAGGGTCATCTATCACGGCAGATAAATGATCAGTTGGAAAAATAAAGTCTTGGACATGTCCTGTTGGAAGAGTTAATAGGATTTTATCCAATAGGAGGTTCATATGTTGAATCAGATCTTTAATCTGATGGTTCCTCCATTGCATCAAATGGTTAATTTGTTGCATCAAATTTTTTATCTGATGGTTCCTTTGTTGCATTCGATAGTAAATTTATTATATCAGATGGTTAATCTGTTGCAACATATGGTTAATCTATTGCACCAAATAGTTAAATTGTTGCATCATATGATAAATCTGCTGCATCAAATTTTTTATTTAATGGTTTCTTTGTTGCATCAGATAATTAATCTGTTGCATCAGAATTTTAATCTGATGGTTTCTCTATTACATTAGATGCTTGTTCTATTGCATCATATGATAAATTTGTTGCATCAGATGGTTAATATGTTGTATCATATGGATAATCTATTTTAGAAAAAATAATACTAGCATGATTTTGTTCAATAGAAAAAATAGTAATATTACTATTTTTAGCAAGAACAGAACAAATCAACCCAAATTATTGTTTTGTTTGTATAAACAAAACAACAAAAATCAAACTTCAAAAAAATACAACAAATAATAAAAAATCATAATTCACTTCGAAAAGAGAAGAGAAGAAATAACAGAAATTAGGGTTTTATTCAGACCATATTTTAAATTAAAGCAATAAATATTTAAATTTTTAACCAATACTATAAGAGAAGTTGTCTCAAGTTCCTCATTTTTTTCAAAACTAAAAAGGTCATAATTTTTTACCTATGAAAGAAGAATAGAAACAATGAAGAATTCGAATCTGTTGTGGCCGGAAAGCAAGGTTGACACGTTGATTGAAGGTTGAAGTCGAAAAGAAACTCGAAGCCCAACTATTTATCATCAGGGGTCATAAGTCACATCTCAATTCCTGGTTGGAACCCAGGCGCCCCCTCCGAACTGACTCGTAATGTCCGATAAGGTGAGTGGAATGAGTCTCAGAGGTTCAGTCTGATTGTTAAATCAGTCAGATATTGATCCGATGCCACTCCTGGCGGAGGTTGAAGTCTTCGAGGATTAAAAGGAGAAATTTGCAGAACTGTTGGTGGGGAGAGAGTTGAGAAAAGCTGTCGAGAGAGAGATTGGTTAATTTGGATTGAAGAGGAGTGTGGGTTAGTTGATTTGTATTTTTGAAAAGATTAAAAAGTTTTAAAAATATTAATCAAGTCCACAATTAACTTAATCAAGTTTTCTAATTATGTTCGACCCTTTAAGTTAGTCAATGTCACCAATCATTCATTCAAGACTTAAAAGACACTTTTCCTTCAATTTTCTCTAATATCACTTTGCAGTTTTATTTTATTTCAATTTTTTTCTTTCAAATTAATCCCTCTACAAAAAAATAAGGTTTTTAAAAATGTGTAAGCATTGAATTATTTATATTATAATATATAATTAGTAAATAAAAATAAAAATTACTGAACAACATCAATATTAATAAATTGAATGACAAAATATAGATTAAAAGAACGAACTATGTAATTCGATAAAATAATCTGTAAAAGTTAATAAATTCAAGAAAAATTTATACTATGTAAAATTAGTCAAATATATGAAATTATTTTGAACAAACGTGACATAAAACGTATAAAAAGAAATATGCATGGTATGTTTTTTTAAGGGGTTGAAAATTAATTTGAAAATTATATAAATCTAACTATGACTTTAAACTATTACTGAGAGCATAAAAAATGATTACATATATTGAAATACTTTTCATTCCAACTATTTAAAAATTTTGTACAAAATAGGATCAATATTTATACTTGTAAAATAGAAAATAAATAACTTTTAAGTAAAAAATAAATACACACAAATGAATTAAATAGGCTAATTCATTTTTGTTAGTCAGGCCCAATTGCCAGAGTGAAAAAGGCCAAAGCTCATTACTCATTAAATAGAAAAAGGAGTAACAAAGGGAAAAAGTTTTCAAAAAACTACCAAAACAATAGGAACTGAGAATCGATCCCGCGACCTTAGCATCAAAATAAACCCCCTTGACCATTGAGCTACGACTTTCATTTGCATTAAGGGGATTCATTAAAGTCATTATATCCTTATATTTCAAATTTGAACTTATATATAAAATGTAATTTTTCGGATGAAGGCGTTCGAGTGAACCCCTTCACCTCCACGTAGATCCGCCAATGTATATATGTGTGTGTATATGTATGTATGTATATATATATATATATATATATTCAATTTTATATTGTAATGTTTAATTTTTATATTGATGATAACATTTAATGTTATCATACACATCTTTATCATATTTATTATGTTACTAAAAAACAATCTAAAACTTATACATTTTATTAGATCATTCTCAACATTGTTTGACTAAATATCT
This sequence comes from Capsicum annuum, assembly GCF_002878395.1. Classification (NCBI taxonomy): domain Eukaryota; kingdom Viridiplantae; phylum Streptophyta; class Magnoliopsida; order Solanales; family Solanaceae; genus Capsicum; species Capsicum annuum. The sequence continues at coordinate 112,774,297 of NC_061119.1, forward strand.
AGCATGTAGGATAGTTTAATGTTACTGCATAGTAAAATAGTGTGGGTTAATATTTTACAGAAAAATAGCAAATCTTTACAAGTATTTGATAAATAATTATTTTTAAGGTCAAAAAAATTAATGTTTTACAAAGTCAAATGATTTGAAAGTCAAAATTTTAATTCATATATATCAATGCATTAACAAAGAAAGAACAAATAAAAATAGGCTATGCAGCAATATTGAGTGATTGATTACGATTTTGGATAATAGATGAGAGATAAAATATAATCAGAAATGTCATACATTCTTTATGAATTTCAGTTCCTAAAGATGAATTATAGAATGATTTGGTCAGAGAAATGTTTACTTCCAATCATTTAATAAAGTGTATAATATATTTGATTTAAAATTATGAATATATAATTTGTTGAAGAAGAGTCAAAAGAGCAGTAATTAAATCTCATTTTTATGATTAAGTTTTGAATGCAACATTCAGCTCTATTAAAATCATCTTTCCTATTTTATCTTAATTTTATTGGTATAATTAAAGTAGAAATTTTGTGGGATAGTGAAACACCTAGGGTTTTGACCTTTAGAAAATTTCTCGATTTTTGGCTTTTGGACATCATAGGACTTAGTCGTATGGTAACTAGTATGGGTTGGTTGGTTTCTGTCCAAGATACGATTGAAACATACGAGTCATATGTTAAGGTACTAATTGTAAAGTATCAATCGTATGTTGCCCTAAGTTTAGTCTAGGTGATTCTATTTTGCCTAGGGTACAATTTCATGGTACTAATCATATGGTTGGGTAGGTTTGTCTTGGGTGGTCGTATGTTGGATAATGTTGAGGTCCAAGGAGAGGCCTAGGGTACGAGATAAGGGTACCACTCGTACCCTAAGGTATGGTTGAGGCGGGATGGTCGTACCATCCTACGAGAATTTTAAGCAGTTTAAGTTGGGGGTAATCTAGAGATTTTTTCTCTTAACCTATTAAGACCCCATGACATAAAGCACATTTTTGGGGCTTCACTAACCTATTTGCAATCAATCAAACTCTCTAAAAAACTCATAAATTCTCTCAAGGCTCTTAGGTTAAGGAAGGCTAGGATTTCCTTCAAGGTGGTCAATTTGTGACTTACAAGGATGATTTTCCTCTTTCATCTTCTTAATCTAAGGCATGTTTATACTCCCTCATTGTTAGTTCCAACTAAAGACATGTTTTATGAATTGTTCTAATGGCATAAATGTTGTATGGTTTTGTGTTTTCAAATACATGTTGAGGGGGGGGGGTTGGTTACAATGGTTGGTTATGGTTTTCCCATGTCTTTTACTTATGGTTTTTATATTATTTGATGGTTTGAAAATTTGGTTGCATGGGAAGGGTTAAATGGTACATGATTTTGGCTTTGAAAACACTATGCCCCTAATTTGTTTGATAAAATGCCTATGAGAATGTTTTTGGTTAAGTTATTGGACTTTCATAGAACTATATATTATATAACTTGGTAATGGAATCCTAAATGGTTTAAATAGTTTGGAATGGTTAAATGGTAAGGTCTTGGTGGTTATGGTTGGTCTAGTTGAAAGCCTTGTGGAGTACATGGGATTCCCCCAAGTCAACTTAATAATGTAATCTATGGGTACATGGGAATCCCTTCTTCTTAAAAAGGATGGTTAAGGACATTATTTGCAAAGTATAGTCGGTATGATGATACCACTACTTATAGCCTTGGTTAATAATAAATGAAATGGTGGTTTGGTTGTGTGGTAATGGTTTTAACTGGGAAATAATGGCAGGGTGTAAAAGCTAACCATGAAGGTGTGAGTCCAATAGACGAATACTGGAAACTCATGTTTGATGACATGAGGATTGGTCATGGAGACCATATATGATACTTACGGGGAATAAAGAATCTTCTAAGTAGACTTGTACATATGTATCATGGAGAGAAAAGGGTACTCGAGAAACTCCTACTCCTATGGTATCTTTAATTCATGCAGCTATATGCATCGGGCCTCATTCAAGGGGTTACACTGGACCCATATAGCCCGTGGGTGGTTCTAGGACGGTTAAGCTATACATACCCAGGTTAATGGTTTTAAAGACATGCTAAACCCAGTTTTTATTCCCAGCATGGTTATATATATGTATGTATGGTTGTGAATGCATATGATTGATTTAATTTATTTTAAATATTGCCATTATTTTATCCTTATCTTGAGTATATGCTAGCATTCACCCAGCTATAATTTACCCACTAACCCGTCTTTGGGCGTTGTATCCCCATGTGATGCAGGAACCGATCATTCTACTCCTCCTACTTAGTGATTGAATTTAAGATTAACTGTTGGATTGAAGTGGTGAGTTTCTATATTCCGAAAGGCTCTATTTCATATCATGGTTGTTTTTATATACTCTGGTTATTTCATAGATATTGGTTTTGTCTATGGTTGGGGGCATGTCCCAACCAGATATTATTTTACTTTTAGTTAAAGGCTTTGTAAGACTACTATGGGTTGATATGGATGGTGTCGATAGTGGCGTCAGCCTCGGCATTGGTATTAGTATTATGGCTGATACTATTTGACGGTATTTATGATTGTTCCATCTTATTATGTTATGGACTCGTACTTGGTTATTATTTTAGTTCTAGGATGGTTATTGGTTGGGTATTGGATGGTTGGTCTTGCTTAGGTTGGTCACGGTTATGGATCTATCCCAGAGTCAGGAATTGTACAAATTGTTATCTTGTTATATGTTTAAAATTCATCTAACTCAGGGTACGAGTTTGAAGGTTGGGTCAGGTAATGGGGTTGTTCCCTATTCCTGGCTGGACTTGGGATACTTACTATGACAAGGCCCCGATTTGAGCCGTGTAAAGTTGGTATCAGAGCTTTAGGTTCATGGTCAATTGAGAGTCTACAAAGTCGTGCCGGATAGAGTCTCTTTTAAGGGTGTGTAGCATACCACACTCATAAGAGAGAGGTGACAAGCCATTTAGGAATATATCTTTTTCTTTGTATTCTATTTTCAAGCTTGGAGTTTAAGTCCTGGAATCTTCTCTAATTCCTTTTTGTTCGCCTTTCAGATCATGCCTCGATGATCTGATGCACACGAAAACTCCTCAGTCCTAACTGGGGATGATATTAATGGGACACGCTCTACTCATGGGATCCATATTCGGTCTAGGGGTTCATTCCCTAATTTTTTGGAGTTTTAATGGTTCTTTCTAGTCCTTCTCAGGATCCTCAGGCATACGTGACAAATGCAAAGTTTCATCAATCGATCCATGTGATTGCTCAGTTGGTAGCTTCTCAGGCTAAGCGTGGTGTATTTAGTATTACATCTTCTGAGGCCACAAGGGTTGGCTATTTTATGAGGTTGAGTCCTCCAACTTTTACTGGTGTTAAGATGGAGGAGGAACCTCAGGGTTTTTTAGATGAGATGAAAAAGATCTTCAGGGTCATACAGGCCATGAATATGGAAGGGATAAATTTTGTTTCCTATCAGCTAAAAGATATGGCGTACCAATGGTACGAGGAATGAGATCGGGCAAGGGGTGAGGTTGATAAGTCATCTCTGTGGGAGACTTTCTCTAATGCTTTTCTGGATTATTTTTTTCCTTAGGAGTTGAGGGAAGTAAAAGTAGAGGAATTTGTTAATATGAATTAGGAAAAGATACCGGTCAAGGAGTATGTGTTGAAATTTTACCAGTTGTCTAGGTATGCTCTGAAAATGGTGTCAGATATGAGGGCCAGAATGAGAAAGTTTGCTTTAGGACTATCTCGTAAGTTGATCCTTGAAAGCAAGACTGCATTTTTGATCAAGGATATGGATATCTCTAGGTTGGTTGTTCATATGCAACAGGTGGAGGAGAAAAAAAATAAGCTAAGGTAAGGGAAAGACAAGGTAAGAAGTTTAGGTTCTCTGAGCAGGATAGTGGATAATAACAAAGTGGTCGGGGGTGGTAAGTGGCCAAAGAATAAGTGGGGAAATTCTGGTTCTTTCTCCACAGCTAGTGTTCCCTACCCAAAGTAGTCGGGAGACAGGCATCAGTAGGATGGTGATAACTTCAGGGCACAGGGTGCCTACTCTCCGGCTAGTAAGGCTCAGTCGGCTTCTTCATGTCTTCCTTGTAGGTTCTATAGCCAGTTGCATTAAGGCTTCTATGATGAGGGGGGATAGGTGCTTCAAATATCATCAGCCAGGCCATAGGCTTAGAAATTATTTGGTTGGTAAGGTTGCTTTAGAAGAGAACAAGGTTTCAATTGCCTCTTCATCTAGTCTTGCACCTACGGGTGCTGCTTCGGCATCTGTTTCTGCTTTTGGTACCGGCATAGGCCGAAATAGGTTATACACTCTTGCGTCTCGATACGAGTATGAGTCGACGCCTGATATCGTGACTAGTACTTTATAACTTTTTTCTCATGACGTGTATTATTTACTTTATCTGGGGCACACTTTCTCTTATGTGATCCCATTTGTAGCTGTGTATTTTGGTTTTTATCCCGAGGTTATTTTAGATTCTTTTTCAGTTTCTACCCCGGTAGGTGACTTTGTGGTTACCAAAAGAGTCTATAGGGGTGTGTGGTATCTATTGGTAGTAAGGAGACTTTGATGAATTTGTTCAAATTAGATATAGTAGATTTTGATGTCATTCTGAGGATGGATTAGTTATACTCGTGCTATGCGTCCTTAGATTATCGGACCCATAAGGTTGTCTTTAGGTTCCCTGCTGAACCGGTTATTGAATGAAAGGGTGGTTCCCTAGCTCCTACTGGGAATTTTATAGCATATCTTAGAGCTTGGAGGTTAATCTCTAAAGGGTGTCTCTATCATTTGGTCTGGGTTAAAGACTCTAACTCGGAAGGTCCATTTTTGTATTTGATTCTGATGGTAAATGTAACGCCCCAAATCTGGTACTCAAAATGCTACACGGTGCCTGTAACCCCGAAGGAACACAAGCTAACCCATGACTGATATCTGTAACTAAGCACTGAATAATATACTAAAATTATGCAGAATACGTAAAAAGCTGTAAGGCCATAAGGTTCAAAACTGAATAAACATCTGAGAAAACAATGTCTAAAAATGGCACAACAAATACCAAAACAAATCTGAAGTAACTGTCTGGCATGCTATAGTCTGGAAGCCTCTAAACTTTCTGAATAAGGAGTTGATGGGACAGGTCCCTAACTAACTCCGATAACTAGATTAAACTGAAAGCTAAAATAGTAATGTAATCATCATGTCCTCGAAGGATGAGGACTCACAGCTGACTCTGACTGCTGAACAGGGATGCTACAGATGCTATGGAGCTCGTACTTCTAAACCTATGGTATAAGACACCATAGCAAAAATGCGTCAGCACTTTGAATATACTGGTATACAAGTGAGATAGGCTGAATGCAAATGGTTTATATGCATGAACAATACTAACTGACTGACTAACATGAATGTGAGAATACATGCATGACTACGTAACTGTAACTGAGATCATATAGGACTGGATACTGAGTCTACTGATATTGACCCCTGAGTCGTTGATAAGTGAGAAACCATAATGTGTTCTTGAGAGGATTTTGAGAGAATATAGTATATTTTGTTGTAATTGAGGCTCAAATTCGTGTTTTTGAGCTTATATAGGGTAGGAAAATTGACACTTTTATCCCTAGGACACGTATTTTAATTCTTGTGAAAATTTCCAGATTTTCATCCTTGGCGCAATGCGCTACTACCGCACCAAGTCATTGGAACTGGACAATTGGGAATCTGCATGGTGGCGCGATACAGAGCTATCGCGTTGCCACCTTTTTTGAGACCTGGAAGTTTGGCGCAATGGGCCACTATCGCGGAGCAACACTAGAAATTGACAATTGCTATTTAAGCTGGCTCCGCAGCGCGCTAATGGCTCAGGTGATACACTATCTCACTAAAAAGGCTCTAACTCTTCGCTCGGGTGTCGGATTTGGGCGAATTTGGTATCTATGGAAAGCTTATGGAATTTTCCACATGAAAAAAGTGAAAATATTAAAAATACCATATCTATAAAAGTGGATTCATCTTTCAAAGAAAGTTTCTAATATTCTTGGGGAAACATTTCAAGTTAGGAAAAGTACGGGTATTACAATATCTACAAATGAGACTGACTGAGAGGGGAGAAGATGAACTGACGTACATACTGAACATGACTAACTGAAACATGATCTCATGACTGACATGACTGAAGAGCTGAATATAATATGCTGAACATGCATGTCTGATATATGACTAATAAGCTGAATTCATGCATATCTGATGCATGGATAATTGACTTAGGAATACATGAATAAATGTTCTGATGAACTGAATTTCTCATAGTGAGAATGCATGTCTGATGCATGATTACATAACTAAACTAGTATATGAATGTATGACTGAATATGCAAGAGTACTTAGTACCAAGTTTGTAATGGGGATCTGAGAATGAACTGAATACCAAGTTCGTAATGGTAGCTTGACATGGAATTGAGTAAGTTTAAGAAAATTGTTAGGTGACTGAAAGGTACTAATGACCCCATAATTATGCTAGAAATATACATGAACGGGGACCTGAGAACATGACTGAGGCTGAAATATGGCATATAAACTGAATTTCGTGAACTAATCTAAGCCCTTAAATACATGGCTCACGAGTAAGATTTGAACTTGAGGGTCAACTTATGAGTATACCCTACTTCAAAATGGATTCATTTCGTGAGAAGAGAATGGGACACTTATGTTATAAAGGTTTGGGGGATCATAGAATATCTCCCCCTTGGGACACTATATCCCTCAAGAAATACTGTCTTGGCTGAGCTACGGAGGGGAAACTAAGGCGATGCGTAAGGCACCTAGTATCTGAATCGTGATTAATTATCTGAGATCTGAAACTTGAGGGCTGTTACATCATCTAAGGTAAAGCAACTAAGCTTCATGCACTGCAACTAAGACTATTAAAAGATTTATGAGGTGCTGAGCATGAATGCGTAAACATACTAACTTATTTGATTAAATGGATAACTAATAAATGAATACTGGGTATGAGAGAATGGTCTGTACTTAGTTCGAATAATAGGACTAAGGCTGTAAAACATTATGCATAGGAGATAATAATTAACTGGATAACATGAGGTAACTGAGAATGAATGATCAAAACTGCATCACCTCAAGAATGCAAGGCTAGACGTATATCAGGGTTTGGAAACATTCTATAGTCTGAGGTACTAAAACACTACTAAATAAATGACTGATAGCTATAGCATTGATCAAGCAAGTCTAGAACTAAACTAAGTTTCTGATCTGATTACTGAACTGAAGTTGGTATTATAACTACAACTGTAACTGAGATTCTAACTGGAAATGAATGTTGGGTTCTGATAATTGAGGTTTAGACTGAAATTGAAGTACTGAGAATGGATACTGATAACTACTTGGGGAAAGATTGGCATTGGTAAGGATCTGATGCTCAAATAAATACTATATCAACCTGAACAATCGACTAAGGCCTGAGGAACAGAGTACCAATATTATGGATTTATCAAGAGATTTAAACTAGAGGTATACATAATGTAATCTGAGCTTGACTGATCACTAGGAGTAGAGCATGAGTCATGTGGACTAAACATACGGTAAAACATGACATAAGTTGCATCACTTAAGTCTAAAATTTCTGTGTTCATGGAAAATGGCTCGTACTACTAAGGATGTTGGAACCTGTCCTTCTAGGAATTCAACATGCACACGATCCTATGGAAAGTGTGTAAAACATACATAGGTAAGGTGATGACTATGGTACAAAAAAATTGCCGTGAGATAAGAGTAGGTCAGGAATCATCTTTCCTTAATGATTACCTACACATACTGGAACTATAACTAGAATCTGAAGGCTTGAATTTCTGACCCCATGGTTTAACTGCTATGCAAGGTTTCAAAATAAAAAGGAACTCATAAATATGAAGAAGCGTGAACATGTAAACAAGAGATCTATAACATACCTATGACTACAGCAGGAGAATTTTCTTGATTCTGTTGGGACCAAAATGCATAGAGTCTGCTTGGGTGTTGCCCACTAATAGCGCTGAAATTGGCACCCTGCTGATTTGGGCGATCGAACTAAAATGATGAGCGGAGATAACTCTGATAACCTAACTAGGGGTAGTTTCTGACCTTGTGACCTAAATCACCACATCCGAAACATACACCACTGTCGGCTCTACACATACCCTTATGATGCTTACCACACTCTGGCAAAATAGATGAGTAAGAATCCTGTTCTCACTATTCTGATCCTTGGAGCCTGATGCCTTATTTTTATGGTCATTTCTGAACTTTGGTACTGAGGCACTAGCTGAAGAGTGAACTGGGGCTGAACATTTTTGACACAACTGAGAATGGTTACCACCATATGACCCATGTTGTGTAAAACTATAACTAACTATTCTGGCTCTCTTATTTTCTCTCTCATTCTTCTTAAGCTTCTACTTCTCCATCTGTTGGGCATATATCATAAACCTAGATATGTCCATGTCATCAATCAATATCGTATTTCTGCACTCCTTAACCATTCTACCTGATACCCCTGACACAAACTTACTCATTCTGGATCTGCTATCTGCTATTACATGAGGAGCGTACCTAGCTAACTGAATAAACTTGAGAGAGTATTCTATTAAGCTCATTATACCTTATCTGAGATTGATGAAATCTAACACTTTAGCCTTCTTCTGCTCTATAGAAAAGAACTTATCTAAGAAAACTGTAGCAAACTCTTCCCACTTTAAGGGATCTGTATGTGTACCCCTGTCTACCTTTCACTGTTTATACCACGTATAGGCTATATCTTATAGCTTATAGGTGGATAACTCTATGCTCTTACTAAAATTCACTCCCATTATGTCTGTGACTTTCTAAACATGACCGAGGAACTCCTGTGGATTCTCTTTAGACTTGGAACCGGTGAATAAAAGAGGATTCATTCGGGTGAAGTCCCGAATCCTTACTGCAGCAGAATTTGCCACTGGGTTGGATGGAACAGCAGCTGGCCATTCATTCTGGGCTATGACTGAACTGGCTAGAGTAGTGAATATAGTCCTGAATTCTGCATGAGAGACATGCTCATTCAAAAGATCTGGCTGGACGGGCTGAGGTGCTGATTGATTTCCATTTCCCCCTTCGCTAGCCCTTTTGGGAGGCATGATCCATAAACGAAGGGAAGAAGCAGATTTGACTGAGAGTTTAACTTTGATCCAATGCTCACTGGCATGACATGAATACTGAAAGAAGGGAAACTGTTCCTAAAACATCTCATAGCCTCCTGCACATAAGTGTGGTGCATGACACACGCATGTACAAGACTCTACTAGATGCGGCTTTTTAGACTTCCTAGGACACTATTGAACCTTAGGCTCTGATACCAAGTTTGTAATGCCCCAAATCTGGTACCCAAAATGCTACACGATGCCTATGACCCCAAAGGTACACAAGCTGACCCATGACTAATATCTATAACTAAGTACTGAATAATATACTAAAATTATGCAAAATACATAAAAAATTGTAAGGCCATAAGGTTCAAAATAGAATAAACATCTGATAAAACAATATCCGGAAATGGTATAATAAATACCAAAACAAATCTGAAGTAACTGTCTAGCATGCTATAGTCTGGAAGCCTCTAAACTTTCTGAATAAGGAGTTGATAGGACAAGTCCCTAACTAACTTCGACAACTGAATTAAACTCAAAACTGAAATAGTAATGTAATTATCATGTCCTCAAAGGATGAGGACTTACAACTAACTCTGACTGCTGAACTGAGATGCTACTGATGCTCTGAAGCTCGTACTTCTAAACCTATGGTATAAGACACCATAGCATAAATGCGTCAGTATTTTGAATATACTGGTATGTAAGTGAGGTAGGCTGAATAGAAATGGTTTAGATGCATGAACAATACTAATTGACTGACTAACATGAATATGAGAATACATGCATGACTACATAACTGTAACTGAGATCGTGATAGGACTGGATACTGAGTCTACTAATATTAATCACTGAGTCGCTAATAAGTGAGAAAAACTGATACTATATTACTAAATACTGAAGATATGATACTATGTTACTGATACATGAATAACTATTTTTGACAGTTCTGATTATGAAGAACTGGTTTGGTTGACTGTATCTGACAGTCCTGAAGCTGAATACTAATAACATGAGTTCTGAGAACTGATATAACTGATAACATGAGTGACTATATCTGATAGTACTAAATCTGATTGAACTAGCTGAGTTTCGTACTGTATCTAAATTTAATTGTATCTGACAGTCCTAAAATCTGAAGAACTATCTGAGTTCTTTAACTAAGATGAAAACTGAGACTGAGACTGAGACTGTAGAAGGTAATTATCTAATCGATATGCCTCGAAACTGAATTGGTGAGGTCCAACCTGCAACCCCAATTGGAAGGGTGTCAATATTATGCCACGAGTAAAGACCTGCTATGAGTATACCCTCGCTGACAGTGAGTTTTTTCGTCAACCCCTCCTAGTAGGTAACCCAAATAAGATGTATATATCTATATATCCCTAAACGTGTAGGGTGCATCTCAACCTATGCTGGATATGTAGTTCTGGAACACAAGGATTGTTTCTAAGGATCACACCCTCCACTAAATAACAGGTGAGTCCCCATCCTTAGGTTCACTTGGTTCTGAATCCTACTCTCAACTGAATAGACATTGAACTGATTAACTAAACTGAACTAATTTAACTAAACTGAACTGAGTAACTGATGATATCATTTAGTGAAGCTACACTTAATTTACTGAGTTCCATTGCCTGACAGAATAATACTGAGATCTAAGGACTGACTGAGAGTATTAAAGTTACTGAAACTTACTGGGAATACTAAGATCACGGAGATTACTGAACTATTGAGAGTACTGAGATTTCTAAGATTTCTTGAGTCAGATGACTGACTGAGTTCTATAGATCATGACTTGTCTGAGAATATCATGAATACATGACATGGCTCTAGGCACACAGCTAAGTTGTCAGGTACTATAAGTACCCCTATGACTCGATGAAAAGAAACTGACATAATATGACTTACTCGAACACATGACCAATAACACAATTCATAATTCATATATTGAAGCACTACATCAAATATGTGATATACATAAACTTGTACATAAATGGGTATTTCATAATATCATGCTAGTTGGGAACATTTCCTTCATATAGGCATTCAATCAAACACATGGTAGGCAAACTATATATAAACAACATTGTACAACAATTAGACATCATGGTTCAATTCTAATTTTATCATTATAAGGTTTAATCATAAGTTCACATGAATATACATCTATACTAATCAATTCCACATAAAATTGATCACCCAACATGTATTATAATTCAATTAATCATTCTCAACATAAACAAAACAAACCCAACATAAAACTCATAAAGAAATTCATAAACTTGAAGTTGGAAAAGAGATTCTTGGGCTTCATGGATGGAAAGAGTCCATGAATAAACAATACGCATACCTTGGTTCGTAAATACATGAAGATTGATAGAGGAAATTCTTGAACTTGAATCTTTTATGAAAAAACATAATGTATTCTTGAGAGGATTTTGAGAGAATAGAGTATATTTTGGTGTAATAGAGGCTCAAATCCATGTTTTTGAACTTATATAGGGTAGGGAAATTGACACTTTTAACCCTAGTACATGTATTTTAATTCTTGTGAAAATTTCTCGATTTTCATCCTTGGCGCGACGCGCCACTATCGCGCCAAGTCACTGGAACTAGATAATTGGGAATCTGCATAGTAGCGTAACACGAAGCTATCGCATTGCCACCTTGTTTGAGATCTGGAAGTTTGGTGCGACATTCTAATATCGTGGAGAAATACTAGAAATTGACAATTACCATTTAACCTGGCTCCGTGACACGCTGATGGCTCAGGTGATACACTGTCTCGCTAAAATGGCTCTAACTCTTCGCTCGAGTGTTGGATTTAGGCGAATTTGGTATCGATGAAAAGCTTATTGAATTTCTCACATAAAAAAAAGTAAAAATATAAAAAATAACACATCTATAAAAGTGTATTCATCTTTCAAATAAAGCTTATAATATTCTTGGGAAAAAATTTCAGGCTAGGAAAAATACGGATACTATAGTAAATGAGTTTCCTGGGGTCTTTCTGAATGATCTTCCTAGTGTTCCTCCATATAGGGAGATTAAGTTTGGGATTTATTTGATTCCATACACTCGTCCAATATCTATTCCTCCTTATAGAATGGCTCCGGTTGAGTTTAAGGAACTCAAAGAGCAACTTAAGAATCTTTTGTATAAGGGTTTCATCCATCCTAGTGTGTCCCCGTGGGGTGCACTAGTGTTATTCATATGTAAAAAGGATGGTTCTCTTTGGATGTGTATTGACTATCGATAGTTGAATAAGGTGACGGTTAAGAACAAGTATCCTCTTTCTAAAATAGATGACTTATTTGATCGGTTGCAAGGTGCCAACTTCTTTTCAAAGATAGATCTTTCATATGGTTATCATCATCTTAAGATTAGAGAGGTAGATATCCCTAAGACGGTATTTCATACCCCACATGGGCATTTTGAGTTCTTGGTTATGTCATTTGGGTTGACCAATGCTCATGCAATATTCATGGATTTGATTAATAGGGTATTTCATCAGTTTTTGGATTTGTTTGTTATTGTGTTCAATGATGATATTTTGGTGTACTCTAAGAGTGAGGTGGATTATGCCAATCACCTCTGTGTGTGTTGCAAACCTTGAAAAAACAACAGTTGTATGCCAAATTCTCAAAATGTAAATTTTGGTTGAACGTTTTCACTTTTTTGGGATATATTATTTCTAGTGAGGGGATCATGGTGGATACACAAAAGGTGGCAGTGGTTAAGAAGTGGCCTAGACTTATGACTCCAACTGACATTTAGAGCTTCTTGGGCTTGGTCGGGTACTATAGGAGGCTTGTGGAGAGTTTTTCAACGATAGTTGCCCCATTGACTAAGTTAACTCAGAAGAAGGTAAAGTTCTCTTGGTTGAATGTTTGTGAGTTTAGTTTTGAGAAGCTGAAGAATAAGCTAACTTCGACTCTAGTTTTAACCTTGCCTGAAGGTAATAAGGGGTTTGTGGTCTACTGTGATGTATCTCGGGTGGGACTTGGCTGTGTTTGATACATCATGTGATTGCTTATGCTTCTAGAAAGTTGAAGGAGCATGAGAAGAATTATCTAACTCATGATCTGGAATTATTATCTATGGTGTTTGCATTGAAAATTGGGCATCACTATTTGTATAGAGTGCACGTGGATATCTTCTCGAATTATAAGAGTCTACAGTATGTGTTCACTCAGAAAGAGCTTAACCTCAAGCAAATGAGATGGCTTGAGCTTCTTAATGACTATGATATGAGTCTTCACTACCATCCAGGTAAGGCTAATATTATTGTTGATGCTCTTAGCAGGTTTCCATGGAGAGTTTAGCTCATATGGATAAGGAGAGGCGGGAGCTGGTAAAGGATATTCACAGTTTGGCTAATCTTGGGGTTGCCTTTTAAACTTCAAGAATGGTGGTGTATCGGTACCGAAAGCATTTCTATCATCTCTTGGTGCAGAGATCAAGGGGAAGCAAATTCTAGATCCTCTCTTGGTAAAAATCAAGGGTGATGTAGGTGGGCAAAAGGTAATGGTACTTAAGATCAATAGTAATGGTACATTGCGGTACTATTGATTTTCAAGAAAGGGTACTGGTCGAGGTGTACGAATCACGCTATGTTGTTCATACTGGTTTGATGAAAATATATCATGATCTCAAGGAGATATATTGGTGGAATGGTATGAAGAAGGATGTGGTTGATTTTGTGGTTAAATGTTTGGTGTGTCAACAAGTGAAAGTTGAGCACATGAGGCTTGGAGACTTGTATCATAAAATTGAATTGCCTGAATGGAAATGGAAAATGATCAACATAGATTTTGTTATTGGTTTTCCTTGGTCTCGAAACCAATTTGATTTGATTTGGGTTATTGTGGATAGGATACAACGTCGTCTCATTTCTTGCCAGTGAGAACTAACTTTTTGGCTAAGAATTAGGTGAGGTTGTATCTTCATGAGATTGTAAAGCTTTATGGGGTACCTATTTTAATTATCTTTGATCGTGGTACATAGTTTTTATCTCACTTTTGGCGGTCATTTCAGAAGGGGTTGGGTACTAAGGTTAGTTTGAGTACTACTTTTCACCTGCAGATAGATGAGCAAGCAGAAAGGATTATTTTGACATTGGAAAATATGCTTCGTGTATGCGTGATTGATTATGGTGGTAATTGGGTTGAGCATCTACCTCTTGTAGAGTTTGCTTACAACAATAACTATCATTCTAGTATTGGGATGACCTTTTTTGAGGCATTGTTTGGTAGGAGTTGTATATCTCCTATTGGGTGGTTCTAGTGTGGTGAGGCGGATATGTTTGTCCCGAATTTGGTTTATCAGGCTATAGAAAAGGTAACGGTGATCCAAGATAGGCTTAAGGCTGCCTAAAATTGCCAAAAGTCCTATGCGGATATAAAGCGTAGGGACTTAGAGTTTGAGGTTGGGGATAGGATGTCCCTAAAGGTGTCTCCTATGAAGAGAGTAATACGGTTTGGGAGAAAAAAGAAACACTCAGTCCCCGGTATATTGGTCCTTGTATAGTTTTGAGGAGGGGTTGTAATATTGCATATTACTGGAGTTGCCTTCTAGTTTGAGCTCCATTCAGCCGGTATTCCATGTCTCTATGTTGAGAAAATGTATAGCTGATCCTTCATTGGTTGTTCCTTTGGAAGGATTGGGTATCTCGAATTCTCTATCTTATGAAGAGATCCCGGTTGAGATGTTGGATCGGCAGGGTTGTTGGTTGTGGACCAAAGATGCATCTTTGATTAAGGTTCTATGGCGGAACCACGAGGTGGAAGAAGCTACTTGGAAAGCGGAAGAGGAGATGAAGTCCAAGTATCCGCATTTGTTTCTGCTCTGGATATTCGTGCAGAAAGTATGTTCTCTTGATCACATCATTGTTTTCTAACTTGTTTAAAGGAAGGTTGATTTTCTTGCATCTTTGTTTTCTAACTTAGTTAAAGGTTGGAATGGTTATGTTAGGGTGTAAATCATGCTTGTACTACTTTATTCGTCATTAGGGGATGAATGATCCTACTAGGGAAGACTGAAATACCCTGGGGTTTTAACCCTTAGAAAATTTCTTGGTTTTTAGCTTCTAACATCATATGACATGGGGTAGTTCTCATATGATGGGGTACGATTTGGTTAGTATTGGTCGTATGGTGACCAATGTGGGTTGGTTGGTTTCTGTCCAAGGTACGGTTGGACCATACGAGTCGTATGTTAAGGCACTAATAGGAAAGAGTCAATTGTATGTTGCCCTAAGTTTAGTCTAGGTGATTTTGTTCTGCCTAGGGTAAGATTTCATGGTACTAATCATATGGTTGGGTATGGTTTGTCTTTGGTGGTTGTATGTTGGACAGTGTTGGGGTCCAAGGGTGGCCTAGGGTACGAGATAAAAGTACTACTCATACCCTAGGATACGGTTGTGTAATACCCCATATTTCCTTAGCTTAAGATTAACTTTCAGTCCATGAGTTATCCAATATAAAAATTTTGAAATACTCAGCATTTTTCATTTTAGAGCATGTCATTGCGTAGGAAATTGAATTACCTTTCCAATAATATAAAATTTACCTAAATCTAATAACCGAGTAAGAAATTATAGCTATTTTAAGTTTCAGTAGTTAAACACTGTCATTCAGGCCAGTAGTATATTGCGAAGTATGTCAAAATGACAATTGTCCATTTACAGTGAGGTACCACCATACCGGCGCATCGCGCCACAACTTATTTTCACATTTGTTAATTTTCAATGTACTAACGCGATCCCATCGCGTCATGGTGAACTTCCAGGTCGCATCTAAGGTGGCAACGTGATATCACTGCATCGCGCCACCAGCTACATTCCAAGTTGGCAATTTCCAGTGGCCCAACACGATCATGGCGCGTCGCGCCAACGGCCCAAATCGAAAAATTTTGACAAAAAATGAATGTTTCGTCCAGGGTTAAATTAGTCTTTTCCCATGATTTTATTCTGCCCAGGTGTGAGATTAAAGCCCTGAAAATATTTTAAACCATTTGATTATTAACTTTTCCCCAAATTAACAAGCTCTCCTTCTCAATTAACAAAACCCTAGCTTCAAGAATCAAGGTCAAAACTCAAGAATTTCTTCAAGCACCTTCAAGAATTAACTTTCCAAGGTATGTTAAGTGTTCATTTATGGGTTCCTATCACCCACCACGAATCCGTTTTCAAACTATAAGATTGTTGAATTATGAACTTCCATGCTTGAATCAAATTGAATTCATGTTCATGTTATTGTTGGGTTTTAGTTCATGATTGAATAATAAGCTTTTATGAAATTAATCATTTTATGTGTTAAATTACATGATCTTCATGATAAACCCTTCAATTTGCAAGTGATTTATGTAGCCATTATAACTATATGTGTTGATTATTGTATGATTTAAGCATGCTCCCCATGTGTTTGATAAAATGCCTATGTGAATAAAATAGCGTCATTATAATATGATAGCATGTATTCTCCATTCATGTATGAGTAAATGCATTACAAGTGTTCGCTAAAATGTCCCAATGAGTGGATTATGATCAAGTAGCCATTATTATGTTTTCAAGATTATGCTATGCTTTACTTTTTATGCTATCGAGTCCTGGGGGTATTTAATACCCGATAATTTAGCTGTTTACGTAGAGCCAGTGTTAGTTACAGAATAGTATTGGTCATGTCACGATTAGTAGTACTCTCAGCCAGTTACAAAACTTAGTCAGTTATAGAACTCAGGAAAACTCAGTAAACTCAGTCTCAGTCCAGTCTAGTTCAGTATGCTCAATTTAGTGTCTTTCAGTTGGGAGTAGGATTCAGCACCGAGTTAACCCAAGGATGGGGGCTCACCTGCCAGTAGAGGGTGTGATCCTTAAAAGCAATCCTTGCATTCCAGAACTACGTAGCCAGCGTAGGTTGAGACATCAACCTGCCAGTTGAGGGTTGATGAGGTGTTTTACCTACCAGTAGAGGGTACCACCTCTCTCGTTTAGGGCACCTGCCAGTAGACGGTGACTCTTCAGTATCTTTACTTGTGGTATGGTACTGACACCCTTCCAACTAGGGTTACAGTATGCTAAAAACTCCAGACTCAGGTTATACAGCTCATGACTATGTACTCATGGCATGTTTTACAGTATGCTTAGTTCCTATGACTCACGCTATGCTCCTAACGATCGGCTAAATTTAGATTATGTTATGTATATCCTCAGTTTAGATCTATTGATAAATCCATGATGTTGATATTCTATTCCTCAGGCCTCAATTAAGTGTTGAGTTCAGTATAGTATTAATACATGCTTCAGGTCCTCATAATTTAACCCTTCAGTGAACTCTTCTGTTTTCTTAGATAGGAGAGAGTAAATGTCTTATGTTAAGAAAAGATGTTTGCATACTTATTTTGCACGAGGCTATAGTTATGAAGATAGGCTTGAAAGTCAGGATAGTGTGCAAGTAAATGACTAGTAAGGAGTTGTATTTAGTTGCTGAAGGAGGAAATTAGAATTTAGATAAGAAATTAGGAAAATACAGAGTGTGGGTGTCTAATCAGATCCTCGATTCATGTCAGTCTCCACCACATAGTTATCAGAACTCAATTACAGTCTCAGTTCAGCATTCAGCTCAAAAACTCAGTTTAGTCCCAGGTTTGCCTAACCATAGCATACAGTTACCAGTTATTCAGTTATCAGTATTCCAGAATCATGTTACAAGCTTGGTCCAGCATTCCTCGATAATACAGTTTACAAATATTCGTGCTCAATATCCCATGTTGCACAGTCAATCCTAACCTCATATGCATAATATTATACCCTATAGTTTTAGTCCAGACTAAGTACAGTTCACTCTTACATGACCAGTACTTAGCTATCAGACATTCAGTTAATCAGATAAGTTAATATGTTTATGCATTCGTGCTCAGCATCTATGTGAATGTTTTCAGTAGTCTCAGGTGAAGTGTTGTACTAAGGTGGAGAGTATAGTTGAGAGTGTATTCGACGAATATGTCTAGGCTTAGAAATTTGTAGATGCAGTGCAAAGGCTTACTCACTCTATCTTAGATGATGTTTCATAGGCTTTGCCTCATATTACAGAATTTTAGCCAGGATGTAATTTTTTATTCAGATGTTTTATTCAGTCCATGCCAAGATTCTTTACTCCCTAAAGTCACTAGAACTCTGTATGAAGGGTATCAAAGAAATGCTCCAGTCGAGTATAAGTTTTCAGCATGAGTTAGTCTGTAAAGCCAGCCATCCAGTTTAGCAGTCAGGCAAACAAGTTCGTATGGTTAGGTTTCCCATCTTTCCATTTAGTCATACTATCCAAAGTCTCATGAATATAACTCTTCCAAGATGGAGCAACTGGTAGTTACGAGTTCAGTTCGGTTCATGTGTTATGCCTCAGTTTTAGATCCTAGGTATTCAATCATAATTCAGTACGTAGGTGCCCCATGCATCGTCTCAACTTCTCCTTAGTATCTTAGATAAGTTAGTATTCTTCGAGGGACATAATATCCCAAGGGGGAGATGTACTATAGCCCCCGAGCTTTCATGTCCTAAACTTTCCAGTTTCTCTTCACTTAATGAACTTAATTTAGGGTATAGGGCACTTATAAGTTGACCATCTCGTTTTAATATCCGTTGTATGACCAGTTTTATGTCATGGTGTGTATTCAAGGAAATCAATCCAATTCATGATATTCAGTTCATGTACCACATTTCAGACTCAGTTATGTTCTCATGTTCCCATTCATATATGTTCAGTAAAGGATCTCAGGGTCATCAGTATTCTTAACTTAAGGTAACAATCTCCCTTAGATTAACTCAGTTCCATTCTCAGATATAGTTATGAACTTGGTATACATTACCATTACATATTTAGTCATCCATTCATAAATTAAGTCAGTCATACACTCATGCATCAGATATGCATGTTCAGTATGAAAACCCAGCTTATCAGTAGTTTTAGTCATATATTCCATGCATCATATATGTATGTTCAGTGTAAGAGCTCAGTTTATCAGTAGTTCAGTCGTGTAGTCATGCATCAGATATGCATGTTTAGTGTGTAAACTCAGTCCATCAGTGCCTCAGCTTAATCAGTCTTATTTGAGGATGAATGTTCCTAAGGGGGAGATATTATAATACCCTATATTGCCTTAGCTTAAGATTAACTCTCAGTCCATGAGTTATCCAATCTAAAAAATTTTAAATACACAATATTTTTCAGTTTAGAGCCTGTCATTACGTAGGAAATTGAATTAGTTTTCCAACAATATAAAATTTGCCTAAATCCGATAACCTGGTAAGAAGTTATGGCTATTTTAAGTTTTAGTCATTAAACATCGTCATTCAGGCCAGTAGTGCATCGCGGAGTATGTCAAAATAGCAATTTCCAGTTTCCAGTAAGGTACTGCGATACCGGTGTATCGCGCCACAGCTTATTTTCATATTTGTTAATTTTTAGTGTACCAACGCAATTCCACCACGTCGCAGTGAACTTCCAGGTCGCATCCAAGGTGGCAACGCGATACCACTGCGTAGCACCACCAGCCACATTCCTATTTGGCAATTTCCTGTGGCCCAATGAGATCATGGTGCATCGCGCCAAGGGCCTAAATCAAAAAATTTTGACAAAAAATAAATGTTTCATCCAGGGTTAAATTAGTTTTTTCCTATGATTTTATTCCGCCCAAGTGTGATATTAAAGCCCTAAAAACATTTTAAACCATTTGTTTATTAACTTGTCCCTAAATTAACAAGCTCTCCTTCTCAATTAACAAAACCCTAGCTTCAAGAATCAAGGTCAAAACTTAAGAATTTCTTCAAGCACCTTCAAGAATTAACTTTCCAAGGTATGTTAGGTGTTCATCTATGGGTTTCTTTCACCCATGGAGTCCACGAATACATTTTCAAACAACAAGATTGTTGAATTATGAAATTCCATGTTTAAATTAAATTGAATTCATGTTCATGTTATTGTTAGGTTTTAGTTCATGATTTAATTATAAGCTTTTATGAAATTAATCATTTTATGTGCTGAATTACATGATCTCCATGATAAATCCTTCAATTTGCAAGTGATTTATGTAGCCATTATAATTATATGTGTTGATTATTATATGATTTAAGCATGCTCCCCATGTGTTTGATAAAATGCCCATGTGAATGAAATAGTGTCATTATAACATGATAGCATGTATTCCCCATTCATGTATGAGTAAATGCATTACAAGTGTTTGCTAAAATGTCCCAATGAGTGGATTGTGATCAAGTAACCCTTATTATGTTTTCAAGATTATGTTATGCTTTACTTTTCATGCTATTGAGTCCTGGGGATATTTAATACCCGACAATTTAGTTGTTTACCTAGAGCCAGTATCAGTTATAGAATAGTATCGATTATGTCATGATCAGTAGTACTATCAATTAGTTACAGAACTCAGTCAGTTATAAAACTCAGGAAAACTCAGTAAACTCAGTCTCAGTCTAGTCCAGCTCAGTATGCTCAGTTCAGTGTCATTCGGTTGGGAGTAGGATTCAGCACTGAGTAAACCCAATGATGGGGGCTCACCTGCTAGTAGAGGGTGTGATCCTTAGAAGTAATTCTTGCATTCCAGAACTACATAGCCAGCGTAGGTTGAGATATCAAACTGCCAGTTGAGGGTTGATGAGGTGCTTTACCTGCCAGTAGAAGGTATCACCATTCTCATTTAAGGCACCTACCAGTGGAGGGTGACTCTTTAGTGTCTTTACCCATGGCACGGTACTGATACCCTTCCAACTGGGGTTACAGGTTAGACCCTAAATTTATTTATAAAAAGGGCATGTCGGTTAGATGATTACCTTTCACTGTCTCAGTTTCAGTCTTCAGAATAGAGTTTAGTTCAGTTCTATAGAATCAGGACTATCAGATATAGTCAATCAGTATCAGTAATCTTAGATTATCCGTTACTCAGTATCAGAAATCAGTACTTAGCTTCAGAAAACTCAATTACAGTATATGTATATGCACAGTATTGCATGCTCTATATTTATAGCAGTTTCGGTTATCTATGTACTCTTATGTTTAGTTACTTTGTATCATTCAGTTAGTTATTATTCATATATATGAACCCTTGCATCCAGCCTTACCTCATCTAGCATACCAGTACATTACACGTACTGACGCATACTCTCTCTTTGCGCTATGATGTCTTATATTATAGGTTCAGATGCTCAGGTTCTCAACTGCGTATAGACAGATCTAGATTTAGCCAGCAAATTAGATTTAGTAGTGAGTCCTCATCTATCGAGGATATTTTTTATTCTATTATTTGTAGTAGACTCAGTATTTTAGTAGATGGACATAGTTGGGGGATTGTCCCATCAACTCCACCTTCATACAATTCAGTTAGAGGCTTTTCAGACTAGTTTTCAGGCAGTATTTAGTTTTACAGATTGTTATTTCAGTTGATACGTTTTATTAGTATTTATAGATTTTAAATCTTATGGTATTTCAGCCTATTTTCTGCATTTATTGCAGTATGTTTATGCAGTGCTCATAACAGATATTATTCATGGGTTAGCTTGTGGTCCTTTGGGATCGTAAGCACCATGTAGTATCTGGGGTATAGAATCGGGGAGTTACAGGTTGGGGTGGGGGTGGTCGTACTATCTTGCGAAAATTTTAAGCAGTTTAAGTTGGGGGTAATCTAGACATTTCCCCTCTTAACCTATTATGACCCCACGACATAAAGCACCTTTTTGGGGCTTCATTAACCTATTTGTAATCGATCAAACTCTCTTAAACACTCTCAAATTCCTTCAAGGCTCTTGGGTTAAGGAAGGTTAGGGTTTCCTTCAAGGTGGTAAATTTGGGTCTTACAAGGGTGATTTCTCTCGGTCTTCTTCTTAATCTAAAGCATGTTACTCCTCCCTCATCGCTAATTCCAACTAAAGACATGTTTCATGAATTGTTTTCATGGCATAAATGTTGTATGGTTTTGGGTTTCCAAATACATGTTGGGTTTTTTGGTTACAATGGTTGGTTATGGCTTTCCCATGTCTTTTACTTATGGTTTTCATATTATTATGATGGTTTGAATATTTGGATGCATGGAAAGAATTAATTGGTACATGGTTTTGGCTTTGGAAATACTATGCCCTCAACTTATTTGATAAAATGCCTATGAGAATGTTTTTGGTTAAATTATTAGACTTTCATTGAACTATGCATGGTATAACATGGTAATGGAACCCTAAATGGTTTGAAATGGTTAAATGATAAGATCTTGGTGGTTATGGTTGATCTAGTTGAAGGCTTTGTCGGGTACATGAGATTCCCCCAAGTCAACTTAATAATGTAGTCTATGGGTATATGGGAATCCTTTCTTTTTAAAATGAATGGCTAAGGACATTGCTTCTAAGCTATAGTCAGTATTACGATACCTCTACTTATTGCCTTGGTTAATAATAAATGGAATGGTGATTTGGTTGTGTGGTAATGGTTTTAATTGGGCAATAATAATGAGGTATAAAAGCTAACCGTGATGGTGTGAGTCTAATGGACGGAACTAGAAACTCATGTTTGCCGACATAGAATTGGTCATGATGACCAAATATGATACTTATGGGGTACACGTCAATCCCTTTAAGTACATTTGTACATATGTATCGTAAAGAGTGAAGGGTACTCGGGAATTCCCTACTTCTATGGTATCTTCAATTCGTGCAGCTACACATATCGAGGCCCGTTCAGAGGGTTACATTGGACCCATATAGCCCGTAGGTGGTTCTAGGACGATTAAGCTACATATACCCAGGTTAATGATTTTAAAGGCATGCTAAACCCGGTTCCCTTTCCCAGCATGATTATATATGTATGTATGGTTGTTAATGCATATAATTGGTTTACATGGTTTTAAAGGTTACCATTATTTTATCCTTATCCTTAGTGTATGGTAGCGTTCACCCGCTAACCTATCTTCGGACACTGTATCCTCCATGCGATGCAGGAACCAACCGTTCTACTCCTCATGCTCTATGATCAAATTCAGGATCAATTTTTGGATTAAAGTGGTGAGTTTCCATATTTCGAAAGGCTCTATTTCATATCACGATTGTCTTTATATACTCTGATTATTTCATTGATATTGGTTTTATCTATGGTTGGGGGCATGTCCCAACGAATATTATTTTACTTTTGGTTAGAGTCTTTATGAGACTACTATGGGTTAGTATGGGCGATGTCGGTAGTGGTGTCAGCCTTTGTATTAGTATTGGTATCATGGTTGATATCGTTTGACTGTATTTATGTTTGTTCCATCCTATTATGTTATGGACTCATACTTGGTTATTGTTTTTGTTCTGGTATAG
Organism: Capsicum annuum; assembly: GCF_002878395.1. Lineage (NCBI taxonomy): Eukaryota > Viridiplantae > Streptophyta > Magnoliopsida > Solanales > Solanaceae > Capsicum > Capsicum annuum. The sequence continues at coordinate 112,797,863 of NC_061119.1, forward strand.
TTATAAGTTTGGTATTGGATAGTTGGACTTGCTTGGGTTGGTCACGGTTATGGACCTATCCTAGAATCTGAAATTGTACAAAATGTTATGTTGTTATATATTCGAAATTTATCTGACTCAGGGTATGTATTTGGTGGTTGGGTCGGGTAACGAGGGTGGTCCCTGGTCTTGGTTGGACTTAGGATGCCCATTACGATAAGGCCTCGATTCGACTCGTGTCAGATAGAGGATGTGGGGGTAGGAAAATGATAGATGTAGATGAGGGTAGGGGAGTTAGGCCAAAACTAATTTGGTAGGTGTGGGGGTTACGTCAATTGAGGTAGGTGTGGTAGAAGGGGTTGGATTGATTGAAGTAGGGGTGGGCACGGGGTGAAAAAAAGCTTTTATTTTTGTTTTTAATTAGTAAGTAATATTATAAATTATATGTGCATAATTTTTCAATTAGGAGGAGTAAACTTTAAATTTGAAATAAAAAATTAAATTAAAAACAATCAAGTACTTTTAGTGTGGCCATAAATTTAACGTAATAAAAAATCAAAATGATTTAGAAGTAAAAACTTCAATTTGTATGGATCAATGGACTATTAATAACAAATAAATTAAAAGTAGGCTAAATTTAATAATATTGAGTGATTTCTTAAAATTTTAGATAAAAGATAAAAGATAAAATATTATAGAGGATGTCATATTTTATTTTTGAAAATTCACGTAAAATAAATTATAAAATCTACAAATTTGGTTCTGAAATTTTTTGCTTCCAAATCATTTAATAAAGTGTATAATATTTTAATTTAAAATTACAAATAGATAATTTGAAGAGTTGAATGGCCTAAAGAATGAGAAACTACATATCATGTTTATGATTGTATTTTTAGAAAAAACATTGAGTTCTATTAAAATCATCCTTTTTATTTTATCTTAATTTTATTGGTATAATTTGAAGTAGAAGTTTGTGGAGTAAGGGGCCAAGGATGGGCAGGGGTGGTAGATGTACGTGAGGGTGAGCATAGAGAAAAATAAATTTGGAGGGTGTTGGGATGAGGGTGGGGGTCGGGGTACGGAATAGGGGTAGGAGAAAAAAATTATTTTTTATAATAAGCAATATTATAAATTGTACGTGCATAATTTTTCAATTAAAAGAAGAAAATTTTAAAACTTGGGGTAAAAAGTTTTGGAATTAGAAATAATTAAGTACTTTTAGTACGTCAAGAATTCAACGTAATAAAAGAAAAATAATTTGCAAGTTAAAATTTTAATTTATACAACTGAATGCATTATTAACAAAGAAAGAATAAATAAAAGTAGGCTAAATTTAATAGAATTGAGTGATTTTGAATAAAAGATGAATGATAAATATTAAATAGATTATCATATTTGATTTAGAAAATTCATATAAAGATGAATTATAGGATAAACAAATTTGGTTAGGAAAATCTTTACTTCCAAATCATTTAATAAATCCTATAGTATTTTGATTTAAAATTATGACCAGATAATTTGAAGAGTTTGAAGAACCGAAAAAAGAGTAATAAATCTTATATTTATGATTGTATTTTTGAAAGGTACATTCTACTCTATTAAAATCATCTTTCATACTTTATCTTATTTTCATTGGTATAGTTTGAAGCAAGAGTTTTTATGGGGTAGAAATAGAAGCGTGGGGCTAAAAACATAAGCCTAAAAGTCGAATTATAAAACAATAACTATTTAATAATATACTATATTTACTATTTTTGAAAATCAACAACAAAATGTTATATATAAGAATACCAATTTCATTTTTTTTATATAAAAATATCTAAAATAATTGTGATTATGATCAGTAATTTCACTATTAACAATTTAAAATATGATAAAATGATACAATTGAAAATCTAAAAATTTTATTTATTTCAAATGAATAAATTAATATTTTTAACGATACTTTTAAAAAATATTATACGCATTGCGTGAGTATTTATACTAGTTACCCTTTACGTTTAATTTTACTTGTCATTTTTTGATTTGACACATCAACTAAGAAAAATAATTAAGAACATGACTATTTTACCATAGTACCCTTATTAAATGATGTTTTCATTGTATTTTAAAATTAATTTATATAAAAAATAATTAATGCTAAGGCCAAATAGAAAAAAAAAAGTTATCCTTTTTTAATATATTAAAAATGACAAGTTAAAATAAAAAATTTAATTAAAAAATTAATGATAAGTAAAGCGAATGAAAAAAATATTTAATAGTTATTTATTGAGACAATTGACTCACAGTACAATAGCAACTGGCCATTGAAACACGTTGTTGGAAAAAGGCACCAATAAAAATGGAAGGATATCTGGGGAACAAAGACTTCTATAAGTTTATTTTTTTAATTAAATAGATTATGTTATAAATGTATTTACATTATAGAGAATGTCTATGAAGATCTATCAAGATCTACTTTGATATCTATTAGGATTTGAAGCATCTGTCTTTTACTTAGACTAAAAGTAAATTTTCCCTATAAATAGAAAAGCTTCCTTTATTGTAATCATCCTTCAAGAGAAGAAATAAAAATTTCTCTCTATTTTCTCTACTCTTCTTATTGTTCTTTATTGTTTTATAACACGTTTTCAGCACGAGCTTTAGCCTACTGACTAGATGGAGAAAATCTTTCGCTAGTAAATCAGGTAATACGTTCCAATATAACTCTTGCCTTGTTAAAACTATGAATTAGTTGTATAACCAAATTTTGTATGACTATGATCATCGGTTAAACTGCAACTAATTGATTATAGCATGAACTGGAATGGAAACTGTTTGCATGTAACAATTTATATTTCATTCTTTTTCACAAATATCAATGTTCATTCTGATAATTTGTTCACTTACAGTAGTAAAATTATACTATATAATATAAGAAAAGTTATAATTGACAAGAATGCTATTATAGATAATTTCTTACTGTATGCACGTTTTGCTAAAAAAAAACCCTGTGTTATCATCTTGATTTATCAAGTTAGAATTCTCGATCTTAGTTTCAGAATATTTTGATGTATTCTTTCTTTTGTAAAACAAAGATTGTGAACTTCTTTTAGTGACTAGCTTTTGAATATTTCTTTGCCGTATTATGTTATTGATTGAGGGTAAGATGATGGATTTAAATTTCATAACACGTCAACTTAAAGTCGTGATGTACCATGATGCTAAAATATTGGGTTTAAGTCCCAAGGATTTATAGCCTAAGACGCCTTTATATGGATAAGACATTGAGTTTGAATATCAATGTACCATATTGATATTATTATGATGGCTAAGGCAAAATAATGGGTGTTTGGTGAAAAGTCATGAAATTCAACCCATTGAATATGCTCTACTCCATGAAGTGAATGTGGTAGCAACATATGATAAGTCTGAAAAATGACAACTTACTTCATTTTTGAGGTTATATGATTGCAGTGCATAATATGTCTGAAAGAAGACAAGTGATTGAATGGACGAATATACGTGTGGAGGGACAATATGATAATGATCATCAAAAGTGATGATATTTTCATACGCATATTATGATCATAAGATATGTTAGAAAAAAAAAATCTCTACATCATATGTATGCCTCAATTTGATTTTGTGGTAGCTATCATAATTTGATACACTTAAGGCATGATTATGTTTCATTCTTGGGGAATGAGAAACTTATTAATGCAAATGTGCACTTGATTGTGATGGTATTACAACGCACCTCCGAATGAGGCAATATAACTGAGAAGAGTTATTTCGAAATCTACTTTTAAAGTAGTAAATCTGAAATTTATTCATGTAATAGTAAATCTGAAATTTACTAAAGAAAAACGCATGTCATGGTAAACTTGGAGTTTACTAGAGTAAAAGTTCATAAATTGACATGAACGATTCCGACATCTCAAAACTATTGAACATATATTGAAGAATTGAAAAATTCTTCATTAACTTTAATGTTGCTTGTTCTCATGAGAAGTTGGTTGGACCAACTAGTTTTGGGATTGGATCCCTTAAAATCTGAAAAGTATAAAAGGTGAAAAAGGGCTCGTTTACCTATCATAGGATATGTTGAAAAAATGCATCAATAAGATGATCATATGTACATTTATTGTCAACTTGCAGTTTTACATTCATAAAGTTGATTGCTCAATAAAATTGAGTTAAGAACATAATTTTCAGATTGTGCAATCAAGAAAGTTATCTTGATGATGATGGTTTGGCATTGAATGCCTTCGATAAACAGCTAAACCATCGCTAATGAGAACAGAGCTTCATGTGCTGGTCTGAAATATGATATGTTGCATACAATAACACTTGTATGTATTAAACCAATAAATTATGATTATTTCTTCCCCCTCAGTTGGTTCAAGGTCATGAACCAACTATTCTATCTAATAGTTTTGATGCGCGGTATACGATTAATGAATATATCATGTTGCACAAAGATGGATTCCTTAAAGAAGTAGAGGATGTATGTTAGTTTTCCTAAGATAAGGGGGAGATTATAAGCATCTATGAAATATGTTAGGAATTATCATAAAATCTTCATTCAAAAGATAATTCAAGACATATGCCGAAAACATCTTATATTTAGCTGCAAGTGCTTCTATTTTGTGTCCTTAAAGGATAAAGTTTATACATGCGTGAAGCTTAATAGACCAATCGGTTCCAAATGAAATAATCCTTGAAAAGAATAAGGAGCAAATAATCATAATAAGAAGGCAATGAGCTCTTGAAGTGCCTACGACATAACACTTCATGAAACCTTATGAGAGGTTCATGTACCTGAAAATAATAAAGTGATAAGATCTCAAAATGTTATGTCGCATTGTGAACTGATACTAAATGATATATCATCAATAACTTTGACATAATATTTGCGCAATATTGTGAAAGATTATGAGGATTTTAATTCTACGTTAATTTAAGCATGCTAATGAAGAAACATTCATCAAGTGACCTGAAAGGATGCATTTTGGTAAGCGTAAAACTTATTTGATTTATAGTCCATATACTTGAAGATGTCACACTTGACATGTTGGATATTGTTACTTGACAAACATCCATATAAAAATCCCTAAAGGATTCAAAATGCCTGAAGCATATAAAATTTCTGGGAAATTTTTTACTATCCTCATAAGATATAATTTGATGATTTGAGTATTATTAAACTCTTGGAGAATTTTCAAAAGCAATAAGATTATTTGCTGAAATGAGAAATATACCAATTTGGATTGGTTATGAAGCACCATATCTTAGTACAATTGGTGCACTCATGTGTCTTGTAAAATACTACAAGACCCAATATAGCCTTTCACTCAATTTGTTAGCAAGGTATATTTCTACTCCTACTAGGAGACATCGAAATGGGATAAGATACATGAGTTTATTTTATTCTAAAAATTGTAGTCCCGATCTTACTGGTCATGCTGATATTGGGTACTCATCTAACTCGCATAAATCTCGGTCTCAAACATACAATGTGTTCACATGTGGGGATACTGCCATATCTTGGAGATATACAAAGTAGTCTATCGTAGCCACTTCATCGAATCATGCTGAGATAATAGCTATTCATGAAGCAAGCTAAGAATGTGTATGGTTGAGGTTCATGATACATCTCATTCGAGAAAAATGTAGTGTGAAATATGACAATCTACCCACAATTTTATGTAAAGATAATTCAGCATACATAACACATCTTAAGAGAGGATTCATAGATGGAGATAGAACGAAGCACATTTTGTCAAAGCTTTTCTACATACATGAGCTACAAAAGAATGATAATATTAATGTGCAACAGATTTGTTCAACTGACAATGTGACTGATTTATTCACCAAGTCTTCTCCTATTACAACTTTTAAGAAGATGGTGCACAAGATCGGGATGCAAAGGTTCAAGGATGTTCTCATTAAGGGAGTTAATACACGCTGTACTCTTTTTCCCTTACGAGGTTTTGTCCCACTGGGTTTTCCTTGTAAGGTTTTTAATGAGGCAGCTAATATGCGCATTGTTAGAAATGTGTACTCTTTTTCCTTCATTAGATTTTTTTTCCTACTGGGTTTTTTTCTAGTAAGGTTTTAACGAGGCACATTATCTATCTAGACATTCAAGAGGGAGTGTTATAAATGTATTTACATTATAGTGAATGTCTATCAAGATCTACTTTGATATCTATTAGGATTAGAAATATTTGTCTTTTACTCAGACTAGGAATAAATTTTTCCTATAAATAGAAAGGCTTCCTTCATTGTAAATCATCCTTCAAGAGAAGAAATAAGAATCTCTCTCTATTCTCTCTACTCTTCTTCTTGTTCTTTATTATTTTATAACAGATCACAAGTTTTTATTTTTTGGAAAATGACTCATTTATGAAAATTTAAATTTATTTATGATTTAAAATTTATTACAAGTTTTAAAAGTTATAAATTAGTACACAAATCACCAACTTACAAAATTTAAACAAAATTTTTGCACCAAAATCTCTTACACATTTTATAAATTAGTTCAAAAATTGATTTGCAATGGACAAATTTACTATCTATCCAATCGATATTTGGACAGATCAATTATTGATTCAACAAATTAATTATCGATCTGACCGATATATGGACAGATTAACTATCGATCTGACAGATCGATTATCGATTTGATTGATATATGAACAAATCGATTATCTATCCGACAAATCGATTATCGATCCAAATGATATATGAACAGATTGATTATCGATTCGACTGATATATAGACAAATCGATTATTGATCTGACCAATTACATATATATACATAAACCCTTTTCCTTTTGAAAAAAATGAATAAAAATTAAAGAAGAGTAGAAAACTTATAAATTTGATAGTATATAAAATATTTAGGTATAAAGTACTAGTAATTTTAAAAAGGAGAAACTTGAAAAAACAACTAGTTTTTAGTAAAAATGGAGAAGAAAAAAATTAGAGAAAGAGAAATAATTAATTTAAAAATAAAAAAATAATTAAAAATTTATGTTTTAAGTATATTATAAATATTTTTATAATTTTTAATATGTTATTATGATCTAATTCTTTTTTAAATTATTTTTTTGTTTTGTTTAAAATGTGAAAATAAAAATAATCATTTTTCTAATTGTAGCCAAATTTTCTCAGATATTTGCGTACACTTTCAAACGCATTACATAGCGTGAAATCGGAAGAGGCACAAAGCATCAATGGAGGCCGGAGTAGAGAAGAAAACGGCCATCTCTCCGAAATCTAAGAAGAGACCTCGCCGTAAAAGAGAAGTGCCTCCAACTGAAGTTGGCGACATAGAGGACATCAGTTTCAGTAAAGACGAAACCCTACAAATTAGGGCTTCTCTATTGGAATGGTATGATAAAAATCAAAGGGACCTTCCTTGGCGAACAATGAGTGGAGGTTTGGATGAGAGAGATAAAAGGGGTTATGCAGTGTGGGTTTCTGAAGTCATGCTTCAGCAAACTAGGGTTTCAACTGTGATTGATTATTTCAAAAGATGGATGAACAAATGGCCTACTCTTCATCATCTCGCTCAAGCTTCTCTTGAGGTAGCTCTTATACCTGGTTCATTTTTTTGTTTGATGGAATTCAGCGTTTCTGTTTTTATCTACCTTGCAGGAGGTGAACGAAATGTGGGCCGGTTTGGGGTATTATAGACGAGTTCGCTTTTTATTACAGGTCAGCTTCCTTTTTTTTGAAGAGAGGGAGACATTCATTCTACATGCTTGCTGACTTGTGAAAACTTTTCTTCTTCTTCCTTCACTTATTAGTTAATTTCAAGTAGCACCAAGATAAAATCACAGTACCTGAGATGGTGATAGCAATAACCAGTAACAGAAGAAGAAGATATAATGTAACTAGAGCAAAATAAGTTCATTCTTAATGATTCTCCCCTTGCTACAATACAGAATACAAGGAAGAAAAGAGCTGATGTGGCATAACCACTTCTGGGGTTCAAAATGAAATAAAATAAACTAAAAACTTGACTTGAGGGACTTAATTGTAATTGCAATAAATATCCCTAACGACTTCTAACCGCTCTGTCTATTGTTCCGTCATAAATCGTATCAGGTCCCCCTGGACGACCACTTCGTTGTCCTCAAGGAAGGAAGGAAGGAAATCTGTGTCTAACCTCCTGAGCCTCCTCCCAAGTAGTCTTATCTTCAGGGAACTGATCCACAGAATCAACCACTGAGCGATGGCCTTACTTCCCTTCTGAATTAATCTTCGGTCTAGAATTTTAAGTGGCCGTGGACGAAAGGGACTGGATATGTTCAGAACTGGGGGATGAAAAATGCGATCAGGAATAGCATGGCAAGGTTTGAGAAGAGAAACATGGAAAATTGGGTGCAAGAGCAAGTCCGGAGGCATAACTAGTCTGTAGGCTACTGCCCCAACCTTGTGTTCTATCATATATGGGCCATAGTATTTAGAGGAAAGCTTGCTAAAATGATGATGAGACATAGTGACCTGCCGGTAAGGTTGAAGCTTGACATAAGCCCAATCTCCTTCACGAAATTGTCTGTTCGTCCTGTGTTTGTTAGCTTGATCTATCATCCTTTGTTGTGCTCGAGCCAGATGATACTTAAGTAGTTGAAATTTGAACTCCCGAGTAATCAAACTCCTATCCACCTCCTCTATCGCAGATTCACCAGCCAAGTAAGGCAAATGGATAGGAGGTGGTTGTCCATATAAAGCCTCGTAGGGAGTACCATGTATACTCGAGTGGAAGGATGTAATGTAGCACCATTCTGCATAACTCAAGAACTGAGCCCAAGTAGTAGGAGAATCAGACCAAAAGCATCGAAGATATGTTTCGAGAAATTTATTAACAACTTCAGTCTGGCCATCAGATTGTGGATGATAGGCCGTTGAAGTATTGAGAGACACTCCTTGAATAGCAAAAAATTCTTGCCAAAACTTGCTAGTGAAGATAGGATCTCCATCACTAATAATTTCAGCAAGCATACCATGAAGTTTGAAGATATTATCCATGAACAGGTGGGCAATATCAGAAGCAGAATAGGGATGAGATAAGGCAAAAAAGTGAGCAAATTTGGTTAATCGATCTACCACCACCCATATAGTAGTCTTACCCGTAGATTTAGGCAATCCCTCAATAAAATCCATGCTTACACTACTCCAGGCAGTAGAGGGAATAGGAAGAGCTTGCAACAAACCAGGATAAGCAATGGTCTCGTTTTTGTTTCTCTGACAGATAGCACAATTCTTGACGTAAGTCACGACATCATCTCTCATACCCTTCCAATAAAATAAAGAAGCCAATCTCCTGTGAGTATTATCTATGCCCGAGTGACCACCCTGGGAGGAGGCATGCCACAAGTGGATCAAATCATGTCGCAAAACTGAATCTGCCCCAACTACTAATTTTCCGTATCTTCTGAGTTGTTGGTGGATAAGAGTATACCCCTTGACATTCCCTCCAGGTTGTTCTAATTGCTCAATCAAACTCTTTAAGTGTAGGATCATCCTGCCAGCTGTGCATATCTTGCAGCAAGTCTGCTCTAACAGTAGAAAGGGTTAGAGCTACTAGTTCACCAACGGGTAGTCTAGATAAAGCATCAGCCACTTTATTATCTCGTCCCTTTTTGTATTCAATAGCAAAATTGAATTGTAACAACTTAGTGACCCATTTCAGTTGTGAGCCAGTGTGTAGCTTTTGTTCGAAAAGAAATTTTAAGGCCTTCTGATCAGTTTTAATGACGAATGGGCTGCATCGCAAATATTGGTTCCATTTAGACACGGCCATCACTAAGGCCAACAATTCTTTATCATACACTGATAAGGTTTGATGTTAAGGAGCCAACCCTTTGCTTAAGTAGGCAATAGGCTTGCCCAATTGCATCAGGATAGCTCCGATCCCAACATCAGAAGCATCAGTCTCAACCAGAGGCGGAGCCAGGATTTCAACGAAGGGGGTTCCATATTCAAAGAAAACTTAGGATTTCAACTAAGGGGGTCATATTCAAAGAAAACTTAGTCGAAGGGGGTTCACCACCTACCATAACCACATAAAAAATAATTTTAATCATGTATAAATAGTATATTTTTCCGTCGAAGGGGTTCGGGCGAACCCCCGAACAGAAGGCTGGCTCCGCCCCTGGTCTCAACAGTGAATGGAATAGTAAAATCAGGCAAGGTGAGCAAAGGAGCTGAAGTCAATGCCTCTTTTGAAGCAACAAAAGCCTGCATAGCTTCGTCAGTCCACACAAAACTATCCTTCTTTAGGAGATCATTTAGAGCGTTGCTGATAACTCCATACCTTTTGATAAATCGTCGGTAATAACCGGCTAGGCCCAAGAACCCTCTCAACTGTTTGATTGTTCGCGGAATTGGCCATTCTTTAACAGCCTGGATCTTTTTATTTGTTAGTAGCCACCCCTACCCCTGCAGCTGAAATAAAATGGCCCAAATATTCTACTTCGGCTGCTGCAAATACACACTTAGATTCCCTGTCAAAGAGTTGATGTTTTCGGAGGATATCAAAGGCAATCCGGAGGTGATGAATATGATCAGAGAAAGGGAAAGGTTTGCTGAATATTAAAATATCATCAAAGAAAACCAAGATATACTTCCGCAAATGAGCTGAAAATATATGATTCATTTGGGCTTGAAAACTGGAAGGGGCACTAGTCAACCCAAAGGGCATGACTAAGTACTCAAAATGACCAGCATGAGTTTGGAATGCAGTTTTATGGATATCCTCCGGTGCCATTCTAATTTGATGTTGTTCGGACCTTAAGTCAAGCTTAGAATACACCTTGGAACCTCCCAACTCATCCAACAATTCTTCAATGACAGGAATGGGAAATTTGTCTTTTATTGTAATCCGATTCAAGGCTCGATAATCAACATATATCCTCCAACTTCCATCTTTTTTACTTACCAAGACGACGGGTGAAGCAAATGAACTAGAACTGTGTCTGATTAATCCTTGGTTTAATAGTTCCTGAACCATCCTATCTATAACATCTTTTTGCACAGGAGAGTACTTATAAGGCCTGTGATTCGGTGCCGTGGCCCCATCTGATAAAGGTATATGATGACCAAACATTGCCCTGGAAGGAGGTAATTTCGTAGGCTCTGCAAATAAGTCAAGATAGTCGTGCAGGACAGCTTGAACCATCTTGTCTTCAGTGCTTGAGCTCCTCGCTGATTGCTTCGGAGGGCTAGAAACATAGGGTTTAATCATAAATAACTGAACCTGGTTAGTTGACCCCTTCGGGACAGAATCATAGTCAATCATCTTAAAGTTGGGGGTCACCCCTTTCAACGAGAGCAGTTTGCCGTGATGTTGAAACTCCATTGTTAGCAACTTGAAATTGAACTTGATATCACCTAATTCATAAAGCTACTGAACTCCTAAGACCATGTCACAAGAACCCAAGGGCAATAGTAAAAAATCAGCCTTAAAGGCCGTGCCCTGCAATAACCACTCTAAACCTTTACAAACCTTGTTAATTTGCACTGAGTTAC
>NC_061119.1:112812368-112824659 GCF_002878395.1 Capsicum annuum
TGTTGAAAATGCTTAAGTGCCGGTGACTTTAAATGTGAACTTTTGTTTAGAAGGTGATTTTGTTGGTTTCTTTATTTATTTAAAATGCTTAAGTGCAGGTGACTTTAATTGTGAATTAGTGTTTAGAAGGTGTTGTTGTAGGTGACTTTATTTGTTAAAAATTCTTAAGTGCCGATGACTTTAATAGTGAATTAGTGTTTAGGAGGTGATTTTGTTGGTGACTTTATTTGTTGAAAATGCTTAAGTGCCGGTGACTTTAATAGTGAACTTTTGTTTCGAAGGTGATGTTGTTGGTTACTTTATTTGTTGAGAATGCTTAAGTGCCGGTGACTTTAATAGTGAATCGGTGTTTATAAGGTGATGTTGTTGGTGACTTTATTTGTTGAAAATACTTAAGTGCCGGTGACTTTAATAGTGAATTAGTGTTTAGGTGGTGATGTTGTGGTTGACTTTATTTGTTGAAAATGCTTTAAGTGCCGGTCACTTTAATAGTTAACTTTTATTTAGAAGGTGATGGTGTTGGTTACTGTATTTGTTGAAAATGCTTAAGTACCGGTGACTTTAATAGTGAATTAGTGTTTTGAAGGTGATGCTGTTGGTGACTTTATTTGTTGAAAATGCTTAAGTTTTGGTGACTTTAATAGTGAATTAGTTTCATTTGTGCCTTTGTTAGTTGAAAAACCTTAAGTTTTGGTGACTTTAATAGTGAACTAGTATTTATGAGGTGATGTTGTTGGTGATTTCATTTGTTTAAAATGCTTAAGTGCTGGTGACTTTAATAGTGAACTTTTGTTTGGAAGGTGACGTTGTTGGTTACTTTATTTGTTGAAAATGCTTAAGTGCCGGTGAATTTAAAAGGAAACTTTTGTTTAGAAGGTGATGCTGTTGGTTACTTTATTTTTTGAAAATGCTTAAGTGTTGGTGACCTTAAAAGTGAACTTTTGTTTAGAAGGTGGTGTTGTTGGTTACTTTATTTGTTGAAAATGCTTAAGTGTCGGTGACTTCAATAGTGAATTAGTGTTTAGAAGGTGATGTTGTTGGTGACTTGATTTGTTGAAATTGCTTAAGCACAGAGCTCGCTGAACAGAGAGAGAGGTATGCTGAACAGATTGCGAGGCAAAAGAAGACGGAGGAGGCAACATAACAAATAAGCATGCTGCAGTTTCAGCTGTTTCTTTCAGACGCAAGAAGTTATTCCTCCGTGTCCTGGGGATGCAGTTCGAGTAGCTAAAGGTCTATCCCCATGGATGATTTCGGCATGGATGGTGATACGGAAGACGAGGACGAATTCGAAGATGATGATGACTTTTAGTTTTGAGATTTTTGTATGTCTTCTACTTTAAATTTGAACATTTTGCTGTTTCAAACTATTGTGGTAGTTTTTTCATACAAACTTTTGTTGCACATATATTTTATATGTCTTGTACACTTATGAAAGTATTTATATTTGGGTTTTTGTTGTTGGAAATGTTGTATTTGGATTTTCATTTGGTGGTACTGTTAGAAATGTTGTATTTAGATGTTCAGTTTTTATTTTTATTTTTAAATTTCCAAAAACACCAACCACAAGTGGTCAGTTTTTTTATATTTAACCTCAGAAAACCGACCACTTGTGGTAGGTTTTTAATTAAATTAATTAATTAATTAAATAAAAAATCTACCACAAGTGGTAGGTTTTTAATTAAATTAATAAATTAATTTAATAAAAAACCTACCACAAGTGGTCGGTTTTCTATTAAATCAATTAATTAATTTGATAAAAAAACCGACTACATGTGGTCGGTTTTTTGTTAAATTAAATATTTAATTTATAAAAACCAACCATGTGTGGTCGGTTTTCTATTAAATTAATTAATTAATTTAATAAAATACCGACCACATGTGGTCGATTTTTTTAATCAAAAATTATTTTTAAAATTTTAAAAATATTATAATAAATTTTTTAAAAATATAAATATTTTTTTTTAAAACCGACCACTAGCCGTCACTATTTTTCCGACCACGTTTTTTGGTCATTTTTTTGGTAGGAAATTGGATAAAACCGACCATCTGTGGTCGGTTTTCTCGTTTTTTTTAATAGTGTGACAAACTAGATTGCTGAGATCATTGCATCTCTACGATTATTTTCAAAATGGTTAGGGAAGAGCGCACAAACATGGGGAAAATAGGGCAGGTGCTAGGTTCCTCCTATAGCGACACCCAGCTATAAATGCCTCACTACAGTAGGAGCTTTCCGCTATAGCAGAGCCGCCTACGGGATGTTCGCCATTATGGCAGCCCACTTGACTCCAGTATGCTACCTGCATTCTCTTTTTCCCATTACCCACATAACACTACTATTTAGTTATTATATATATCTCACCTGCTAATCTAGGACCAAATCCCATAAACGTAAAAGTATGAAAGTTAATCGAAACACTTGTCTTTACACTCCGATTATCAGGTGAAATCAAACATCAACGGACACTTTTAATCTTCCTTGTCCAAATTTCAAATGATATTTGATTGTTCTTAGTTATTTAAAAAATCTTGAAGTATACACAAAACTGTAGTAGGGTGAGTAGAAGGAAGGGAAAGGAATTAAGGAAATGATCACTATATATGGATCGGAATTTATATTCAGGTCTAGCATACTTAGGCGAATTATGCAGCAGATGCTCAAACACTTATTTGTAGCTTAGGCGAATTATGCAGCAGATGCTCAAACACTTATTTGTACACTCTGATCATCAGGCAAAATCAAACATCAATGAACACTTTTAGTCTTCCTCAAACATTTAGGTCTAGCATACATAGGCAAATCATGTAGTAGACCTTTACAATTATCAATGCTAGGCAAATCATGGTTAAAAAGGCACTTTAACCACCCAACAACATCCTTACCCTTCATTCACACTCAAGTTTATTACGCTTATTGAATCCTGAAAGATACACTTTAACAAGTGAAATATCTTTAAGGACAGTACCAATACACATGCCTCAAGCTAGAGAGTTTCCATGATTCTTCAATATTTACTAACACTTACACCAACATGTAAATTAAAAAATTTCAGTTAATCTATTTAATTTTAAAAAAAAAAAAAAAAAAAAGAGGAACATTATTATTTTTTATAATCTCCAGTTATGATAAGCGCTCTTCGGGATACTCTTTAAAATTGAAATTCCTCAAAAAGCAGTGAAAACCGACGGCCATAAAAAATGAACTCAGTTACTTGGAGTTCTTTAATCACTGTTCGAATTCTGTTTGTGTTTGGAATCAAATATAGTTATTCATTTTACCCAAATAAATTTAAAAAAAGAATGCAGGAGATATAATCATCTCATAAAAGATGAAACTTCGTCAATCAAGTCTGATTATCATTACTTACATCAGAAAGAAGAGAACCAACCAAAACGGGGAAAAGGAACGAAGGAGTTAACGCTCCAAAATTTATGCCTGTGCCCGGGTGCACAGACTATTTTACAACCATTAGATTCCTGGAACAGCTGGCACTGCTCCCACATCCGCTTCAATTCCCTAAGTACAGAATCCAATGCATCTGCTTAATAAAGCAGACGAGCTTGGAAACATATGCCAATAAGATACAAAAACTAAACAGCTGCACAATAATGTCTTCCATGGCTAAATTTCCAGTTACTACGGGAACCTTGAATGTTTCCTGAAACCAAATAAGATCATTTATTGTAGCTATGAATTATGAGCATGTATTCTCTTAACCTTTTAATAGGGATACTAGAGGGAGCAATTCAATTCTTAAAAAGACAGTGTATGTTATCATTCTAACCCATCAACACATTTCCTTGGCTGGAAATCTTAAAAGGAGAAACTCTCTTCAAAATAGGGTGGGTGTTTATGAAACAACAGACATCACCAGGAAGTTCAATAATAGTTGAAACAAATAAAAACTCAATCAGAAAATAAAGAGACCTTACACATAATCTTACATCAGGAGGAATCACGTAGAAAATGACGGCAGAATTTAGAGAAGTACCTGCATAGTCAGTTAAGGTATTGCTGGCACAGCCACTCAGCCAGTACCATCTCTATCTTCTTACTGCTGTCTTCCTCCTCCTTCCCGGGATGGTACTCTGTTCAGTTTGCTTGTGTTTCTGTACCATGGTATAAACCTGCATTAGAAGAAAACTGTTGGTCATCATCGGTTCATCATTCCCAGTTAGATATTCAACCAATATGAAAGCAGCAGGAAAGTCGGTTTATTGATCAAGAGATTCTTTATAGACAGGACATCCCACAAATAATAACTCTTGGTTGCAACGTTGACCATTGAATTAAGTGTTCGAATACAAGTCTCAGATGGTAATAGGAGAAACTAATGTTGAACATCTGAACACAATATTAACGTTATTTTCTATTCTTGCTAACTATGTTGCACAATGTAAGAATTTGAACATCTGGTAAACAGTCACACATGAGCTAAGCACAAAGTAACAAAATAATTTCATATAACAATCACTTTATAATGACTACTTGGAGATATATTTACACGTTCCACAGGTAAAGATCTTGATGAGTGCATTATACATTAAGGAAGAATATTCAACTTAAGATATGAATTATAAGTCATTATGCAGCAGTCAGAAAGATATTTGCTGTGTCAGAGTTCTTATTTCCTTATTTACAACTAACATATATGATCCATCACATTTTTTCACTATAGCATTCAACTACACTGGAAGGCCGGTAAACCCAGCATCCGTTGATTTTCAGCGGTACCTTTCTTACTCCAGATGTTAATCCCATGTTACCAAGGTTTTCGTTATCAACATACTTCCATGTAATACTTTCTTTGCCCTGCTTTTTGTAGTCGATGCTTCTATTTCCTACATTTCAAAAGAAAGCACATGCAGTTAAGTATATAAAAAGTTGCTACATTCTAAGCACTTGAATCAATTATCGTGAGATAGTAAGCCAACACATAGAATGAACCTTTTGCATGTAAGACCAATAACTCCACGTACATCTTGAGGCGTATATGACTGAAGACGTGGACACATTCTCCAATATTTTCTCGTGAAACTATTCGAGTGGACTCTTTAAGATCTAGATTGAATGATGACTGTAAATAGTTATCAACTGCTTTTCTTCTCGAGGTCAAGTCTGCTTCCTTCTCCAAGAGAACTGATGGAAACTCCCAGAGGCCGGCAAGTAGACCTTTGTTTGGTCTTTTTACAAGAATATATTTGCTGCTGGATTGAGGTCCCATTGTTTCCTGGCAATTCAGTATCTCTACGACACTAACAGCGGAAAACTCATGCCTTTGTTTGGCCTTCACAACTTTTGTTGGGTAATCTGTAACATGAACTAACTCGTTCTCCCCAGAGAGTGATAAAACATGACATTGAGCAGAGATCGGGCATGCAGCACAACCAGGATTCGAAAGAGAGCATAACGTAGCCCCAAGTTCCATAAGAGCTTGGTTGAAATCTCCAGGCCTACAAGGATCAACTAATTGCCCTGCAAGTTTCCTAATTCAAAAAGAAAATATACCACGACACAGGATGAAAAACTCATTCAGAAATAAAGTAATATCTGAAAGTGTGATTACTAGTATCTGGCATGAAAACTTCTTAAGCAAGATAGTAATTTATATCTTTCTCTGAATATATTTGATATGAAATAGAAAGAAAAGATAAGTAGAATGATGCAACTCTCTATAGTGTATTGTTCTTCAAAGTTAATTACTAACTATCACAGTAAGAAAGCAACAAAATCTGCTTTATACATCACAAAGACTCACCAAAAACTCTTAACTGTCGCTGCGTCTTTCGGATTCGCTGATATGGTCTTAAGCCTAGAAATAACCCTCACGACATTTCCATCAACAACAGGCACTGCCTACAGTAATAACTTAGAAAATGTGAGAAAAGGAAAAGTGTATTAGTGCGACAAAAGTTTGCAGAACCTATTGACCTTTCTGAAGGCAATTGATGCAATAGCACCGGCAGTGTATTCACCAATTCCTTTGATCTTGCGAAGATCTGAAACAGTCTCTGGAAACCTACCTCCTCCTTCAACCACCTCTTTTGCACCCTGCAAAAACACAGATATTTATAATAAGCAAATACAACAACAAACACTTCAGTAGAGCTAAGAATGCTATTTGCAACATCTTAGCAGTAAATTTTAAGTTGATTACAACCTGCAGTTTGCTAATTTGCAGCATCTTAGCAGTAAATTTTAAGTCAATTACAAACTGTAGTTTCTTAGTCTGCAAACAATTTGATACTTCAATCTCTTAGTCTGCAAAAATTTAATGAAACAGAATTTAGACTCTTCGCCTTTAGCTAATCAATTGTCACTTGGCAACTAGAAGAACTACATAGTTGGATAAGTGCTGAGTTCCACTGTAGGAATATGTTCTATCCAGTTAATAAACAGTATGCTGCTCCTATAAAGTGTCTAATTCTAAGTGGCACTGCTCTTTGATTGCACAGCTATATCAACCAACTATACCTCAATCCCAAACTAGGTGACATCAGCTATATAAATCCTTTGTATCTATTTGTGCTCCCTTTGGTCCAATACTAAAAATATTCATTTTTTCAATGCACTAGGGTTCTCTAAAACTCACACTTAGGGGTGTACAAACCGAACCGTTAAGTCAACCCGAACCGATGAATCAAACCAAACCGAGGAAAAAAACCGACTTATGTTTGGTTTGATTGGTTTGGTGTTGGCAAAAAAAAACCGATCATTCTTGGTTTGGTTTGGTATTAGAAAAAATAAAATCACACCGAACCCAAACCGAACCGACGTAATACATATATAATTTTAATTTTTTATACGTAAAAAAATATTACTTATAATCTACTTTCTAATTACTTTTATTATTTTTTTATATTCAGAAAATAGATATATATTCTTGGACCCTTAATTATAGTATTTTTTCATTAATAACAAATTAATACAAAGCCCAATATCTAGATCTATATTTATATTTATAATCTATATTTATATCTATAATCTATATCTATAATATATTAAAAGTGTGAAGGGCCTTAGAAATGTTGTTTGAACTTTTTGTCCTTCATTATAAATTTTCGCTTTAGACAAAATCATTTTTTCACTATTTTTTTCTAATTTTTAAAAGTTAATAATTAATTAATATATATTTATGGTAAACCCTTTTCTTATTAGAAGTCGTCAAAATTAATGACAACTAATACTTGTTCCATTAGTTTAAGATAAAAGCCTTAGAATAAGAAAATTTTAATACAACAACAACAAACTCAGTGTATTCCCACCTAGTGGGGTCTGGGGGGTAAGATGTACGCAGTCCATACCTCTACCTCTGAAGAAGTAGAAAGGCTGTTTCCGATAGACCCCCGGCTCAAGGCACGAGATACCACACAAACACATAGTAAAGCACAGCACAAGATTACATAACATAAATACGGCACCCATAAGTAATATAAAACAGAGGAAAGCACACAGATTCGTAATAAAACATGGAACACGGACTCATAACAGGAATAAAACCCCCACCAAGTAATTCCCTACACTAGCGACTCAAACTGGCCCTAGTCCTCTGCCCTAATTCGCGTCCTCCAGACCTTCCTATCTAGGGTCATGTCCTCGGTGAGCTGTAACTGCTCCATGTCCCGCCTAATCACCTCACCCCAGTACTTCTTCGGCCTACCCCTACCCTGCCTAAAACCATCCAACGCTAGCCTCTCACACCTACGGACCGGGGCATCCCTGCCCCTCCTCTTCACGTGTCCGAACCATCTCAATCGAGCTTTCCGCATCTTGCACTCCACTGGAGTCACACCAACCTTCTCCCGGATAGTCTCGTTCCGAACTCTATCCCCTCTAGTCAGTCCACACATCCAGCGCAACATCCGCATTTCTATCACCCTCATTTTTTGGATGTGGGAGTTCTTAACTGGCCAACACTCCGCTCCATACAACATGGCCGGACGGACTACCGCCCTGTAGAATTTGCCTTTAAGCTTGGACGGCACCTTCTTATCACACAGCACCCCCAACGCGAGCTTCCACTTCATCCATCCCGCCCCAATACGGTGCGAGACATCCTCGTCAATCTCACCGTTACTCTGGATCACGGACCCGAGATACTTGAAACTCTCCCTCTTACATACCTCCTGTGATTCCAGCTTCACTACTACCTCATTCTCCCGCCTCACGTCATTAAACTTGCATTCCACATACTCTGTCTTGCTTCTGCTCACCCTGAACCCTTTAGACTCAAGGGTTTGCCTCCACACCTCTAATTTGTCACTTACACCCCCTCGAGTCTCATCAGAACTACATCGTCTGCAAAAAGCATACACCACGGCACCTCCCCTTGAATACGCCGCATCAACACATCCATCACCAACGCAAACAAAAAGGGACTAAGAGTAGATCCCTGATGCAACCCTGTCAGGACAGTGAAATGCTCTGAGTCTCCTCCCGCCGTCCTCACCTTAGTTTTCGCTCCATCATACATATCCTTAATTGCTCTGATATATGCCAGCGGTACTCCACTCACCTCCAAGCATCTCCAAAGCACCTCCCTGGGGACTTTGTCGTAGGCCTTCTCCAGGTCGATAAACACCATGTGCAAGTCCTTCTTCCTTTCCCTAACTATTTTTACTAAAAAACACGTCCCACCTCAAAAAGAAAAAAAAATAAGTAGTGTCAGATTATAGTTAGCATACGACCTAATTTCTTTCTTTTAAGTATGGTTTTTGATTTAATTAGGAGTCCTTAATTTTTTTTCTTTTAAGTTTCTTTTGTCTTGATTTTCTATAATAATTAGTTTTTTTAAAAAAAAGTTTCTCAAATTAGATTAGATTTCTTCCATGTTTCATCAACTCTTTCTTAAAAGGTAAAAAATCGTACATCTATATATTGAGCATTCCTTTTTTCCAATAAATAATAGAATAACATACACAATTTAATTGTTAAAGAGTAAGTTCAAGAGAAGATTAGTTTTATGTTCTTTAATATTAGTTTTTAATTTGTAGGTCAACAATATTAAATATTATGCATCTTTTATTAACGTTCTTTTATCGTATAATTTATTGTAATTTCAATTGTTGGCTTTCGCATGATGTGCAGGTAAAGAAAAATTATGTGAGTGTGTGGTTGAGACTTCGTGCCGATTACGAGAGGATTTAAAGGTGTGTTTTTTTTTAAAAAAGAATTACTTCTCATTCATATTAGCACGATTTATGTTGTTAAGGCGTTGATTAGAAGTACACGTTCTGCTCTTTGATTCGATTTTATCAAATTTCAATTCAATTCTTTAATTTACAATTTTAAAAAGTATACATCGAACACCGAATCGAACTATTTCAGTTTGGTTTGTTTTCTTTCAACTTCGTTTTTATTTGATTCGGTATTCATAAATATTTGAACTTTTTGTCCTTCGTTAAAAGTGTCTGCTTAGACAAAATTATTTCTTCAATATTTAAGAATTGAAAATTTATTAAATATTTTAATAAAACATATGTTATGTTTGCACTATTTTATTAAAGTGTGAAGGATCTTTGAGAAGTGATTTAAATTTTTTGCTATTCATTAAAAAATTTTGCAATAGACAAAATCATCTAATTTTAAATAATCAAATGTTACGCGTGCGAGACACGTGGGGTTTAACTAGTTAATATAAAAACCTAAAACTCTTTAATTGCTTCACTTTTTACATTTTACTTTCCAAGTTTTCAGAGAGTTCTCATTATTTTCTCATCTTACTTTCATCTTACTTTTCTCATTCGTCAAGTTGTGATTTAGGTTTGTTTCACTTCTTTCTCTTTTTATGGAATTATGTTATAATTAATTACTTTATGGAGTTAAGTTTTTAATAAGTTGTCTAATTCTTCCTTCTTTTGTGTGCTCACATTTTATGTGAAGAAAACTTTCAGACAAGCTACTGTGACTAGTGACTTAGAAATTGAACTACTTAGGTATCCACATAATATTATTTTGAGAGGTAGTAGTTTAGACGTCTTAGTAATTTGTCAACTTAATTTTTATTGGAACTACTCTATGACCATTTTTTTTTTTATCTTTTTAGTGAAAACATTTAACTTTTTTCTTCAATCACATTATAACTGTAAAAAAACCGAGAAAACCGAAAAAACCTGACTAAAACCGAAATAAAAAAATCGATTGCATATTGGTTTGATTTGGTTTATAGATTTAGAAAACCGACATTATTGGTTTGGTTATATTTTAATAAAAAACCAAACCAACCCGACCCATGTACACCCCTACTCACACTTATCCATAATAGTACATGCAAGTCCCTAACTAAACTAAAAATGCTCTAGCGAACATCCAAGCTAACGTAAATGTAATTACAGCAACAATTGAGTTTACATCCCACAACCCAACTAGTTGGTATTACCTAATAGATCCATTTACTTCTAGTGTGTTTTGTTCTTAGTCAAGTATGCATTAGTTTCACGGTTTTTTTTTGATAAGGTAATCACGGGAGTTGAACCTATGCGCCCCGCCTCACTTTTAACACCCAGCCCACTGTCGTTTTAGTTTCAAGAATTTATAGATTTTGAAACAACTTCTCTATGTAATTTTACAGGGATACGTCCTCTTTGGGTACCTTCAATCATAATACTTTTGTACTTACAAACCGGACCAATGGAGGATTATGAGAAACCATCTGATACGATTTACAACGAACAATAGACGGAGCGGTTAGAAGTCGTTAAGGATATCTATTGCAATCACAACTAAGTCCCTCAAGTCAAGTTTTTAGTTTGTTTTATTTCCTTTTGAACCCCAGAAGTGGTTAAGCCACATCAGCTCTTTTCTTCCTTATATTTTGTATTGTAGCAAGGGGAGAATCATTAAGAATGAACGTTATTTTGCTCTAGTTACATTATATCTTCTTCTTCTGTTACTGCTTATTGCTATCAGTGGTATCAAAGCACTGTCCCGGCTCTGTGGCTTGTTACCATGGATGGTGAAATTAAGAAAGTCTTAGATCGGTTGGATCGAATGGCGCAAAGGAAAATCAATTAGAAGCTGTACATGAAGCTTCCTTTCGCAAATTAAAGGAAGCTCTGAGTTCACACGTTCCCCTCGAGGGTAGGCAGCCTCAATCACAGTCGACCTTGGATCCTATTGAGCTCTATTCTCCAACCGTCGGACTTGGGAATTTATCAGGGTTTCCCCGCACAACTATACTTCCACCGGCACCTCGTTCCCTTTTGAGTCATAATCCCCAATTCTCTTCACCTGCTCCCTTCAATCCCAATTCGACTTCTCCCCAAATTTCTAATACAACAGTAACCCATATTCCAAACTCAAATCCCCATACCATTACATCTTTTCAGGTAGCTGGTCCATCGATGCCTGCACTACCCTTCTCAACCCACCACGTTCCTCCTTCTACAGGTCCAGTTCTGAGCTCATTCAACCCTTACACTTCTTCCCCAACGCGTCCCGCTACAGCTCTTTATCAGACTATCCCCATCCCTCAATACCCACTTCATAATAGTTATTACTACCCCCAAAGTCACCCCCTACCTCCCCTAACCCCTAATCACGGCTTAACCAGATAGTCGAGAGTGGAATTTCCTAGGTTTAATGGGAAAGGATTTCAGGATTGGTGGGATAGGATCGAGCAATTTTTCTCTCTAGATGAAGTACCTCCACACCAAAGGGTCACCATAGCAGCTGTTCATTTTGATGGCATAGCCCTCCAGTGGCATCAAGCCTATCTGCGGAGTAGAGGTCCTCTTCCATTTCCATCTTGGGATGAGTATTTGAGGGCTTTATCAGACCGATTTGGGACAGAGTATGATGATCCCATGTCTGAATTGTTGAAGTTAAAACAAACAGGTGGCGTGGCTGAATTTCTGGAAATTTTTGATAGATCTATGACACGGCTCAACTTAGATCTGAATCATGCTATTAACATATTTCTAAATGCTATCAAACCTGAGCTTAGTGATGCAGTTCGGATCCATAAACCTTACTCACTACCCCATGCCTACCACCTAGCAAGAATGCAGGAGTCGATTTATCTTAAGCAGTCAAAAGCTATGAAGAGTTCTTTTAATTATCCTCAACACTCCAAAACCACATCTTCTACCCTCCCTAACCCGTCTTCCCGACCAATTAACCAACCCAATACTCATTTGCCACGACTCTTAGATGATCAAAACAGGAGACGTAGATTAACCCCTGCGGAACTTAGCGAGAAGAGGGCTAAAGGACTTTGTTATCTCTGTGATGAACCATTCCAACCAGGTCATGTTTGTAAGCACAAGGGTCAATTGTTCTTATTAGAGATT
>NC_061119.1:112827659-112833169 GCF_002878395.1 Capsicum annuum
AAACAAAAGTTCACTTTTAAAGTCACCGGCACTTAAGCATTTTCAACAAATAAAGTCACCAACAACATCACCTCCTAAAAACTAATTCACTATTAAAGTCACCGGCACTGAAGCATTTTCAACAAATAAAGTCATCAACAGCATCACCTCCTAAACACTAGTTCACTATTAAAGTCACCAAAACTTAATTTTTTTCAACTAATAAAGGCACCAACAAAACTTATTCACTATTAAAGTCACCGGTACTTAAGCATTTTCAACAAATAAAGTCACCAACAACATCACCTCCTAAACACTAATTAACTATTATAGTCACCGGCACTTAAGCATTTTCTATAAATAAAGTCACCAACAACATCACCTCCTAAACACTAGTTTACTATTAAAGTCACCAAAACTTAAGATTTTTCAACTAACAAAGGCACCAACGAAACTAATTCACTATTAAAGTCACCGGCACTTAAGCATTTTCAACAAATAAAGTCACCAACAAAATCACCTCCTAAACACTAATTCACTATTAAAGTCACCGGTACTTAAGCATTTTCAATAAATATAGTCACCAACAACATCATCTCCTCAACCCTATTCACTATTAAAGTCACCAAAATTTAAGATTTTTCAACTAACAAAGGCACCAACGAAACTAATTCACTAGTAAGGTCACCAAAAGTTAAGCATTTTCAACAAATAAAGTCACCGAAAACATTACCTCCTAAACACTAATTCACTATTAAAGTCACCGGCACTTAAGCATTTTCAACAAATAAAGTCACCAACAACATCACCTTCTAAACACTAATTCACTATTAAAGTCATCGGCATTTAAGCATTTTCAACAAATAAAGTAACCAACAACATCACCTTCTAAACCAAAGTTCACTTTTAAAGTCACAAAGCTTAAGCATTTTCAACTAATAAAGTAACCAACAAAATCACCTTCCAAACAAAAGTTCACTATTAAAGTCACCGGCACTTAAGCATTTTCAACATATAAAGTCACCAACTAAACCATTTTCAAGCAACTAAGTATCAAAACAAAAACACATTCAAAACAAAAAAATACCCTTCAAAGTCCCTAGACTTAACCATTTTTGAGAAACTAAGTGACTTAACAAACCACATTCAAAACAAAAAAAATTCCCTTCCAAGTCCCTACACTTGACCATTTTCAAGTTACTAAGTCGTCAAACAAGTTACATTCAAAACATAAACTCCCTTTAAAGTTCCTACTCTTAACCACTTTCAACCTACCATGTCACCCTTAAAGTCCCAAAACTTTATCATTTTCAGCCTACCAAGTCACCAAATCATCTTCAACCTATCAAGTCCCTAAACATTCAAGATCAAGTTCACAATACAATTTTCAAGCAACAATAAAACCAATAAGATGTCAAGAACAATGCTAGTGAATCACACAAGGCCACACACGGATTCACTAGACTTCAATATGAACAATCAAAGAAAGATAACAACAATAGTGAATCGCACAAGGCCCCATATGACTTCACTATGTCCACATACCTTTGATATTTTTCTTAATTTTTTGATATTTCAAAATGACTGCTTCAATCTGCTTATAGATTCTCTCACGGGAAACTGGAATATCAAAAATAATGAGCTTAGCAAATTAAAAGATACACAACTCCATTTTCAACGGATTTTAAACTTGTGATCTTAAACATACCGCATCACTTATGTGGTTAAGGAAAAATGTATTAAGCATAAAATAAAAACTTTAAAGTTAAGGTGTTTTCAAATATAAAATTGCGTTATTTATTTTTTTGAGAATGAACTAGCAAGAGAACAATGTCAACATTGTATTATCTCTGACTAATATTTATATTGTATTTAAATTTGTCATGCTAGGAACCTTAAAAAGACAAGTAATCATGACTGAGAGCTTATAGGCTCATCATTATTATTTGGGACTTGTTCTTATTGATTGAGGAAGCATTGCAACATATTTGGAAGGGCTTCTACATTGATTCATGTTGTTTTCCTAATTTTATATTAGATTTTTATCTTTTTGATCAGATAATTTTTTTTTGTGCATCAGCATCAAGTGCGTTGTATAGACATCTTTCGTGGCCCCAATTTATAGAAAAGAAACCCAGAGAAAAGACTATCAAGGGGCTAATATTAGCAAACCCTTAAAATTTTTGAAACTGAAATGAAAGCCAAGGATAAATATCATTAATGGTGAAGGTTTTACTATTTATTGAGTTCTTCTTTTACAAGTAAAAGAGATTCAAAGAACCATAGTCCTAAATAACCTAGGAATTGTAATCCTTGTAAAATAAAAAAACTAGTTAAACCTCTATGTTCTACCTGGAAGATTCAATAAGCATAGGAACATTGAACTATATGACCAACTCTAAGAGTTCAAATTTAAGGGAGAATGCCATTATTTATTTATGTTAGGTCTACAATACACCTTCTCACATATTGGAATGATTCATCTTTTTGGGCCAAACACATGGAATTTTTTTAAGGGTAGTAATGAGATGGAGTTTACCTCTAAACGGAGGCTGCCGGATGGCTGGTGGACGGCAGCTTCACCAGCTGGTGGTGCTAACGACATTGGTGAAGATGGCTGCTGGTGGCACTGGGATTTCGTCGACGGCTGGCGGCATTGGGGTTCCATCATCATTGATAGAGAGAGGAAGAGGGAGATCGAAGAGAGAGGAAGAGGGAGAGGGTGCGGCTATTTTTGTGAAAAGAATTAGGGTTTGACTTATTTTGTTTAAAAGTGTGATAAATTGTAGATTTAATCTTAGCCATTGATCGGATGGGATCAATGGCTATGATTAAAATTGAGAGGAACCAAATGAAATTAAAACTGGGGATTTCAATTTGAGGTCAAATGGAAAATGAATTTAGGCTAAAATTGACATAGACATATATAAAATATAGCTAGAAAGTAAATGAATTGGGAAAATTGAATTGAATTAGGGCTTCTATTTTAGGAAATGTAATAAAAATGTCGATATTAAAATAGATTACGTATAATAAATTTTATAATATTTATAACAATATCCAATTAATTTAATACAATGCATATATACATATATATATATATATATATATATATATATATATAAATCAGATATTTAGTTATTTTATCATCACATTAACACGAGTAGTATATTTCCTCAATCGTATGATAATATCAATGAATTTTGTAAATTACGACAAATTTTTAGTTAATTAAATTTTAATTATGATATTATACCTCATAATACAACATGTTAATTAGATAAACTATCGATTTTAATTAGATATATATATACCTCTTATTACAACGTGTTAATCAGATAAATTATCGATTACTTGTCTTACGTTATTACAACTTCAATAATATACGCGTATCTACATTCACACAAAATTGTATATCTATTTCCTCAATAGTATGATATCAGTGCATTATTCAAAATATTTTGATATATAGATTCAATTATCGAGCTTTCGATTACTGCATATGTCACTATACGAGATATATGTAAATATACCTCGTAATACTTGTCTTATATTATTACAACTTCAATAATATACGTGTCTCAATATTGTATTGACACAAAATAATATATCTATTTCATCACTACACGAGATATACGTGTATATATATAAATATATTCAATTGGCTATCACCATTCAAATACATACTATATACATTACATACTCGATTTTACTACCCCATAATAATATACAACGTAACGTAATTGACAAATACTCAGTTGAATTATCGGTTAGTTTATCTTATGTCATCAATATACATTCACTATATATTATGTATATACTATATATATATATATACCTATACATACACACACATATATGATATGTCTGCTTCAACTGTTTCAATCGTAATTTTACTAAATCATCCTAATTAATTATTATAAGTCATCTAAATTTTACAAAAATATATATTTAATAATAAAATAAAATAGATATAAAATAATAAGTTAACTTTTGATGTTTTAAATTAACTTCACGTCTTATATGAGTCCCATTATTTTTAAAAATAATCACACATACTTTTTGTAGTAATTTTGTTATATCACTACTTATTAGTTATTGTGAATAATTTAAGACATATGTTTATTTCTTTGCTTCAATCGTAATTTTACTATATCACCTATAATTAATTATTATAGTGTAAGCATTGTGCCACATAAATTGGAATATAAGGAAAAGTTTTATAAACCACAATAATTAAAAACTTAGATTATTTAAAATACGCAATTGACTATCAATGCCACAAAATTTTGGATAAAGAGAGTAACATATATTATTTGAAAAAATTACATAAAAAGTATTATAAATTACAATAGTTAACAACTTAAAATATCTAAAATTAAAAATAATGTGTTATATATTTCAAAAAGTACGTAAAAAATATTATAAATCACAATATTAACAACTTGAAATTTTTTAAAAGATATGAAATATTTGATTGACTCTCAAAATTATATCAATGGTATTTAAATTGGAATAGAAGAATAGTATAATAAATCACAATAATTAAAAAGATAAATTATTTTTAAAATATAATTGACTATCAACGCCACAAAAGTTTGGACAAGGAGAGTAACATATATTATTTGAAAACAAAAAAAATTATAAACTACAATAGTTAATAACTTAAAATATCTAAAAATGTATTAAAAGTATGATTGATTATCTAAATTCTATTTGGATCACATTGTTTGAGATAAAAAATAACATATACAGAGCCCGTGTTATATGAAAAGTAGTAATATAGGCCCATCGAATTTGATTTTTCAGGCTCTTTATTAATTTATACATTTGTAGAGTTTAATTTTGATCGTGAATTAAATTTTTGAAATAAAATTATATATTTGAATAATAAATCATAATAATTGATAATTTAATATATTTAATAAATCATGATAATTAAACATTCTGATAATTGAAATAAAATTATGATAATTTAATAAATCATAAATGAAAAAAATAAGAAAACAAAAAAACCGACCACTGGTGGTCGGTTTTAAAAAAAAATAATTAAAAAATAATTAGAAAACCGACCACTTGTGGTCGGTTTTTTTGAAAAAATTAATTAAAAAATAATCAAAAAACCAACCACAAGCGGTCGGTTTTTTAAATATTTTTTTTATTTTTTTCAAAAAACGGACCATAAGTGGTCGTTTTTTTTTGTTTTTATTTTTATTTTTTCATTTGCAAAATAAATATTAATTAATAATAAAATTATTTTAATAATTATTTTGATTTTTTAAAATAAAAAAGCTACCACTTGTGGTTGCTTTTTTTTAAAAAAATTTAAAAATTTTAAAAAAATTAAAATCCGACCACTAGTGGTCGGTTTTTTTCGACCATAATTTGTGGTCGATTTTTCGTGGTCGGTTTTTGCCTTTTTTAGTAGTGTCACTTGAGATTTAAGATACTAACAATAAAATTCATTACTTAGCATATAAAATAATGTATTCAAATGTGAGAGAAAGTTAAATATTTTTTTGTTACATACC
>NC_061119.1:112836169-112888869 GCF_002878395.1 Capsicum annuum
TGTACCTTTTTGGTGCAGATCTAGGTACGAGTGCACCGCACAGTAGCTAATTCAGGCAGTGTTTAAAGCATTTTGAGGTAGCAGTAAGTCTATGCTTCCAGAGTTGATCTAGTACCTCCTCTTGTTTAGTTTATGTCTTTTTTTCATATTCAGAGATAGATTATGTTCCTTTTGGACTATCAATTGTATAATTTGACTTTGAGATATACTTAGTTGCTTTTAACACTGTGACACTATATTTTGAGAGATTTATGGCATCTTTGTTATGAATCTTTTTTGCTATTATTGTATATGTGTGGTGTAATAATCCTTTAGGTTATTTCCTTGATTTATGTGCATTTTTATATTTTGATCCTTTCTACAGTGGCTTCAGGTCATTTATGGCTTGCCGAAACTATTGGTTTGGTTATAAGACAATTCATTTGAATTTTAGACTCATTTCCTTATTTTTTAGCTTTTGCAGTTTAGGATTAGTCTCGGACCAAAAATCCAAGTTGATGACCTCGAATGTGAATTCCAACAGTGCCTATCAACTCCAAAATATTGGTTCAGGTCCTAAGGCTTCTGACTCATTTTGGGCTATTAGACAGATTATATGAAATTTAGAACTATAGGTGTCGACCCCACACTTAGTAGAAGTGATCTTGAATGGATGTTTTGATGGCTCCATTGAGTCCCAAATATTAGTGTGATAGCATATTTTATTTGCGCGAATGGATTTTTGAATAAATTTTGAGCACCCGATCAAAGTCTATTCCAGACTTAGCAAAATATAGTGCATCAGGTCACTAATATGACTGCTTGCAATGATATGACCACTTAAGTGGTTATCGTGTAAGCGACATGGTGTCACTTAAGTGACATTGACCATTTGGTTAATGACCGCTTAAGCAATAACCGTGTCCGCTTTCACAGATATTGGTTAAGTGGTCTGACAGTTACTTAAGCGGTATCCACCGGCCCTGCTAGATCGCCTTAGCGATACCAGAGTCGCTTAAGCGGTTATTGCTTAAGATATACCTGGTGGCTTTAAATTTCCTTTTCCCCACTCAATTTTCTACCATTTCTTCCACTATTTTAAAACCAAGTTGAGACCTCAGAGAGAGGAAAAAGTTGGAAATCATCCATATAAGTTGAGGTAAGCTACTCTAAATCTTCTAGGTCATTTCTCATTAATTTTCCCTTCAATTTCCATCCTAATTAATTGTAAAATTCTTATAAATTAGGTCTTAAGTTCCTAAATTATTAGGGTTAACTTGAGAATCGATTTGTGCTCTGTTTATGCTCAACTTTTGAGCACACATTCCTCGTTCTTTGGGGGACCTCTTGATGGGTTTAATTTTTGATTTTATTTGGGGGCCCATGGCAAAAAATTAACCCAACTCTTATTATAGAAATATGGGTCTCATTTTACTTCTAACGATGTGTAGATGACTATTTTGATAGCGTGATGATATTTCAAGATTGTGGAGTAAAGACAGATAATTCGTGGATAATTCAAGGTTCGCGGTTCGGCATTGAGGTATGATTTTGTCTACTCTTCTTTATAAGATGGTGTTTTATATATGTTGCATGTTAGATAGGGATGTTAGGATGTGATTGGATAGAATACGGTTACATAGCCTAAATTATAAGTTTGGAGGCTAGAAGGGTAGTTGAAACTTAAGGTGAAATACTTATTATACTTTTATGATCCTATTACCTTAGGTTGCTAGTGTGTTAGTCATAGATGAGACTAATGAACCTTTAGTATGATGTTTAATGTATTACTCGGTGGATTGTGATAGTTTTCCCTGGACTATGATAGTATGATTACGTCAGATATATATCAGTGGGCCCAAGGTCGTGATTATGATATGTTTTTTTTTAGAAGTATTTTATCCTTGTAAAGAATGTGGTCATAGTTTATAGACGTTTGGATGATTATAATTTTATTATTTGGATACTGGTGATGGCATGCATAGATTCGGTACATTCATGATCACTTATATAGTAAATGATACAATTCCAACTATAAATATGGTTTATTTACTCTTTTCCTAAAAATGAATTTATTCCCACTTTTCGCTTTTAAAATGGACTTCTTCATAACGTGAATCATACCGTCTTAATGAATAAATTATGAGACTTTGAGACTAAAATTGGTGTTTTAGAGATTGATCCAGATAGATTTTGGTCAATGATTTTGCTACTACTATTTATGTCATTTAAGATAGAGATTCGACCCTTTCTACACTTATATAATGATTTATTCTCAGAGTTTTCCTTGAGAAATAGATTTACAGGCTTTTACACTTTAACAACAGTTATAGTTCATGCATCTTATGCGTATGTGTATATATATTTATATATGGTATGGGATAGAGTGGATTGATGATAATGATGGTTAATGAAAATCCTATATTGGGACTAGGTCAGTGTATACGGGTACTCCCGAACCCTCTAGTGGCCCCCTTGCCTGTGAGAAATCATGTTAGAGAAGAGAGGATGTACACTGGGTTACTTTAAGATACTTGCATCGGTTATGGTATTATGGATGCGCATTGCTTATCGCCAGTATGCCCTATATCTGCCTTATAAGTATGAGTGTTGCTTGCAACATATTGTGGGTGTTTGTATCTATCAGCCTTATGGGGGTTGCATAGGTATAGTCTATGACTGTTGTTTGCTGAATGTCGGTTGAACCTTTCGAGCCTTTGTTGGCAATGGTTTATGAAAGGACCAATTAGGTAATGTTTGTCTGAGCTAGCCGATAACTTTTCATTGTTATTATTATTATCATGGTTAGTTCATGATAGGTTGGTTATTGGACTGGTTTTGAGATTCAAGGTATGTTTTGATTTCTTTTTTTTTTTTACAGTTGTTTTATTATGGATTATTATCTCGTGTTAGACGTGTGGATTAGAGGCTCTGAATATGTTAGCATTTGTACTATGATTAGGAGGCCTTGAGATACTAGTGTCATTACTAAGGTTATACCTTTGAGGTGGCCTTATTATGGTGTATATATATACGTATATCTATCCATGTATAGTTATGGTATTATGCTATATCCTTTCCTTTCTTCATGTATTCATGTTGTATATCCATCCTTTGCCCTTATATATTACTATGTATTTCCTTCTTCTGCTCTTTATTGTATACTAGCCAGTGATATATGGTATAGTATTTTAGACCCGGGTTACGGTTAGAATAGGATAGGTTATATTTATTGTCTCTTTAGCTTTACGATGTTATTTTTCTTGGATATGTAAGCATAGTTTACATTCTTGTTGGCATGTTATGTATATTTGCATTATCTTTGGAGCTCAGTCGGTAGTTGCCCATTGAGTACAACATGTTTGGTACTCATATTACACTTCTTCAACTGACAGATCATGGTATGGGTTTTCACCTTTATTGTATGCATCGCGCGGAGCAGCTATGGTTTAGAGACATAAGGTAAGCTCATGGTGTTTAGACTATTACTATTCTCCCTCTTATGTACTAGACTAGTCTCTATGTTATATTCATAAATGGATTGTATCAGTATATTTATTTAGTACTTCACGTTGTAGTTAACATTATAGTAGAAGCTCTTATACTGATCCACTAGGTTTTGGGAATATCTTATGTATTTTAGTCTTTTACTATATTTATTCTACATTCTTTCTTTCTTTCTTTTGGTAGTCCATTACGAATAGTTCTGGATTATGGGTTGGCTTACATACTGGTGGGTTATAGTAGGTCTATCATGACTTGAGAAATTAGGCCGTGACAAATTGATATCAGAGCTTAGGTTTATCAGTGTGTTGGTATAGGAGTTAAGTGTCTAGTAGAGTCCTATGGTTCGGTATGGACACGTCCGTAACCTATATTTAGGAGGCTACAGGGAAATCTTAGGAAATTCAATTCTTGACTCTTATCGTGTATCCGTATTTATATAAACCTTAAGTATATTCTTTGACTTTATTCTATCCTAGATAGAGATGTAATGTTCTTGATAAATATTGGTGGGACTTTGATACTTATTTCTAGAGCTTCAATGTAGCATCAGACCAGGGAGTCAGGGGTGGATATCGAAGATCTTCAACATCAGTTAGAGGATTTAGGGCCAACCTGGGCTCCAGTAGAGTTTGTGATTGCTTCAGCTTTTTGAGATTTAGCACTGGGGATCCCAAGTCTTTTGGTGGACACCTCACATCAAGGATGTCATTTGTTTCATCAAGTAGTTCTTAAGCCAGAGTTGGGTTTATTAGTATTTAATAGTGTTCCTTATTGGTTTTAGAGTACGAGATTGGGTTCTTGAGTGGACTAGGCATATTCTTATGCTATATCCTTCAGAGCATCATGACATGGTGCATGGATTTACTATAGGATTAGCATTGCCACTTTACGTAGTGTTGGAGCATTTGATAGTAGCTGGGTCTTCTTTCTCTTAGGTTGTCAATCATGTGAGGGGATACAAAGAGAGCATAAATTTAAACTTATAAAGGTAGTGGTAAGAGTCCATGTCATCAGTATAGTGCTATTGGTATTCCATTCTATAGTGAGGATCCTCCCTGTGGAGGTCAGCTTCACTTGTATCCTATCGATTCTATAAAAGTAGCATTTCAGACTATAAGTGGATCTCAGATTAGTCATGGTGATTAGAACAGGAAGAGTTCTCATCGGACTTTGCAGAGTTTTTGATATTGGTCTTCAAGATATGGAAGCCATTTTAGATAAGAAGGGGAAATACTTTAAAGTATTCTAGGATATTATTTTGGTTGTAACAAGATAGGACGTTGGTCTAGAGAGTGCCCAGATACGAATTGGTTATTTAGGTAGAGTTAGTATATGTTCCTCTCTAACTTAGAGTTCCTAAGGTATGTTATGATTGCGGGGATGATGGTTATTTTAGTAGGGAGTGCCATCGGTGTTAGTTGGTTAGCCAGTTAGGGTCAGCTTATGTTTCTAACCATGTTAGGGATTTTGGAGTTTGTTATGACAGTAGAAAGATCGGTCACGGGTCCAAAGAGTGTTCCCAATATGGGATTATTGGTCATTCAGACCAGTCTCATAGTGTTGTGGCCTTGTCTATTGGAGAGAGTGTGCTTAGTCCCTCGGTTTGTGATTCAAATGCTCAATCTAAGTTTGGACTCATTCAGATTTGTTCTTCCTGGATCTCATCAGGCATATGACTCCAGATATCATAGATGTGCTTTATCTCCTGCCTTTACCTTTTTATTTGAGTGTATTGGGGTTATAGTACCCATCGATGATTATATGCCTTGATAGGTTTATACTGGTTATTGTGAACCTTGATATAGAATTCATGATCATATAACTATCCCCTGTAACACCTCAGATTTTGATCCCTGAAAATTTTTGAGTTTTTGAACTCACTGCTCAACCTATTACTCACCTTATGATTCATAAGGTGTCTTACGAGCCATAGGGGAAAAATCATTGTCATACTAGTTATTAATGTCTATACCATTGTATTGATTATGACTAGAGGTTATGAGTCATAAGGACTCATTGCGAGTTGTGGTGTCCTAATCATAGGGAGACCAGTGTGTAACCCAAATGTTTTTGTCCTGGTCACAACTAGGACCCTGTGATTTGTAGGGTCTATTGATGAGCCATGTAGTGTGAGTTGTAGGGTAACCAGAGTGGGGTCCCTCAGCTACTGTCCAGACTATGACTTGTGGTGACAAGTCATAGTGAGTCCTTACGAGTTGTATAGTGACCCGTAGTCACTGGCGGCAATTTTCAGCTTTTAATGAAGGGCACTTAAGACATTTCCCTCTTTATCCACTTAAACCCCCAGTACATAAAACACCTTGGGGCCAGTATTTCCAACCCTTATCAATCATAAACACTCTCCTTACTCTCTCAAATTCCCCATTCAAATACAAAGCAAGGGTTTCTCACAGTTGGTCATCTAAAGGCTCAAGGGTTGATTTCTCTCCATAATTCTCTGTATTTTCAGGCATGTTACTCTTTCCCAAGTCTTATTTTATCAAAAACACGTGTTATAATTGTACCCATGTGATTTAATTGATGATTTTAAATGTGGGATGAGGGTTATTGAACATTATTGAATTAAGTGTTTTCCAATGGCTTTTATGAGTCATTCATGGTTTGAATTGATGGTGTTAAACATATGAGGTGCATGGGCATGATGAATAAATTGGGGGAAGGGGTCATAATTTCCCCTAATTTCGTGAATGTGGATAATTGAATTGATATAACCTTAACCCAATCTTATGAAATTGTCTTTGAATATGAGTATATTTGTATTGAACTATTTTTGGGAACAAGTGCATGATGTAAAGAGGTTATTGAAACATAACGGTTTGATTTAATGAACAACTGGGGTCGTGGCATTCCCCCACATCGATTTAGTGTACAAAAGGGGGTTTTCTTACCCAAGTGAATGGAATTGTACTGGCATGATGATGTTACCTTGCAAGTGTAGTTGGTATGATGATACCAACAGTGTATGCCTTAAGGAATATTGTGGTTCAATTAAATGGGGAAGTGTGAAAAAAGTTTTAACTGGTCTTAAAGAGGGTTGTTGATAACGCTCAACTTACATGTCAATTAAATGCAAGGCGGTCGTCGTCAATATATTTACCAAACTTTGGAGTCGGGGTCGAATCCATGAGGAACAATATGAGTGGTGATCAAATTAATTCGAAATGATAGATACAAGTTAAATTCAAACAAATGTTACAAAAAGATAAAATGGGGGAGGTGAGTTTCTACACTAATGTTTCTTTTTGGATTTTTCTAGTGTAAATTTGGGGCTACGAATAATTAGAGTTTTAACAATTATGCACGGATCTTGGGATTATAAGTTACTAAGGGAGTGACATATGGGAGCTAAGTATCATTATCACTTTAGTAATTCAAATATGGGTAGGCTTGGTTATAAAAACTCCAAACTTTCACCCATTGATTCTTACAAATACCTAATGGGTGTGTTCGACAATTAGTAACCACAACCTCAATCAAGGCATCCCTATTTCTAGGATGACACCTATGGTATAGTTAACCTCACATTCACCCTTATTTCTAAGATAGTGAAAATTTAGCAAACTATACACATAATTGTCTATCATTGCTTTGGTCCCCATATCTCTCTTTCGAGGATGATATGGATTCCAAAAGATCACCCAAAACCCTTCTTTCGAAGATTGTATTGAACTTTCTAGAGCTTGGAGCATTCACTTATCAAAACCATGTGGGTATTTGGAGCTTTCACCCATCAAATCCCAACCAAAATAGCATAGCAATAATAGAACCCATAAATATGAACTACCAAATAGATTCAAACAATCACAACCCCCACACACTTTAACTTCTATTAACACATAACCCCAAGAGGGAGATTTAGCTACACATAAGATAAGCAAGCATAGATATACCCATAATCTCCATTGAATCAAAGTTGTATAATATCTAAGAGAATGTTACTTTAAACTTAGCTCTTCCACAATATCAACAATGGAAGTGAGCAAATCTACCACTTAGAAAGTCTTCAATGTATTCTTCACCCAAAATTTACACAATATTTCTTCTCCAAAAATGGAGGCTACAAAGTTTCAAGCCAAAAACCTAGAAAAATTGGGGAAGAAGGAATGTAATGGAATGAATGATTCATGAAATTAGGGTTTGAGTCTTTTTGTTCAAATTGGGATCAGCAGTGCAACTACAGTTTTTCCCTTGGGCTGAGCATTTCTGCCAAGCCGCAATCGCGCAAGTCTGGCTGCATCCACGGCTATGCGACCATGATTGACCATCTTGACTGACCGCGACCGTGGCCAATGGACTGCAACCACAGCCAATGGACCGCGATCGCGGTAACTGAGGCTATTTCACTATGTCTTCAACTGCACTTTTTCAGCTTCCTTTTGATTATTCAAGCTTTGATCCGCATCTCTTTATCTTTTCAACTCCTATACCTGCAATGAGTGGATATTAGTGCACTAAATCACAATTATGTCCCATATACTCATTTGAGACAAGATAATGTGCACTAAAATTAAGTGTGAATGAGTGGTAAAATCACCACTCATCAACACCCCCAATTAAAACATTTGCTTTTCCTCGAGCAACACTATCTTACACCAAGAGAAACAATTGTTTATGCCGAAATTTATGCCTTTGAGGTTATAGAAACTTTGAGTTAAATCAAAACCACAAGTAGCTCATTGCACATGTGCTATGCTAATTTCCCAACACCCCTTATTATAACATGCAATACTCAATGAATGCATAATACTTTAAAGAACAATCAAAAAACAAAGTCTAATACTCTAGAAGTGGTTCCCTTTTGACTACAATCAAGTTATATTCCATTTGTCTCATTGTTCGGGAGGTGACAAAATCAGCCACCTCAACTTGTTTGCATGCCAATCTCGCAAGAAAAGGATTTCCACACACCAAACCACTAATCATGCACCAAGGAAATTTAAGTGCAAAAACTCTCTCTCTCACAAAAGAAATCTCAATGCAACAAGTTTTATACAATAGGCTTGCCCCTATTTTCAATCACCACTACATAAGAAGGTAAATGGTTGGAGATCTCAAAGGACTTTCTAAGCTTGTCACATAGGTTCGGGTTAGGGTAGGATATCATTTAGGGAACTTGGTTACACCCGACCTTGAACATCTACATCATACTTTACAAAGTCCCTCCTTTTGACTAAGGGTCACTCTTCTTTATTTTCTTTCTTTGTTAATGCCTATCTTTTGCTTCTTTTGTACCCCACTTTCCTTTTACTATCATTTTCTTGCATTTTTGCACAAGCCATTCTTTTATGGGATCCTTTCTTTTTCTAAACATTGATTTTCAACACTTAGACACATTTGACATTTTACTAATACTTTGTGGCCCCAAACTCACTTCCATCGATCTTTACTACCCCCAACTTAGGCCTTTAACCTCAAATTGCATTTTCAAGTTTCAGGAGGGTATGGTTCAAAAGAGTGATAAAAGAATGGTTCACGACTTGTAATATGTTTACCAAAGAAAGGTCCAAAAGCTCAAAGTGGGTAACTAGGAATTTCCATTATTTATGGGAAGACTTTTTTAGGCTAGAGTGAGTTCCAAAATTACAAAGAGGGCCTAAGATCATTTCTCCAACAAAGTACGAACAAAATTAGTTTTGATAGACTAATGGGGCAAGTTCTAGATAAATCTAGTGTACAAGAGATGAATATCAAGTAGCTCACCACACACGACATGCAAAATTTTACCAAGGGAGCTCAAATGTCCCTCTCGCGAAAGACACAATTAGAGTATCTATAACTATTCACAAGTCAAAAATTTTTGAAACCATAAAAAGAGAAGGATTTGGTACAACATTGCTTACGTCCATGCCCTTGATTTTTCAAATTTTTTGGATGGAGGGGTTTTCCTGATTTACCATAGCACCATGCAAAAATTGCTAAACTATGGCTACAACCAAAGCCTTAGTCTCACATCTTGGGTCAAAATGGGCAAACTAACTATATGGCTACTCAAACTTCGCCAATGGTGTACAATCTGACCCCAACTTTATAAAACAAACTTAAATGCCACAGGTACTCAGACTTCCCTTGCATCTTTGACAGTTGTGCTACGGGTACTCAGAATTCCCTTGCATACTTGTCCCAATATCACTAAGATCCATAACAAAATTAAAGTACGTATAGAAAACTAAAACTAGAAATAAAAGAAAAGCATGATAATCCATATAACATGTGCACCATCCTAGTACCCAGGAATGTAGCATAAAAAACATAAGGAACAATATCCACAAAATTATCCAAAATAGTCATAAATAGAAATATCTGGTACCAGAACCCAACCCAATATAAATTTGGGGCCACCCCTCACTGAAATGAATGTAGTGTCCTCACTACATATGTTAGAAGGCAAAAGTAAAGGGGACTCCCTATATCTGCATCTCTAGCTATCTCCTTCTGCTGACTCGGTATCATCAGTTGACCACTCTGTAGGTGCCTCATCCTCACTATCCAATCTTGGTGAAGGTAATGGTTGATTGGGTTTGACCACCTTGAAAATGATTTTCACCCCCTTCCATAGGTTTTTGAAAAATTTATCTCTTTTTGTCTCTCTTTACCATTTCATCATATGAGTCTTTTAGGTTTCTGTGAGATTTAGCTAGGGCTGAATAATCTCTCTCCAGGCTAGCTACTTTGGCACCCTGCTTCTTCTGCACCACCATGTACTTATCATAATCTAATTTTGCCATATATGAATAACGAGAAGTGGAGGACTCTTCTGGTCCCTGAGGCAGTCTGGACAACAA
Organism: Capsicum annuum; assembly: GCF_002878395.1. Classification (NCBI taxonomy): domain Eukaryota; kingdom Viridiplantae; phylum Streptophyta; class Magnoliopsida; order Solanales; family Solanaceae; genus Capsicum; species Capsicum annuum. The sequence goes on from NC_061119.1 coordinate 112,846,459, forward strand.
TTCTTTAATTCCCTATACATTTGAGCAGATATGTCATCAAAGGTAATGGCTGATGAGGGTCTTCAAGAGTCTGTGTCCTCATAGACTGATTTTCCCGAGTCTATCTTCCTCTTCTTACTCTAACTTGGTGCGTCTTTGCCTCTAAAATTAAGTGGGCAGATGAGGGAGCCAGGGTGTACCCAAGTGTCTGTATCAAAGCCTCTACTCTCACCTTCCTACATAGCTCAGTGATAAGGGAAGAAAGGAGAAGATGAGTACTGATACGGTTATGACTACCCCTACGTGTACACGGCCTTTCACACGAAGCCAAGCGCGGGAGTTACAAACACTCCAAGCCTTGTTCATGCAAATGGCCGTGTGTGAGTTGTTGGCCGAACCAACCAAGGGTCTCAACGTCCTTATGTGTGAAGAGGGGGCCTAAAGTGTAATAACTTAAGTCTTCAAGGAGGCCACAACAAAGGAAGGGTGTCTTGGTCTTTTGCTTATTTTTGTTGTAGTATAAATAGAAGGTGTTAGTGAGATATCCACTAGTTTATTTTGAATGCTGAAATTGTAACCTAAAAACACCAAAATATCTTCCATTTTCTTCTCCAAGAAACCGGATCTAGATCTCACAAGGAGAGGAATCCTCGTGTTGTCTCTTTGGCTAGAAACAAAGGTTTTAAGGTAGTTTGAGTGCCTTTTGGTCTTTGTAAGAGCTTGGTGTTAATATTCATTAGGCTTAGGGTCCTCTCATCTTGTTAGGGTTCTTAGTTTCTTGAATATTGTATGTCAAGTTGTTTACCTTCATTATCTTGTTATTGTTGTTGTGTTGTTTATCTTTCTTATCTTGAAGTCTAGGGAGCCGTGTGGGGCTTGTTTCGATCCCCTAGCATTATTGTGTTCTTGTTGTTCTCGGATTGTGCCTCCAAAACCGAAGACCATCTCTTGTGTTGTAATCTAAAAACCAAGACTTAAAACTTGTTGTTGTTGTGTTGTTGAGTTGGAATCCGAAACTCTAGTTGTTGGGGTTTGATCTTGCATCAAGTACCTCCTTGGTTTTTGAAATGCCACCACTCTGAGAGAGAACTCTCGTCTACATTCAAAGAAATAACGGATAAGATGCAAGCTTCCATCCAAGCTCTCAGGTCTGTAACAATAGTCATGTGTGTGCATGGTGAGACTCTGCTACAGATGATGTTCAACCATAACCTAGCTTCAGCTTTGAAGTCCTTCATTAAAATGTATCGCTTACTGGTGGCCCATGGGACTTCTTTTATAGGGCATAAGACATTAGCCATCCAAGTCCCTGGATCACACCCCTTAGCACTAAATTCCCTAATGTCAGTATATGGGAGCCCGTATAGTGCATTAATTTGCTCTGCTCCAAAGTTGATCAATTTACCCTAGATTTTCATTATTGGGTCATTGAGTGAAACTGTGTAGAGATTTGCATGAAATTCATGTTTGCATGAAATTCATGCACCCATTGTTTATTTGCTAAGCAAGGTTTAGGGGCAAAACATGTCCACCAGGTAGCAGTGAGCCTAGCATGAAATTCTATAAACTTCTTTTCTACCTTTTCTAGGCTGATACCTCTTTCAAGGAGTAGCTTTGTTCTATAAAAGTCTACAAGATACTGGTGTCAGTATTCTATAGACATGAATCGTGTATCATTGAAATCACCCATTTTTGAGTAGCTTAGAACCTGTAAACAATGCAACTGAAGCCAGTATTAGTACAATCACATCAAAAACATGCTAGAGCAAACATATAAGATCATGTGGTAGTGTCATGGAGGGTTTTAGGGTCATAAAGGCTGTGCAGAATTTTTACTTCTTGTCAAATCATGCTCTCAGGTATGGCGATCACGGATTGCCAATCACAATTACATTAATGCGATGGCGATTATTTGGACCACAATCGCGTGACCTGAGATTAGATTTGATAGGTTCTGCACATTATTTGAATTTTAATTTTAATCCCAATCCCTCATTCTAGCTAGGCATAACAATATTTGAAATAGAGAATTTAAGTCTAGACTGTGTGATCATACCCTAAATACAAAGGAATTGATAAAGGAATTTGTAGGGGAATTTAATCAAACACATAATGTGCAAGTCAATTTAAGCGGATTAAAGCACATTTTTGGGTACTTAAAGACTTCCCAAATTTATGTGTACACTAACTACAACAACCTACCACAACACAATTTCAAACTACACATATATTTAGTAACTTAGAGTACTATTGTAGGCCGTGTTCTACACAACAGACTCTATGCGTGCAATTATGTTCATATGAAGGATGTAAAGACTACATACCACTAATAGAGATGTAAGTGGATTAAATTGATAATTGTAGATGCTACACAAAGCCCAAAAGTTAGAGAGAATTAAGAGAGAATTTGAGAGAGGAATAGTGATGAAATGGGAATCGGGTGGTCACTTTAAGCTAATTAGACCGTGGTCATGGTCCATTCCATCGTAATCGCGATAACACGGCCTCCAAAATCACGGTGGCAAAGCCGCGGTTGTAGTAACTGATACCAAACAATCAGGCTTTCTGTATTTCTTGCTCAGTCCAAGTTTTTAATTCCACACATCCCCTTTTCAAATTCAATAGAAGTCCTCTTGCCACCCGAATTCTATGGGTTATGCATGCATAAAATCAAAAATTTATTCTATTCTACCCTACATAGAATGGAAAGGATAAGTCCCACTTTTCGTGTCATGATAGACTGCCTCCCATCGAGCGCTTTGTTTAATATCATAGCCTAACGCCTTTTTGATCCCTATTTGTGCCTCCACTTAGAGGATTTGAATTTGTTGCCCAATTTTTGACCATTACATCTTTGAGGCGCATTGGGCAAATTCAAGGGCATGATGATGAATGTTCTATCATTCCACATCAAAACTTAAACCTTTTACCCAACTTCATATCTATTTTGTTGTTTGGATCCTTGGGTAAAAGAGTGTGCATCAATAGGACATTTCTTTGATTTTGAAAGTTGAGTTTCTTAGCCATTGATGTGTAGGGATCCATATGATCCGTTGGAGCGCCAAATTCTGAATTATTGGAGTCGGACTTTGTCACCCCATAATCCTCCATTTGTTCAAAGGGTCAATCTTCACCACACCCTCAATGCATAATGTTGGGAAGTGGGTCGAACAACGTCCAACACCTAATTCTGGGCTAGTTTCCTCTGGAGCATCTTCACCCCAAAATGAACTAGATTCATTATAAGAAGTTTTCTTTGATTCTCCTTTTGAATCTAGTACCATTTCTTTTATTTAGGCCTTTTATTCCTCATGTGATTCGAATAATTGGGAAGTCATTGAGGAATCTTCACTACCAAGCTCATAATCATTGCTTGGTTTCTCTTCTTGAATAAACTCCTCTTGAGCAGTGGGAAAGGTAGTGATAATTTCAAGCTTTTCTTATTTTCCCAATAGCTCTTTCTTGACACTTGTCTATTCTTTGTACATATATTCCATAGTCTCTCCCGTTGCATCAACCCGATCCAAAATGGCTAGTAACCTTGGGTTACAGCTACTAGACTCGGTGCATTATTCTTTTGGTTTCTCATCATGTGACCTAATAAAATCATATGAAAAACTAGCAATTCGATTGGTATAATAGGGGGAATGGGTGTTTGGACACTCATCCCAATGTCCTTGCAAGCGACCAAACATAGGACAACCATACTCCTAATCGGATTGAGATTGTAAGATCTCTCCCTAGGAAGCATGCATATAATATCTCTTGAAGTGTGGTCCATAACAATACGAACATGGGGGGTCATGATATGACTTCCAATCATTCAACTCATATTTGTTAAAAATGCCATCAAGAAAAGTAAAAATAAAGTAAAATCCACCTACGAGGAAAAATCACAAACAAATATTTACAAACTTGAATTAAAGCAAGTAACTAAGATTTCAAACTAACTTAATACACCAAATTATTCCCTGGCAATGACGTCATTTTTGACAATGCTCAACTTACACGTCAATTAAGTGCAAGATGGTCGTCGTCAATACATTTACCTAACTTTGGAGTTGGGGTCAAATCCATGAGGAACAATATGAGTAGCAATCAAATTAATTTGAAACGATAGATACAAGTTAAATTCAAACGAATGTTACAAAAAGATAAAATGGGGGAGGTGAGTTCCTACACTAATGTTTCTTTTTGGAATTTTATAGTGTAAATATGGGGCTACGAATAATTAGAGTTTTAACAATTATGCACGAATCTTGGGATTATATGTTACTAAAAGAGTGAAATGTGGGAGCTAAGTATCTACATCACTTCAGTAATTCAAGTATGGGTAGGCTTGGTTATAGGTTTGATGTTAACCTATCAACAAAACACCAAACTTCACCCATTGATTCTTTTGAATTCCTTATGGGTGTGTTCGACAATTAGCAACCACAACCTCAATCAAAGTATCCTTATTTCTAGGATGACACCAATGGCGTAGTTAACCTCATATTCACCCTTATGTCTAAGATAGTAAAAATTTAGCAAACTACATATATAATTATCTATCATTGCTTTGGTCCCCATATCCCTCTTTTGAGGATGATATAGATTCCTAAAGTTCACCCAAAACCCTTTTTTCAAAGTTGGTATTGAACTTTCTAGAGATTGGAGCTTTCACTCATCAAACCCATGTGGGTATTTGGAACTTTCCCATCAAATCTCAACCAAAATAACGTAGAAATAATAGAACCCATAAACATGAACTACCAAATAGATGCTATAATCACAACTAACACACACTTTAACCCTTATTCACACATAACCCCAAGAGGAAGATTTAGCTAGACATAAGATAAACAAGCATAGATATACCTATAATCTTCATTGAATCAAAGTTGTAGAAGATCTAAACAAATGTTACTTCAAACTTGGATCTCCCACAATATTAAAATGGAAGAGAGCAAATCTCTACTTAGAAAGTCTCTAATGCATTCTTCACCCAAAATTTGCACAATATTTTCTTTTTAAAAAATAGAGGCTACAAAGTTTCAAGCTAAAAACCTAGAAAAATTGGGGAAGAAGGAATGTGATGGAATGAATGATTCATAAAATTAAGGTTTGAGTCTTTTTGTTCAAATTGGGATCAACATGTGCAATTACAATTTTTCCCTTGGGCTGAACATTTTCGCCAAACCGCGATCGTGTAAGTCTGGCTACATCCGCAGCTACGCGATTGTGATTGACTTCCATGATCACAATTGATTGACCATCTTAACTAACCATGATCGCAGCCAATGGACTACGATTGCGGTAACTGAGGCCATTTCACTGGGTCTTTAGCTATACTTTTTCTGCTCTCTTTTAATATTTTAAGCTTCGATCTACATCTCTTTGTCTTTTAAAATCCTATACCTTTAAAGAGTGGATATTAGTGCATTAAATCATAATTATGTCTCATCTACTCAATTGAGACAAGGTAATATGCACTAAAACTGGGTGCGAATGAGTGGTAAAATCACTACTCATCAGTTGTATAGCTAGGCTGTGAAGGTGGTGGTCCTGAGGGACCATTACTATAAACCATATTTGCCAGCATGAGGGTCTAAATAGACAGAGGTTTGAGTCCCCTTGCTTATGACCGGGTGGTTTGAGTCTCTTTTATTAACTGATCGGGTGGTTCCAGTCCCCCTTGTTAACTGCCCTGGTGCTTATGTCACCCTTTGATATACTACCAGTGGTTTGAGTCTCCCATGGTACATATGTACATATGATTATTTCTCTGGTTCATACGGCTACACACACTGGGGCCCTTTCAGCGGTGCGATCTGAGCCTATGTATCATATAAGTGCCTTTTTATAACATTGAGCTACACAGTCCAGTCTAATATTTTAAAGTTCATACTAAGACTTCTTCCTTACCCTGTCATATTATATTTATGTATATGTATATTCATATGATTGTGTGTAATAGATTTGGATGATTTTAAACTTTTGATCATGGTACTATTTTATCCCTCTCCTGAGTTACATGCTAGCGCTTAACCCTCTAACCATCTCTGGATACTGTATTCCCATGTGATGCAGGAACTGGAGACACTTTTTCTTTTTCTGTGTAGTGATTATATTTTTGTGTTATCAGCAGTTAGCTTGAAGTGGTGAGCCTTCTTATTTTGGAAGGCCATTACTTCTTCACTTAGTCTAGGGGTCCAGCTCCTGATTGCCCTCGTAGAGTTCCACCAATTCCCTTAAACTTTTCTCGAACACATCAAGGCGAGTTGTCTAATGTTGAGTTTCTCTATTCGATCTATTTTATTACTCAGTTGGTGGCTTCTCAGACTGATTGTGTTTCTTTTATTGCTCTATCTTTTGAGGTCACTAGAGTTGGTCAGTTTATAAGGTTGAGTCCTCCAACTTTCCAGTTCTTATTCTATGTCTAGTGCTCCATATCATAAGCCATCTGGTGATTGTCCTTTCTAGATAGATAATGGATTTAAGGCACAAGGTGGTAGTCACAGGACAGCGGAGCTCAGTCAGCCCTATTTATCCCCTTGTCATTTTTATGGGCAAAGCCATCATGGGGTATGTGACGAAGGAAAAAATAAGTTCTTTAAGTGTGGTTAGCTTGGTCACATGCAGTGGGATTGTACTTCAAGGGTTGCTTATATAGCTAATAAGTTCCTTATTTATACTTCTTCAGCTCTTACACCAAAGGGTGATGCTTCTAGTACGAATTCTGGACGTAATCATCTATATGCTCTTGCTACCCGTCAAGAATTTGAGGATTATCCTGATGTTTTCACCAGTACATTATAATTTTTTTCTCATGATGTGTATTGCTTACTTGATTCAGGGTTTTCTCTTTCTTATGTGACCCCTTATGTGGCTATTCATTTTGGTTTTGGTCCTGAGTATATTTCAGACCCAATTTTTTATCTACCCCAACGGGTGATTCTATGTTTGCTAGAAGAGTTTATAGGAGATGTGTGGTATCTGTCTATGGTAGGAAGACATGGGTGGATTTAATTGAGCTGGATATGCTAGATTTTAATATTATCTTGGGGATGGTTTGGCTCCATTCATGCAATGAGTCCCTTAATTGTAGAACTCAAAGGGTCAGTTTCCAATTCCCAAATAAATTAGTGATTGAGTGGGAAGGTAATTTTTTAGCACCTAAGGAAGGTTCATTTCTTATCTTAGATCCCAAAAATTTATTTCCAAGGGGTGCCTATATCTTCTAGTTTGGGTTAAGAATTCTAGTTCTGAAGGTCCTTCTTTACAGTCTATCTCCATGGTTAGTGAGTTTCCCAAAGTGTTTCCTGACGATCTTCTCAGTATTCATACCAATAGGGAGATTGATTTTGGGATTGAACTTCTACCAGATACCCGTCCTATCTCTACCCCTCCTTAGAAAATGGTACCAGCTAAGTTGAAAAAACTTAAGGAGCAGTTGAAAGACCTTCTTGATATAGGTTTTATTCTCCCTAGTATTTCCCTTGGGATGCTCTTATTCTTTTCGTGCATAAGAAGAATGGTCCCCTTTGAAAGGGTATAGACTACCGCAGTTGAATAAGGAAACTATGAAGAATAAATACCTTTATCCTAAGATTGATGATCTTCTTGACCAACTTAAGGGTGCTAAGTACTTCTCTAAGATTGATTTCAGTTGGGATATCATCAATTACAGATTAGGGATGTGGATATCCATAAGACTACCTTCCGTACTCAGTATGGCAATTATGAATTTTTGGTTATGTCCTTTAGTTTGACTAATTCCCCAGCTGTATTTATAAATCTTATAAACTGAGTATTCCATCAGTTTTTTAACTTGTTCATTATTGTGTTCATTGATGATATTCTGGTATATTCAAAGAGGAGGATCATGTCAATCACCTCTGTATAGTGTTCCAAACCCTTAAGGATCGACATTTGTATGCTAAATTTTCCAAGTGTGGGTTTTGGTTGAATGCTGTTACTTTACTAGGTCATGTTGTTTCTAGTAAGGGTATCATGGGGGATCCACAGAAATTTACGGTAGTTAAGAAGTGGCCTAGACCCATGACTCCAACCGATATTCGGAGCTTCTTGGGTTTAGCCAGCTATTAAAGAAGGTTTATGGAAAGTTTCTCTTTGATTACTGTCCCATTGACTAAGTTGACTCTGAAGAAGGTAAAGTTCTTGTGGTCCGATGCTTGTAAGGGTAGTTTTGAAGTTGAAGGATAAGTTGACTTCAGCTTTGATTTTGACCCTATCTGAGGGTACTGATGGTTTTGTTGTATATTGTAATGCATCCTGTGTGAGACTTAGTTGTGTTTTGATGTAGCATGGTAGAGAGGTGACATATGCTTCTAGGTAGCTTGAGGTGCATGAGAAGAATTATCCGACTCATGATTTGAAGTTGTTGGCTGTGGTTTTTGCTTTGAAGATTTGGTGCCATTAATTGTATGGAGTTCATATTGATATATATTCTGATCAAAAGAGCCTGTAGTACGTGTTCACTCAGAAGGAGTTGAATCTCAAACAAAAGAAATAGCTTGAGTTGCTCAAGGATTATGATATGAGTATTCACTATCATCCAGGTAAAGCTAATGTGGTTGCTGATGCTCTTAACAGGTAATCCATGGGGAGCTTATCTCACATTAATGAAGAGAAACAAGGGTTGGTGAAGGATTTTCACCTTTGGTATAATCTTGGAGTTCGTCTCTTGGATTTTGAGGATGGTGGGGTGATCATTCAGGAGGTGGCACAGTCTTCTCTCGGTACTGAGGTAAAGGAGAAGCAGGTTTTGGATCATACTTGGATGCAAATTAAGGATGAGGTGGGTCAACATAAAGTCTTAGCTTTTAAGATTGGTGGTGTTGGTATCCTATACCAAGGTAGATTGTGTGTTCTGGATGTCGATGGGTTGCGGGAAAGGATTTTAGCCGAGGCTCATGAGTTAAGTTATACTACTCATAAAGGATTTTGGCCGAGGCTCATGAGTTTAGGTATACTATTTATCTTGGTTCGACGAAGATGTATCAGGACTTGAAGGAGATTTATTAGTAGAATAACAGGAAGAGAGATGTGGCAAATTTTGTGGCTAAGTGTTTAGTTTGTCAGCAAGTGAAGGTTGAGCACTTGAGGACTGGTGGATTGTCTCAAGAGATTGAGTTGCCTGTATGAAATTGAGAAGTGATTAATATGGATTTTGTTATCGGTCTTCAACAGTCACGTAATCAGTTTGATTCGATTTGGGTCATCGTGGATAGGAAGATTAAGTAAGCTCATTCTTGCCTGTGAGGACTAAGTTTTCTGTGGAGGATTATGCTAAGATTTTTATTCAGGAGATCGTCAAGTTACATGGTGCTCCAGTTTTGATTATATCAGATCAAGGAATGCAGTTCTTGTCGTACTTTTGGTGTCACAACTCGAACTAGTGTCTGACTGTGATGGGTATCTTAAATCCTACATGGATCGGATATCACCCCCTTCACCTAACCTAGTCAACATAACAACCTCAATTGTTGGATGAATTCTGAACATATAACAAGATAATGTAAACTAAGACTAATATTTATTTCATGAAAAAATCTAAACGAATCATGGGTAACCGGACAACCATCCGAAATCGAGCCATTCCACCAAAACAATACACCTAAATGCATAGTAATCCAACAAAGCTTCTATAAATCTGAAGTCAATAAAATATCGGGACATGCCCCTAACAGTAGTCAAAAGCAAATTCTAAACCAAGTCCGAGACATAGAATATTAGGACTATGAAAGAAAGCCATCCGAAGTATGGAATCTCACCACTTCAATATAAACTCACAAACCACTTGAACACCTGATCAGTGTGCAGTAAAAGTAGAAGAAGTCCGATGCCTACATCACATGGGGATGCAACATTTGGAGATGGTTAGCGATTGGAGCTTTAGCATGCAACTCAAGGATAGAGGAATAAATTAATGCCATAATTCAAAACCAAGTAAAATCATGATATGCAATCACGTGTATACATATATATAGTGCTGGGATAACGAACAAGGATTAACATGAACTTTGAAAACCTTAAACTGGGTTGTGTAGCATAACCATCATAAAACAAGGCACCCACGTGCTATATGGGCCTAGCTCTCCCCTAGCTGTAAGGGACGCAGTGTGTGTAGCGATATGAACTAGAGAATAACCATATCCGTATATGCCTTTATGGGGGACTCGAACCTCCTAGTATAATCAAGGTGAATTAAGAACCAATGTATATAATATAGGGGACTCGAACCTCCCATTCATATATCTATTCAGGGGACTCGAACCTCTAGGCCATATAGACACTCGCAAAGGGTAGCGCAGTTTCTAGTGTTAGTCCTTCAGACTCCACTTTTAGGCCCGTCTACAAATCCCGCGTTAAAGCCCAATTAAAACATTCATTACACATATACACAACCATTAATCCAATTACTTACCAAAGCCATCCCATTGGTATCGTCATACCAACTCCACTTGCCAGCGTACAACTTGCCATAACCATTATTAATCAATTTGAGACTCAAACTCATTGTCTAAACCAAGACATCAATTCAATTCAATATTTAGGAAATCGAACCAATTTAGATAATTAAACCACCAAGGTTACAATTCAAATCAATTTATGGACAGTAAGACCTTAACAAAACCATTTACCAATCATCAACGTTCATAGGCCAATGCCTTAGTTCAGAACACAATTCATATGTGACAAGATTCTTCTTATTGACATTTTCATAAATAGGTTGAGGGCATACCATTATCAAACCATTATTCAAAGAAAAAAAAAACCATCAAGTCTAGGGTTAAAAACGATCCATTCATTAAACCACAATTTCCATGCACCCACATGTGCAAAACCATTATCAAAATATTTATAATCATAATTTAAAACATAAGAAAACAATACTCAACATTATGCATTCAAACCCTCAACCATGGTTTTCAAACCACCATTAATGAATCATGAACAATGTTTAAAACACATGATTTTCGTAAAATAACAATGAAAGAAGAGTCACATGCCTAAGTTGTGAAGATTAACAGAAAAATTTTGATCTTTAAACCTCTAGATGATCATCTTGAAGAACCCCTAGCCCAATCTTCTTGAGAAGTTTTTAGAGAGAATTTAGAGAGTGTTTTGATCTTCTAAAGTGTTTAATGAATGGCCAAAAGTGTTACAAGACTTGGGGTCTTAAGGGTTTGGGTTGAGAAATGTCAAAAATATCCTTAGCTTAAAAACTGTGGAAAACACGTAGATGGGTACGAGTGGACCCTCCAAATTGTCACCACAATATATGAGTGGTACCCTCAAATCGTCACTAGAATACAAGGTTGGACACTACATTCTATCCAACATATGATTACCTTGCCAAACTCTTCACCACACCATACGACTAGTACCATCAAGTTGTATCTAAGGCAGAATATCAAGGGCTAGACACTGGACAACATACGATTGGACCCTACCTTCCTATCATAAGACCATATGACTAGTATGGTGCCTACCATATCTAGGTCAAAACTTGGCAAAAAACACACTTACCAACATAAGACTAGGGTCCCTAGACTCATCATCACACTATACGACTTGTGGTGTGAGTTGTATGATGAACAGAAATCTTAAGACTTAAGAAATTTGCAAGGGCCAAATTTGGGGTGTTTCAGTCTCCCTCCCTTAGGATCATCTTGCCAGAATGATGGGACATGGCAATACAAGCACGATTGGACTCCACATGCCTATACTCTTACACTTAACCAAGTTAGAAAACAAAGATATCAAGTAAACCACCTACTTTTTCTTTAACAAAATAGAAAACAAAGATGTTAAGAACAATACATACCTCAAGCATGAATTTCTGGAATAGAGAATAGGAATGGCTACTTGGACTTTATATCCTCATCAGCTTTCCTAGTTGCTTCCTCAGACTTTTAGTTTCGCCATAGAACCTTCATCGAAGCCACATCTTTCGTTCGCAACTAACAAACTTGCCAATCCAAGATCCAAACCGGGACCTTCTCATAGGACAAAGAGTCGAAAATACCAATGTTCCCTAAGCGAACGACCAACGAAGGATCACCCACGTATTTCTGCAACATGGACACATGGAATACGGGATGAATGGAACTCATGCTGGAGGGAAATTCCAACTCATACGCAACAATACCAACCCTTCTCATAGCCAAGTACGAGCCAACATACTAGGGACTGAGCTTCCCCTTCTTTTAGAACTGCATTACTCCCTTCTTGGGAGACACCTTCAAGAACACCTAATCTCTAATCTTAAACTCCAAGTCCCTTCTCCTTACGTCCGCATAGGACTTTTGGCAACTTTGGGTTGTCTTAAGCCTATCCCAAATTACTTTTACCTTCAGCATAGCTTGGTAAACTAAATCCGGGCCAAACATATCCGCTTCACCAACCTCAAACTACCCAATAGGAGATCTACACCTCCCACCATACAATGCCTTAAACCGAGCCATACTAATGCTAGAGTGGTAACTATTATTATAAGTGAACTCAATGGGAGGAAAATGGTCGAACCAACTACCGCCATAGTCAATCACACAAGCTAGCAACATATCTTCCAAAGTTTGAATAGTTCTTTCGGCTTAACCATCAGACTGTTGTGAAGCTATACTAAGACTTACTTCAGTCCCTAAATGCTGAAAAGAATGCCAAAAATGCAAAGAGAACTGAGTACCACGATTTGAAATAATCAATATAGGCACACCATGCAACTTTACTACTTTCTGAAGGAATAACTTTGCATAATCCTTGGCATAATAAGTAGTCCTCACTGGCAAAAAGTGAGGGGACTTAGTCATCTTGTCCACAATGACCCAAATTGAGTCACACTAATTTCGTGATCACGGAAGGTTGGTAATTAAATCCATATTAATTACCTCCCATTTCTACACTGGTAGTTCAATCTCTTAAAGTAGCCCACTGGGCCTCATGTGCTTCACCTTCACTTGCTGACACACCATACACTTAGCCACAAAGTCGACCACATCCCATTTTATGTTGTTCCACCAATACATATTCTTGAGATTATTCTATATCTTTATTGCTTCAGGATGAACCGTATATCATGATTTATAGGACTCAGCCAAAATCCTGCCTTACAATCCATCCACGTCGGGAACACACAACCTCCCTTGGTACCTCAAGATACCATCACCACTGATCTTAAAGGCCATCATCTTATGCTTACCCACATCATCCTTGATATTCATTAAGAGAGGATTTAATACCTATTTATCCTTTATTTCCAACCCAAGAGATGATTGCACCACTTGTTGCACGAAAATGCCACCATCCTCAGAGTCCAAGAGACAAACTCCAAGGTTAGCCAAACTGTGAATATCCTTCACTAATTCTCACTTATCCTTATCCATATGTGACAAACTTCCTATGGACAACCTGCTAAGAGCATCAACAACCACATTATCTTTACCTGGGTGGTAGTGAAGACTCATATCATAGTCCTTCAACAACCCAAGCCACTTTCATTGCCTGAGATTAAGCTCTTTCTGAGTGAATACATACTACAGGCTCTTATGGTCAGAAAAGATATCAACTTGGACCCCATACAGATAATAATACCAAATTTTTAATGCAAATACCATGACTAACAATTACAAGTCATGAGTCGGATAGTTCTTCTCTTGAACCTTTCACTATCTAAGGCATAAGCAATCACCTTACTATGTTGCATCAACACACAACCCAAACCAACCCGGGACGCATCACAATAGGTGAAAAAACCTTCAGTACCCTCAGATATAATTAAGATCAGAGCTAAAGTCAACTTATATTTTAGCTTCTCAAAGCTACCCTCGCAAGCATCAGTCTACAAGAACTTCACCTTCTTCTAAGTCAACTAGGTCAATTGAGCATCAATAGAAGAAAAACTTTTCACAAACCTTCTATAGTAACCAGCTAAACTCAAGAAGCTTCGAATATCGGTTGGAGTCATGGGTATAGGCCACTTCTTAACCACAACAACTTTCTAAGGATCAATCATGATCCCTTGACTAGACACGACATGAACTAGATAAGTTACGATATTTAACCAGAATTCATATTTAGAGAACTTCTTAGCACACAATTGCTGATCTGTTAAGGTCTACAACACAAGGCGAAGGTGATCAGAATGATACTCCTTTCTCTTAGAGTACACCAAAATATCATCAATGAAGACAATCACAAGAAAATTTAAAATCTAACGGAAGACCCTATTCATCAAATCTATGAATGCCGCTGAGGCATTGGTCAAGCTGAACGACATCACCAAGAACTCAAAATGCCCATCACCAAGAACTCAAAATGCCCATACTGAGTTTGGAAAGCTGCCTTTGGTATATCTACCTCCTTAGTATTTAAATGATGATACCTAGACCAAAGATCGATCTTAGAAAATAATTTGGCACCCTGAAGCTGATCAACGAGATCATCAATTCTCAAAAGTAGGTACTTATTCATTACCATCACCTTATTCAATTGCTGGTAATCAATACACATTCAAAGGGAACCATCCTTCTTATGCACGAATAACACTGTGCACCCCACAGAGACATACTAGGATGGATGAAACCCCTGTATAAGAGGTTTTTCAACTACTCCTTAAGTTTTATCAACTCAGTTAGATCCATTTTATATGGGGGAATAGAAATAGGGAAAGTGTCTGGAGTAAGATCAATACAAAAATCAATCTCTCTATTGGTAGGGACACTAAGAAGGTTATCACAGAAGACCTCAGGAAATTCATTTACCATGGGAACATAATTGACGGAAGGACTTTTTAAGTTAAAATCTTTAACCTGGACCAAATGATAGAGACAACCCTTGGTAATTAACTTTTGGGCTCTAAGATACGATATAAACCTCCCCTTAGGTACTAGAGAACTACCACCCCATTCAATATATGGCTCATTAGTGAATTTAAACATGACCTTATAGGTCTGACAGTCTAAAGAAGCATAGCACGGGTGCAACCAGTCCATTCCTCGAATAAAATCAAAACCAACTATGTCTAACTCTATCAAGTCTACTAAAGTTTCTCTACTACCAACAGATATAACACAGCCCCTATATACTCTTCTAATAACCACAGAGTCTCTTACCAGGGTAAAAATAAAAAAAGGGTCTGACAGACATCAGGACTGAAACCAAAATGCACAGCCACAAATAGGGATACATAAGAGAGAGAAGACCTCAAATCAAGTAACAAGTACACATCATGGGAAAAGAGTTTCAACATACTAGTAACAATATCTAGAGACTCTTCGAACTCCTAATGAGTAGTAAGTGCATTAAGACAGTTCTGACCAGTGCTGGATTGAGAAGTGGCACCCTTTGGTATCGAAGATGATGATGAGGCAATAGGAACCTTGTTTTCCCCAGAAACAACTCTAGAGGTGAAATCCCATTACATATGTCTAATCTGATGACACATAAAATATCGATTCCTCTTCTTCTCGTGCTACCCACGATGATGTTGACCATAAAATCTGTAGGGGGTTGGATGGTACTAACTGGGTCCTATTGGCCTAAGATTAGGCACCCTGTGCCCTAGAAGAATCACTAACCTAAAAATATCGGTCACCATATAGCTTTGGGTAGGGAGCACTAGTCGTCGAATAGGAGTTAAGACTCCCCAACTTTTCTTAGACCACTTATCACTCTGCTGTTAGCCTTCACCAGAATTTCTTACTCTACCTCTCACCAATCTTAGCTTATTTTTTCTTCTTTTAGACTTGTTGCATATACACAACTTATCTGCTATGTCAATGTCATTATTTAACAAGGCATCCTTACTCTCAAGAGTCTACTTACGAGACAATCCCAAAGTGAACTTTCTTATCTAGGCCCTCATATTAGATACCAATTTAGGAGCATACCGGGATAACTGATGGAATTTCAAAGCATACTCATTGACTATCATTCTTCCTTGCTTCAAGTTAATAAATTCCTCTTCTTTTGCCTCTCTCAACTCTTGAGAAAATAAGCAATCTAGAAACGCACTAGATAAATCATCCTACAAGGCAGAACCAACATCCTTGCTTTTTAAATATTCCAACTCTTTGTGCTACTGGTACGCCATATCTTTCAATTAATAGGCAACAAACTCTACACCTTACACTTTTAAAATATGCATTATCGAAAGATCTTTTCTATCTTATCAATGAAACTTTGAGGATCTTTTTTAACCTATGTACCAGTATATATAGAGGATAAAGCCTCATAAATTGGCTGACTCTAGTGGCCTCAAACAAACCCATAACAATACTAGTAGAACTTGACTTTTATAACTGGGATGTCACTAACCGAGTCAATAGATTAATGGAGCGATAGAATTCAACATTAGTAACCTCCCTGGAATGCGACTGAGTATAAGTGCCATCCTCAGGAGTAGGATCAGTGGGACATATAGGACCCCCTGAGGACACTTAGATGTAGCCACCCGTGATCGGGTCTGGACCCTAGAAGTTAGATGAGCTCCATCCACATTATCCTCAAATGGGACAGAAAGAGTTCCACGAACATCAGATCTTCTTGGAGGCATGATCTGAAAGATAAGCAAATGAAAATCAGAAGGATCCAAGACTTAAAACACTATAGCCTAAAATTAAGATAACAAGAAAGGGAAATATTTCTAAATGTCTTATAGCCTCTCTCTTATATGTGTGGTGCGCTACACACCCATAAAAGAGACTCTAGTTGACACGACTTTGTGGACACCCAATTAACCATGAACCTAGGTGCTCTGATACCAACTTTGTCATGACCCAAACCAGGGCCTGGCCATGATGCGTATCTCAAGTCCCACATGGATTGAAAATCACCCCCTTCACCTAACCTAGTCAACATAATAACCTCAAGTATCGAATGAATTCTGAACATATAACAAGATAGCGTAAACTTAGACTAATATTTATTTAATAGAAAAAGTCTAAACCAATCACCGGTAACCGAACAACTATCCGACACCAGGCCACTCTACCAAAACAACAAACCCAAGTCCTCCATAATCTAACAAAGCCACTATAAATCCAAAGTCAATAAAATATCGAGACATACCCCCCATAGTAGCCAAAAATAATGTCCCCAATAGTAGCTAAAAATAATGTCTAAACCAAGTCTGAGATATATAACATAAGGACCATGAAAGGAAGCCATCCGAAGCATAGAAGCTCACCACTTTAATGTCAACTCAAAAACCACTCAGACACCAGATCACTGCACATGAAAAGTAAAAAAAGTTCCAGTGACTGCATCATGTAGGGATACAATATTCGAAGACAGTAGTGGTTGGAGTGGTAGCATGTAACTTAGGGATAGAGGAATAAAATAATACCAGTATTCAAAACCAAGTTAAATCATTATATATAATCATATGTATACATATATATAGCACCGGGATAGGTAACAAGGCTTAACATGAACTTTGAAAACCTTAACCTGGGCTGTATAGTATAACTATCATAAAATAAGGCACCCACGGGCTATATGGGACAAGCTCTCCCCTAGCTAAAAGGGCCCTTATACGTGTAGCCGCATAAACCACAGAATAACCATATCCATATATGCCTTTATAGGGGACTCAAACCTCCTGGCATAATCAAGGTGGACTTAAGCATGAATTTATACAATATGGGGGACTCAAACTTTCCATTCATATATCTATTCGAGGTACTCGAACCTCCCGATCATATAGACACCCACACCAACTACCACAATTTCTAGTGTTAGTCCTTCAGACTCTACTTCCATGGCCCAGCTATACATCCTACTTTAAAGCCCAATTAAAACATTCATTACACATATACACAACTATTAATCCAATTACTTACCAAAGACATCCCGTTGTTATTGTCATACCAACACTATTTTCTAGCGTACAATATACCATAACTATTATTAATCAACTTTGGGAATCGAACCCATTTTCTAAACCATGACATCAATTCAATTCAATATTTAAGGACTCGAACCTATTTAGCCAATTAAACCACCAAGGTTATAAGACCTTCACAAAACTATTTACCAATTATCAACATTCATAGGCCAATGTCTTAATTCAAAACATAATTCATTTATGACAAGATTCTTCTCATTAATATTTTTATAAACTGGTTAAGGGCATACCATTATCAAATCATTATTCAAAGAAAAAAATCATCAAGTCTAGGGTTAAACATGACCCATTCATTAAACCATAATTCCCATGCACCCATATATGGAAAACCATTATAAAACATGTATAATCATAATTTAAAACATGAGAAAACAAAACTCAATATTATACATTCAAACCCTCAACCATGGTTTTTGAAAACCACCATTAATGAATCCTGAAAAATGTTTAAAACACATGATTTTTATGAACTAGTAATGAAGGAAAAGTCACATGCCTGAGTTATGAAGATTCACAGAGAGATTTTGATCTTTAAGCCTCTAGATGGTAACCTTGAAGAAACCCTAGCCTAATCTTCTTGAGATATTTTTAGAGAGAGTTTAGAGTGTGTTTTTGATCTTCTAAAGTATCTAATAAATGGCCAAAAGTGTTATAAGATGTGGGGTCTAAAGGGTTTGGGGTGAGAAATGTCCAAAATATCCTCAGCTTAATAGCTATGAAAAATATACAGGTGGGTACAAGTGGACCCTCCAACTTGTCACCACAACATACGAGTGGTACTCTCAAATCATAGCTAGAACAGACATTCTGTCCAACATATGATTACCTTGCCTAATTCGTCACCATAACATATAACTTGTACCATCAAGTCATATCCAAGGCAGAATATTAGGGGCTAGATACTGGACAACATATGTTGGACCCTACCTTCTCATCACAATACTATATGACTCACATGGTGTCTCTCAAATCTAGGTCAGAACCAACACACTAAACAATATATGACTAGGGTCCCTAGACCCATCACCATACCTTACGACTTATGAAGTGAGTCAATTGATGAATAGAAAGCTCAAGACTTAAGAAATTTGTAAGGGTCAAAGTTTAAGGTATTTTATTTGTCATCCGTTTCAGAGAGGTTTGGGGACTAAGGTGATCCTAAGAACCACTTTTTACCCTCAGATGGATGGAAGAGCAGAGAGGATTATTCAAACCTTGAAGGATATGCTAAGGGCTTGTGTGATTGACTTTAGTTATAGTTGGGTTGATCATTTGTCTCTCATAGAGTTTGCATATAATAATAGCTATCACTCGAGTAATTAGATAGCTTCGTTCATGGATTTATATGGTAGAAGATATCGATCTCCTACTGGATGGTTTGAAGCTAGTGAGGCGAGGTTATTTGGTCATGACTTGGTTTATTAAGCAATAGAAAAGTGAAGGTAATTAGGGATAGGCTTTAAACTTCCCATAGTCTCCAAAAGTCCTATGTAAATATGAGACATAGGGAGTTGGAGTTTGATGTTGGTGATTGGGTATTCTTGAAGGTATCTCCCATAAAGGAAGTAATGAGATTTGGAAAAAAGGGAAAGCTCTGTCCCTATTATGTTAGCCTGTACTTGATTTTGAGAAGAGTGGGCAATGTTTCTTATGTGTTGGAGTTCCCTTTGTGTTTGGGTTCTGTCCATCTGATGTTTCATGTTTGGTTGTTGAAGAATTGTGTGGGTGATCTTTTTTTGGTTGTCCCTTTGGAGAGTGTTGGCATTTTGGATTCTTTGTCTTATGAGCAAGTCTCGATTAATATTTTGGATCAAAAAGTCCACCAATTTTGAACCAAGTATGTGGGATCAATTAAGGTTCTGTGGAGGACTCACAAGGTTGAAGAAGCTACTTGGAAAGTTCAAGAGGACATGAAGTCCAAATATCCATTTCTATTTTCTGCTTGCGATAATCATGCTAAAGGTATGTGTATTCCTTAATATATTCATTTTCTGTCTTTGTTATAGGTAAGCGTGGTTGTGTTCCATGTTAAATCATGCTAATGGATGCCTTATCTTATCATTCAGGGAAGAATGATCCTAGGGTGGAGAATGTAACATCCCAGATTTTGGTTCCTAAAAATTTTTGAGTTTTTCAAGTCACTACCAACCTACGACTCACCTTATGAGTCATAAAGTGTCCTTACAAGCCATAAGGACCAAATCATCACCTGACCAGTGGGTAGTTTCTATGCCATTATGTTGATTACGACTAGAGGTCACAAGACGTAAAAACTTATTACAAGTCATGGTGCCCAAATTATATAGTGATCAGTGTGTACCCCAAATATTTTTGTACTGGTCATGACTAGGACCCTAAGAATTGTACGGTCTCTTGAAGAGTCATATGGTATGAGTCATAAGGTCACTAGAGAGGGGCCCCTCAGCTACTTTCCAGACTATGACTCATGGTGACGAGTCGTATAGTGACCTGTAGTCACATGCGATAATTTTTTAGCTTTTAATGAAGGGCACTTTGGATATTTCCCTCTTTATCCACTTAGAATCCACATAAATAAAACACTTTGGGACTATTATTTCCAACCTTATTAATCATAAACACTCTCTTTACTCTCGCAAATTCCCCATTCAAATACAAAGTAAGGGTTTCTCAAAGTTGGTCATCTAAGGGCTCATGGGTTGATTTCTCTTTGTAATTCTCTGTACTTTTAGGCATGTTACTCTTTCCTAAGTCTTATTTTATGAAAAAAATATTTATAGTTGTACCCATGTGATTTAATTGATGATTTTAAATGTGAGTTTAGGGTTATTGAATATTATTGAGTTAAATCACTTTTCCAATGACTTTTATGAATCATGTATGATGTGAATTGATGGTTTTGAACATATGGCGTGCATGGGCATGGTGAATAAACTAGGGGTGAGGGTCATGATTTCCCCTAATTACGTGAATGTGGATAATTAAAATGATATAACCCCAACCCAATCTTGTAAAATCGTCTTTGAATATAAGTATATTTGTATTGAACTATTTTTGGGAACCATTGCATGATGTAAAGAGGTTATTGAAACATAACAGTTTGATTTAATGAAAAAGGGGTTGTGAAATTCCCCTACATTGATTTAATGACCAAAGAGGGTTGTCTTTCCAAGTGAATGGAATTGGACTGGCATGATAATGTTACCTTACAAATGTAGTTGGTATGACAACACCAACAATGTATGCCTCAAGGAATATTGTAGTTTAATTGAATGTGATGTATGAACAATATTTTAATTGAGCTTAAATAGGGTTGTGTAGCTAGGCCGTGAAGGTGGAGGTCTTGAGGGAACAATACTGGAAACTGCATTTGTCGGTATGTGGGTCTAAATGGCCTGGGGTTTGAGTCTCCTTGCTTATGACCAATTGGTTTGAGTCCCCCTTGTTAACTGACCGGGTGGCTCGAGTCCCTTTTGTTAACTGACCGAGTGCTCATGTCACCCTTAATATATAATAGGGTGGTTTGAGTCCCCCATGGTACATATGTACATATGATTATTTCTCTGGTTCATGTGGCTACATGCACTAGGGCCTTTTTAATGAGGTGAGCTGAGACCATATAACTCATGGGTGCCTATTTATGAGGGTTGAGATACATACTCTAGGCTAATATTTTAAAGTCCATGCTAAGCCTTGCTCCTTACCCCGATATATTATACTTATTTATATGTATATGCATAGATTTTATGCAATAGATTTGGATGATTTTAAACTGTTGATCATGACATTATTTTATCCCTCCGGTGAGTTACATGCTAGCACTCAACCTGCTAACTGTCTTCGAACTCTGTATCCCCACACGATGTAGGAATCAAAAACAGTTTGCTTTTTTTGTGCAGTGATATAATTCTCGGGTTATCAACAATCAACTTTAAGTGGTGAGCCCCCTTCTTCTGGAAGGTTGTTACTTCTTAGTTTCTCATTTATCATAGACTTTTGTTTAGACTTATTTTATCTATTATCGGGGGCATGTCCCAACATTGGTTTGAATAAGTTTTATCATAGAGGCTTTGTAGATTATTGTGGATTGGGTATTAGTTGTTGATGTATCTAAAACTTCTTGAGCTTACCTTTATCTATCATGTTATATGTTTGAAATTCATCCATTGTTAGTGTGTTGTGTTCTGTGTGACTAGAAAAAGGGGGTGGTTTCTAATCCACGGTGGAATTGGGATAGTCATCATAGCCAGACCTTGGTTTGGATCGGGATACCCTCGTAGATAAATTCTTCTAGTAGTGGCTAGAGTGGATTAGTTTTATATTTCTCCAGGTGCATGTAACGCCCCGAGTCTGTACCCCATATGCTACACGATGCTCATAATCCCGAAGGGACCATAAGGTAACCAATGACTGGTGCCTACTGCATTAATTGAAAATAATACTGAAATATGCAGAAATTAGGTGGAAAATATGCCATAAGGTTCACTACTGAAATAAACTGAATACGGTATAACAATACCAAAATTGAAATATTTGTCGGAAAATACTCTAGTCTGAAAAGCCTCTAAACTATCTGAAATGTGGATTTGATGGTACAAGTCCCTAAATAACTCCGACTACTGATATAAAACTGAAATGCTGAAATGATAATCATGTCCTCAAACTATGAGGACTCACCACTAACTCTAACTATTGAAAATTTATAACTGCTAGGGATGATCGGAGCCCGTGCATCTGAACCTATGATATAAAACATCATAGTGTAAAATAAAGGTATACGTCAGTACTTTGAATGTACTGGTATGCTAAGTGAGGTAGGCCTCAATACATGGGTTCATATGAATGAACAATACTGACTGAATGACATAAATATAACTGAATGAGAGTATATGCGAATACGTATACTGTAACCGAGATCATGGTAATAATGGATACTGAGTCTGAATACTGATTAATTGATATTTGAGTATACTAATAACTGCATGACAATATCTGACAGTCTTTATTCTGTGGAACTATAATAAGTTCCGTACTGAACGAAGTGACTGTATCTGATAGTCCTGAATCTGTAGAACTAACCTGAGTTCTGTACTGAGTCTGAATCTAAAACTTAGACTGTGGGAGGTAATCATCTAACCGATATGTCCCTTTATAAATAGATTAGGGTTAAACCTGTAACCCCAGTTGGAAGAGTGTCAGTACCGTGCCACGGGTAAAGATAATCTGAGTCACCCTCATCTTGCAGGTGATCTTAACGAGAACAGTGGTACCCTCAACTGATAGGTAGATTACCTCATCAACCCTCAACTGGTAGGTTGATGTCTTAACCTACGCTAGCTACGTAGTTTTGGAACACAAGGACTACTTCTAAGGCTCATACCCTCTACTGATAGGTGAGTCCCCATCCTTGGGTTTACTCGATGTTGAATCCTACTCCCAACTGAATAGACACTGAACTAATTTCTAAATTGTTCTAAGCTGCACTAAACTGCTATTGATCATACTATTTAATTGAACTGAACTGAGTTCACTGAGTTCTATTGATTGACGAAATACTACTGAATTTTGTTAACTGACTGAATTTATAGAGGTCTGAATTGGATTGGATTGATACTGAGTCTACTGAATTCTTCCTGAGTTCTGTAACTGACTGAGAGTACTACTAATCATGACATGACTGATACTATCCTGAGACTGACCATGGCTCTAGGTAATCAACTAAATTGTCGGGTATAAAATACTCCCAGGACTCGATAGCATAAATTATAACACATGTCACAATCTTGAAACATGATAAATAACTACTTGATCATCATTCATTCATTGGGACATTCTAGCAAACACTTGCACGACATAAACTTGGATACATGCTAACATAACAAAATTTCATTAGTTACTTCTCATGAACAACTCATCAAACACTTGGAGGGCATTGTATATCCATATAGTACTAATCAACACATGAGTATTACAATTCAAGGCTTTAATATGATTTCACATGATAATACATACATAATAGTTGTTTTTACATAAATCTTACACTTAATCATGAAAATAAATCCAATCAACATTATAATCATGAATACATTTAATCTAAATCATAGGAAACATGAAATCAAGCTACTTGAAGTTTAAAAGAGTTTCTTGGACTCCAAGGGTGGAAGGAACCCTTGGATGAACATTTGACATACCTTGGTTGCTAGATTCCTGAAGATTAATGGTGGAATCTTGAGCCTTGAATTTGAAATTTAATTTCCTAGGGTTTTTGTTCTAGAGTGTTTTGAGAAAGAATGAATATAATTTGCTAATTGAGGGCTAAATCTCATGTTATGGGGGTTGAAAGACATGGGAAAAAGACCCAATTACCCTAAAGATGCAACTTATTAATGACTAAAAATTGAACCATCGACGCACATATTGACCCACCGCGTCATTGGAATCAAAGCGATAGCCAACGCACCGTGTCGAGTCTGTATTAGTTTACTAGAAATTGACACTGGGAGCTAAGGAAAAATATTGATTGATGTGATGGACGCCGCGCCGCACCAAGATCGCACCGATACACTAGTTTGGATTTCTAAACGTGGTCCAAATGAGGTTCAAAAAATATAAAACTCATCCGCGAACACCTACTAAGATTACTGATCATGAATTAACCTAAAGATTGATATTTTAAAGTCATAGAGGTCGTAAAATAGGGTTGGTAACTTATGAAGGCCAAAATGAAACTAAGTTGAATAATTAGCTAAAATTTTTCTAAGTCTGGGACCCCTTAGCAAGCTTAAAAGACTGAGTTAAGCTTAGGATTTTGCGGGGTCTTACAATATCTCCCCCTTCAAAACATTCATCCTAGAATGAGACAGATTAAACTGAGAATACTAATAGACTGAATTTAGATGCTGGACATGCACCACTGAAGCATGATTCCATGACTAAAATTACTAATATACTGAACTATCTTACTAAACATGCATATCTGATGCATGAGTACATAGTTGAACATGATTCATGAATGCATAACTGAGTATGAAATGTTAATTGATTCTACGTTGGTAGCTATATTTGAACATGAAGATTAGTAATTCAAAGGAAAACTGGTACCTTGGGGCTGAGTCTGAGTTAGCGGAGAAAAGGTGAGGGTACTTGGTCCACATGTCTGCTTCTGCTTCCCAAGTAGCTCCCTCAATGGACTGATTCCGCCAAAGAACTATGAATAAAGGGACTTCTTTGTTCCTTAGTCTGCGAATCTGGTAGTCAAGGATTTCGACTGGAATCTCTTCATAAGAGAGACTATTTTAAACATCTATGCCCTCTATAGGGACTATGACTGCTGGGTCACCTATGCATTTATTTAGCAAAGAGACATGGAACACTGGATGCACTGAAGCTAAGTCTGAAGGCAACTCACGCTCGTAATCTACCTTTTTGAAATGGCTGAGAATTCGGTAAGAACTAACATATCGGGGACTGAGTTTCCCCTTGTTTCCAAACCTCTTCACTCCTTTCATAGGAGAGATTTTTAAATACATAAAATCACCAATCTCAAGCTCGATATTTTTTTTTTGCATACATCTGTGTATGATTTCTATCGGCTCTGAGCTGTCTTATGCCTTTCCTTGATCAACTAAAATTTTTCTAAGATATCAAATACCAAGTCAGGCCCTACTACTGCCACCTCACCTACTTCAAACCAACCGATAGAAGATCTACACCTCCTTCCATAAAGTACTTCACACAGAGCCATCTGAATGCTGGAGTGATAGCTGTTGTTATATAAGAACTCAATCAAAGACAAGTGGCCATCCCAACTACCTTTAAAGTCAATCCTACATGCTCATAACATATCCTCTAAAGTTTGGATGGTCCTCTCTGCCTGACCATATTTCTGGGGATGAAAGGCTGTATTGAGGTGAACTCGAGTACCAAGACCCTTTTGGAAAGCCTTTCAAAAATGAGAGATGAACTACATACCTCTATCCAAAATAATGGACAATGGAACACCATGCAATCTGACAAACTCCCTGATATAGAGTTTGGCATAATCTTTGGCTGAATAAGAGGTATGGACTAGTAGAAAATGAGCTGATTTGCTCATTCTGTCTATAATGACCCAAACTAAATCATGCTGACGACGAGTACGAGGCAAACCCATCACAAAGTCCATGTTCACTTTTTCCCACTTCCAGGTGGGAATACTGAACACCTATATGGATCCACTAGGCTTCTGATGCTCAATCTTAACTTGCTGACATGTTGATTACTTAGCCACAAACTCTGAAATGTCTCTCTTCATGCCATTCTACCAATAGATCTCCCATAAATCATGGTAGATCTTAGTGTCCCCTGGATGAATAGAGTAGCGGGCACCATGTGCTTCTGCAAGAATTCGCTGTCTCAAATCATCTACACTTAGCATACATAGCCGACCCTGGCAGTGCAACACACCATATCCCCCTTAGGAAAAAACCTCTACCTTCTAATCATGAGTAGGATAATTCTTTCATAGGGCTCGAATGAGAGAGTAAACATATCCCTTAGATATCATTTTTCTCACTCGAAGGTAAGAAATAAGCTGGCCCCTAAGTGCTGAAGTACTACCTCTCCACTCTGGGATGGGCTCACTAAAAAACTAAAACTAGAGAATTCTATTTCTTCAGTCGACTGAGGCATGATAGGAATGAAGCCAATCCATGCCGAGAATGACATCAATATCAGTTATCTCTAATTTGACTAAGTCTACTGAAGTGACTTTCTGAGATATCATAACTGGAAAGTTTCTGTATACCCGCCGGGATAGGATAGATTTACCCACTAGGGTAGAGACTGAGAAGACTCTACTAGATTTAGTAACTGACTTCGAAGTCAACAACTATATAAGGAGTAACAAAGGACAAAGAACCTCCTGGGTCTAGCAAAGCATAAACATGCAAATGATAAACTTGTAACATACCAGTGGCCACATCAGGAGAAATCTTCTGATCCTGTCGGGACTTAAAAAGCATAGAGTCTGTTTGGGCACTGCCCATTGGTGGAACTGGAAGCAATACCCTGCTAATTCGGTCGACTGAACTGAGATGGGGGATGGTTATACTGACCCTAAGAACATGACTAGAGGTAATCTCTGACTTTGTGGCCTGGCTTGCCACACCCAAAAATATGTCACTGCCCGCTCTGCAGATACCTTGGTAGTTTCTACTATATTTTTGACAAAAGAGATTGGTTCGGGCGCTTAACACTACCCTAGGGTTTAGGGCCTAATGCCCTATCTCTGTTGCCTTCTCTACATTTTAGCACCGAAGAACTACTGAGGATAAACCTAGAACTGAGGATTTTGGGTGGAACTGAGAACGATTCCTACCCTCTAACTTAGGTTGAGCGAAGTTGAAACCACCCATTCTCACTCTCTTGTTCTCTTTCTCCTTTGCTCTATTCTTAGCCTTCTTTATCTGTTGAGCATGGACCATGAGCCTGGATATGTCTATCTCTTTAATCAACAGGGTGGTCCTACACTCTTTGACCATACTATTAGACACGCTAGACACATACTTACTCATCCTGGATCTGCTATCTGCCACCACATGAGGAGCATATCTGGCTAATTGAGTAAATTGAGTAAACTTAAGAGAATGCTCTTTCACTGTCATGTTGCCCTACTTTAGATTTATAAACTCCAAAACCTCCACTTTCCTCAACTCCAATAGGAAGAACCTATTCCAAAAAGCAGTGGCAAACTCCTCCCATTCTATGGGCCCTATATCGACAACCTTCTCTACTTTCTACTATTTGAACTATGAGTGATCCACATCCTACAATTGATATGCGGCCAACTCAGCACTCTCAATAGCGGTCACCCTTATAATATCAGTAACTTTCTGCACCTAGTCAAGAAATTCTTGAGGGTCTTCATATGACTTAGACCTAGTAAAAGATGGAGGATTCATTCGAATGAAGTCCTGAATCCTGGTAGCAGTATTATTGGCCACTGGGTTGGCCGGAATAGTAGCTGGACATTCATTCTAGGCTGCCATAGAATGAACTAAGGTAGTGAAAGCTGCTCTGAACTCAGCGTGAGAGACGTGTTCGTCTAGAGAATCTAGATGGATGGGTTGGGGTTCTGGATGGTCTCCCATTCCTCTTTCTTTAGTCCTCTTTTGACGCATATTCTATAAATATAAGATAAACTTTGATTAGATGGAGAGTTTAACTGGAGCTCATGCTCACTCACACAATATGAGTACTGAAAGAAGGTAAACTTTTCCTAAAACATCTCGTAGCCTCCTGTCCATAAGTGTGGCGTGCTATACACCCATGCACAAGACTCTACTATATTTGGTTTTCATACTTCCTAGGACTCTGTTGAACCTTAAGCTCTAATACAAATTTTTATAAGTCCTTGAGTTTGTACCCCGAATGCTATAGGTGCTCTTACTCCTGAAAGGACCACAAGCTAACCCATGAATGGTACCTACAGCATTAACTAAATAATAATACTAAAATATGTGAAAATTAGGTGGAAAATATGCCATAAGGTTCAATACTAAAATAAACTAAATACAGTATATCAATACCCAAACTGAAATATCTGTCTGAAAATACTCTAGTCTAAAAAGCCTCTAAACTATCTAAAATATGGAGTTGATGGTAATCATGTCGTCGAACTATGAGGACTCACCACTAACTCTAACTGCTAAAAATCTATAACTGCTAGGGATGATTGGGAGCCCATGCGTCTGAACCTATGATATAAAATATCATAGCATAAAAGAAAGGTATGCGTCAGTACTTTAAATGTACTGGTATGCCATGTGAGGTAGGCTGAAATGCATGGGTTCATATGCATGAATAATACTGACTGAATGACATAAGTATAACTGAATGAGAGTATATGCATGAATACGTATACTATAACTAAGATCGTGGTAACAGTGGATACTTAGTCTGAATACTAATTAATTGATATTTGAGTATACTGATACTGAATTATTGATAACTGAATGAATGTATCTGATAGTCTTGATTCTGTGGAACTATACTGAGTTTTGTACTGAATGGAGTGACTATATCTGACAGTCCTGAATTTGTAGAACTGAACTGAGTTCTATACTGAGACTGAATATGAAACTGAGACTGTGGGAGGTAATAATCTAACCGACATGCCCCTTTCTAAATAGATTGAGGTCCAACCTATAACCCTAGTTAAAAGGGTGTCAATACCATACCACAGGTAAAGACAAGTTGAGTCACCCTCATCTGGCAGGTGCTCTAAACGAGAATGGTGGTACCCTCAACTGGCAGGTAGATCACCTCATCAACCCTTAACTAGCAGGTTAATTTCTCAACCTATGCTGTCTACATAGTTCTGGAACACAAGGACTACTTCTAAGGCTCACACACTCTATTAGCAGGTGAGTCCCCATCCTTGGGTTCACTCGGTGCTAAATCCTACTCCCAACTGAATAGACACTGGACTAATTTCTAAACTGTTCTAAGCTAGACTGAACTGATACTGATTATAGTGTTTAACTGAACTGAACTGAGTTTACTAAGTTTCATTGACTGATAGAATACTATTGAATTTTGTTAACTAACTAAATTTACTGAGGTGTGAATTGAATACTGAACTGGACTGGACTGATACTGAGTCTACTGAGTTCTTTCTGAGTTCTATAACTAACTGAGAGTACTGCTAATCGTGACATGACTGATACTATCATGAGATTGACCATGACTCTAGGTAATCAGCTAAATTATCGGGTATGGAATACCCCCAGGACTCGATAGCATAAATTATAAGACATGGCATAATCTTGAAATATGATAAATAAGTACTTGATCATCATTCATTCATTGGGACATTCTAGCAAACACTTGCATGACATGAACTTGGATACATGCTAACATGATAAAATTTCATCATTTACTTCTTATGAACAACTCATCAAACACTTGGAAGGCATTATATGCATATAGTACTAATCAAAACATGAGCATCACAATTTCAAGGCTTTAACATAATTTCACATGATAATACATACATAATAGTTGTTTTTACATAAATCTTGCACATAATCATGGAATAGAAATCCAATCAATATTGTAATCATGAATACATTTGAATCTAAATCATGGAAAGCATGAAATCAAGCTACTTGAAGTTTAAAAGAGTTTCTTGGACTCCAAGGGTGGAAGGAAACCCTTGGATGAACACTTGACATACCTTGGTAGCTAAATTCCTGAATATTAATGGTGGAATCTTGAGCCTTGAATTTGAAATTTAATCTCCTAGGTTTTTTTTCTTGAGTGCTTTGAGAAAGAATGAATATAATTTGCTAATTGAGGTCTAAATCATATGTTATGGAGCCTGAAAGACGTGGGAAAAAGACCCAATTACCCCCTAAAGATAAAACTTTTTTTATGACTGAAAATTAAACCATTGACGTGCATACCGATGCACAACGTTGTTGGAATTGACGCAATAGCCATCATACCGCATCGATTTTACATCAGTTCACTGGAAATTGCCACTGGGAGGAAAGAAAAAATATTGATCGACGTGATGGCCGCCGCATTGAGATCGTGTCGATACATTATTTTGGATTCCCAAATGTGGTTCAAATGAGGTCCAAAAAATACGAAACTTATTTGGGAACACCTACTGACACTCCTGATTATGAATTAATCAAAATATTGACATTTTAAGGTCATATAGGTCATAAAATAGAGTTTCCAACTTACAAAGGCAAAAATGACACTAAGTTGAATACTTAGCTAAAATTTTTCTAAGTATGAAACCCCTTAGCAAGATTAAAAGACTGAGCTAAGCTTAGAATTTTGCGGGGTCTTATAGTGTAGCATTTAGGTTTGAGTCCCATTTATCTAGGCATATTGGCCTTCTTATGACCATATGGTTGTACTTGTTGTTGAATTCATTTAAGTACCACCTATCTTCATATTGCCGATTATATTGCTATTGTTATTATTATCATTGTTTGATATTGATCGATCCTTGTTTGGTATATGTCTACACTGTTATATCTAGTTAGAATTTTCTTTTCTTGTGATTCTTATTCGTCGGCTTGAGCAACTAGATTGGTTGGATAATTTCTCATTTATAGCAAGGTGAGGTTGGTATTTCTTTTTTTGTGGGTATGCTAGATTAGTTCTTGAATGGATTGTGGCAGTGAAGATAAGTTGACCTTTTGTGGTTCATTTATGGTTTTAGAGTTGGCAATTTTGGTCATATTGCCTGTTCTTAAGTTTGAGATTTTTAGACTTGCCTCCTGGGTTGTAGAGGTTTTAGCATTAGATATACCTCTCTATGTGAACCATTTATAAGGTTGACTAGTTTGGGGTCCATTTTTCTAATTTGACTAGTTAATCGCCCGATAATGATTTTGATATTGATGTCGAGGAGGCTTGGATTTGTATTTTAGATTTGCTGGGTTCGTCTCCTGGTAATAGCTTGCTCTTGGTATTGGTGGGGATTTGAATGCTCTATTCTTTCCTTTATGTGGTTCTTGTCTAAGTAGAGTTAGAGAGTTGGATATAGGTGCTCTTTTCTGTGAACGTTTCCTAAGTTGGTGAATTGGGTATTCGTTGTCAAGATGGAGTATAAGAT
This sequence comes from Capsicum annuum, assembly GCF_002878395.1. Lineage (NCBI taxonomy): Eukaryota > Viridiplantae > Streptophyta > Magnoliopsida > Solanales > Solanaceae > Capsicum > Capsicum annuum. The sequence continues at coordinate 112,877,952 of NC_061119.1, forward strand.
TGATTAGTTTCCAGCTAGAGTTGCATTTCTCTAAGTTGCTAGTCTTGATTATCTTTAGTACAGTTTGTAGCCTTGGCAAGTTCTTGAGTATACTTTGGTGGTTTATTTTCTTAAATTGATAGAGTTGGTTGTTTGTGTTTTAAACCGATGATTTTGTAACACCCTGTATTTTGCATATTCTGTTTCTATTTTTATAGAACTTGGTATAGCCTTGTGTCTAAGTAATGGACGAGATTTGTTATGTGAGTATTGATGGTATAAATGGAGTTCTAGATGCTTCCCGTGCATTTTAGTGTGACACAACCAAGTTAACATCGATACAACTATTTAAACTTGGGATCGTAAGCTAGTATTTGAATCTAAAGTTTGAAGTGACCAACTGTATATAAGTTTAAAGTTAGATTAAAAGGGTTAAGGACTGAAAATGGAATAAAATATTAAGGTTCTTGCTTGACTTAATTAAGCTAGTAGGTATGTCACCTACTTGAACTATATGGACTAAGTTAATAGACGCAAGGCTATGGATAATATTTGGTCCTATGTTAATGTACTCATTTGGGCCTAACTTAAATAAAAGAAAAGAAAATGAAGAAATGGCCCAACACTTAAATCTGCCAAAGGCCCAAGTTAATTGAGCCTAAATAAGAATTTAAGCAAGTAGGTGCATTACCTAATTTGTCCTTTTGTGCATCTTGATCTCTTTAAGTAGGCGCATCACCTACTTGGACCCATTTAACCAATTTAGAGCTCCAACATGCAGCTAAATAAATGACCAAAAATAGGGCCTTTATAAGGCCAAGTTGCTAGTCATTTCCTTCAATTCCCAGTCACAAAAAGTACCATATTTCATAAAGTTCTCCCTACTTCTCTCTAAAATAGCAAGGAGCATCCTTAATTCTCCTTCTAGGGTTCTTGAAGAAACCCTCACCTAGGTAGTGAAAACAATTATGGCTTAGCTTAATTCTCCCATAGAAGATTAGGAAAACATGCTATTCATGCTTAATTATAAATCCATGGCAGAATATAAAGTAAGCTAACTGCTCACTTTTTCTTTGTTATTAAGAGACTTCTCTTTTCTTCTTTGATTTAAAGTGTGAAGGAAAGTTCAAGTGCTTGAAGAGTTTGAATTATAAGGATAAGTTGCAAAAATTTGAGGTAAGGTGACTACTCTGTTTTTTCCTCCTTATATATGAATTCGGGAAAGAATTAGGGATGTTTTATTATTGAGAACTCAACGGATGATGAGTTCCATATTTGATTGATATAATAAAAGGGATTTAGGGATATTTTGTAGACTGTTTTATGTGTATATATTGGGGGATGCTAGGTTGATGTTAGGGAAAAGTGTGATTAGTTCGTATTGAAATATAGAAAAAATGTGTGGTGGTACACCACCAAATTAATTGTTGTATATGTTTATTGCCCATTTTGTTTTGAGTATTGTTTGGAGGGTGTAATGATACCAAAGTTGTTTTGGGGGATTTTATAAGAATATGTATGGTATGAGGGTGTAATAGGAGGATAAAAAGGTTAAAATAACACCTTTGATTGATGAACTAAGGGCTTACTTCCCGACTACTGTTTTGGGCAAAGTTAAGTAGCCCAATGTGTTGGCTAGTTATTGATATTAGTTTTACCATATACTTTATTATAGATAAATAATCCTAATGGCTTGAAGTTAAGTTGGGTTAATAGTGGAGTTATATAACAAAGTATGTAAGGCTACTCTATGTCGTATTCTTTGGCATGAAATCCAACACTTGTGGTACAAAGTAAGCTTCTAAAGCTCTCCTATAATAAATGATACCTAGTGGCAGCACATGACCTCCCATATAGCTAACGACCTTTCTCCCACTCCCTAATGTGTTAAAATACCTCACCACATTCTTATTATCAAGTCTGCATTTTTACAATCATTTGCAAGTCTCAAGAGTTCTTCTTTAAGTCAAATAAGACCCATATGTTACTTTCAGCTGCTAAATATTTCATTCATGTACAATCTACTCCATAGCTCTTTTTTATTACATTAAGTGTTTATTCACATATCTCTTATTGGTAGATTATTGTTCAAAGGTACCAAAATGTTATGACCACCAAAGTAACATTCTCAAAGGCTAAGTAAACTAAGTAACACAAATCTTAATTGAATGGGTGGCAGCTCAGGGTCATAACCCTAGCATGGGAAAATCCTAATACCCTTATATGTGGGTGGCAGCTCAGGGGCGTAAGCCTAGCATTGTCCAATCCCAATGTTTATATATGGGGGGCAACTCAAGAGCATAAGCTTAGCATGGCCCGATCCAAATTTATCTGTTTACATATTAGCTGGTCATTTGTATCATATGGCTTACAAAGATTATGAAGTAAGAAAGTAAAATAAAGAAAAGAATGTAATGTACCTGACCCTACAGGTATATATAAAGGTAGTCTAGTAGCACTATTTGTACACTTGTATCTGATTTCCATTGAGCTCCTATATTATGTGTAGTTACTTTTAGCCTTCATATTCAATACATATTTTCGTACTGATGCGCCTTATAGGGCACTATATTTCATGCTGCAGGAATAGGTGCTTCAACTAATACACCTTCTTAGTAGGAGCCCAGGATATCAAACGGCTATTGGTAGATATGGCTGTTAAAGAATGGACCAATAAGTCACCACCTAGATAAGCTAATCAAAGTAAGGCTCAAGCTGATTTTGTATCACAAACCTCTTCTACTCATCCATCTCCAGAAAAGATAAGGATGGGAAGAACAACCTCCTCAAAACCACCTATTAATGATACTAAGCAAGATCTAAGGAATGCGGTCCAATTGCTAGCTCGTATAGTTATTGGACAAGCTCAAGGACTAACAATTCCAACCACAGGTTCAAGTGGTACAGATAGGGCAGCTAGCCTACGGACGCAGGATTTTCTTAAGTTGGATCCTCCCTCATTCACCCGATCAGATCTTAATAAAGACCTACAAAACTTTAATGATCAAATCCAAAGAGCTCTAGATGTCATGCATGTATCAGGTAAAGAGACAGTTGAGCTAGTAGCATATAGATACAAAATGGGAGGCTATATTTTGGTATGAAGACTGGAAATGATATAGGGGTATCTATGCACCTTAAGCTACTTACAAAGAGTTCAAAAAGGTATTCCTTGATCATTACCTTCTATTTGAGATTCAAGAGGCCCGTGCAGATCTGTTCCTGAATATTCGCTAAGGGAATATGAGCGTAAGAGAGTATAGCCTCTGCTTTAACTCTTCGGCTAGGTATGCTCCTAATATAGTAGTAACTATGGATGATAGAGTTCATCAACATATGGATAGATTTCATCCATATCTAGTTAGAGATTATACTATTGCTACCTTGAACAAAGATATTGATATAACAAGAATACAAGGTTTTTGCATAAAAATAGAGGATTAGAGCCAAAGAAGAAGAACACAAGAATTGGAAAGAGGGTATTCCAAGAGGGCTACATCTACAAGGAAGTTTATGGCATCCCAAGGAGAGTTTAGGCCTCGATTTTCTAATAGACCACCTGGGCTATTATATTCTTGTTCTACAACTCGTGCTCCATCGTGGTTTCAAGGTCCAAGGCTAATCAATTTGGGCAAAGAAGTGAGAGTCAGAGTTCATAAAAAGTGGGGTATCAAGAGCAAAAGAGTATGATCCAATTAAGGCCTCCTCAGTAGCTGTGTAAAAATGTGGAAACCTTTATTTAGGTGCATGTCAGTTTGGGATAGATGCTTGCTTTTGGTATGGTATATCGGGACATATGATGTGAGAATGCCCACAAAGGGGTATGGGTGGTATGGCATGACCTATTGGATCAGCCATTGCATTATCATCATCAGTGCCTTCTTTAGGTAGGCATTTACAGCCAATAGGTCGTGATAGAGGTGTCAAAGGAGCAACTAGTTCTAGTGGAGTTCAAAATTGTTTATATGCTCTAGCGGATCTACAAAATTTAGAGGCTTCTTTAGATATGGTTATAGGTATATTGTCCCTCTTTTCACATAATGTATATGCATTAATTGATCCGGGTTCTACATTATCATATGTCACTCATTGGTTGCTGAAAAGTTCAAAAGAACACCAGAATTACTAGTTAAGCCATTTCAAGTATCAACACCGGTTGGTGAATATATTATAAAATGGAGAGTGTATCAAAATTGTATAATAACTATTTGTGGTCGTGATACAATGGATAATCTTGTTGAGTTAGAAATGGTAGATTTTGATGTTATAATGGGTATGGACTAGTTGGCTTCTTGCTGTGCCATAGTAGATTGCCGAACTAAGAGGGTGTATTTCCAGTTTCCAAGAGAGGCAGTCCTTGAATGGAGGGGTAATATTGGTATGCCAAGAGGTAAATTTATTTCTTATTTTATGTCAAAAAGGATAATTTCCAAGGGTTACATATATCAACTAGTTAGAATGAAGGATACAGATACGGAGTCACCAACTCTTCAAACTATTCCGGTGGTAAATGAATTTATTGATGTATTTCCTAAAGATCTTCTAGGATTGCCTCCAGAATGAGAAGTAGAGTTTGGTATTGATGTGATTCCAGGTACTCAACCAATCTTAATTCCCCCATATAGAATGGCCCCGACAAAATTATGAGAGTTTAAAGAGAAATTAAAAGACTTACTAGAGAAAGGATTTATAAGGCCTAGTATGTCCCCTTAGGGCGCACCAGTGTTATTTGTGTGTAAAAAAAATGGTTCATTGAGAAAGTGTATTGACTACCGACAACTGAATACTGTGATTATTAAGAATAACTACCCCCTTCTAAGACTTAGTGATTTATTTGATTAGTTACAAGGCACCAAGTGTTTTGCAAAGATTTATTTGAGGTCGGGTTACCACCAAGTAAGGTTCAAAGAGAATTATATACCCAAGACAACTTTTAGAACATGGTATAGTCATTATGAGTTTCTAGTCATGTACTTTGGGTTAACTAATGCCCCACAACTTTTATGGATTTGATGAATAGGGTGTTCAAGCCATTCTTTGATGTGTTTGTGATAGTGTTTATAGATGATATTCTAGTTTATTCAAGATCAAAAGAGGACCGTGCTAGTCATTTATGACAGGTGTTACAGATTCGTCATGATCGCACGTTATATGAAAGTTATCTAAATATGAGTTTTGGTTAAAATTTGTGGTATTCTTAGGTCATATTGTATATAATAAAGGAATAAAGATTGATACTCCAAAGATAGAAGTTGTAAAGGACTGACCAATACCTATAACACCTACGAAGATTCATAGTTTCCTTGGGTTGGTAGGTTATTATAGGAGGTTTGTTGAAGGGTTTTCTTCAATTTCTAAACCTTTAACAAATCTTACACACAAAGCATCCAAGTTTCAATGGAATGATGAATGTGAAAGGAGTTTCTAATATTTGAAGAATAAGTTGACTTCTACACCCGTATTGGCACTTCCAGAAGGCACAAAAAGGTATGCAGTTTATTGTGATTCTTCGAGAATTGATTTAGGGTGTGTGTTGATGCATCATGGTAAAGTAATAGCATATGCCTCAAGACAATTGCAGCCATATGAGAAAAATTATTCTACACATGATCTTGAGCTAGCAATTATTATATTTGCTTTAAAGATATGGCACCATTACTTGTGTGGGATTCATGTAGAAATATATACTGGCCATAAGAGTTTGCAATATATCTTTAGCCAGAAGGACCTAAATTTGAGGTAACAAACGTGGCTTGAACTATTAAAAGACTATGATATTGATATCTTGTATCATCTGGGGAAAGCAAATATGGTAGCTGATTCGTTAAGTCATAAGACTATGGTGGGAACTTATGGGCAGCCTATGGAACAACAAGGGATGATTAAAGATCAACACTAACTAGCCAATTTGGGGGTTCGCCTTCTTGACACTCCAGATGAGGGGCTAATTGTGCATAATGTGGTAGACTCTTCATTAGTAACCAAAGTGAAAGAGAAGTAATATGCAGATCCTATTCCATTATAGCTTAAGGAGAATGTACAATGTGGTATGACAAAGGCATTTGAACTTATACAAGAAGGAGTACTTCAGTATCAAGATAGATTATGCATACCTAATGTAGATGGGCTAAGAAAGAGGATTATGATAGAGGCATGTCATTCAAGGTATTCCATATATCTGAGGTCAACTAAAATGTATCATGATTTGAAAGGAGTGTAATGGTGGGGTGACATGAGGAAGAACATTACAGAATTTGTAGCTGAGTGTCCAAATTATCAAAGAGTTAAAGCAGAGCACCAAAAGCCTGGGGTTATATGCAATGTATAGATCTTCCAATATGTAAGTGGGACATGATCAATATGGATTTCATCATTAGTTTTCCTTGTACATATCGAAGGTTCAATTCCATATGGGTAATAGTTGATAGGCTTACAAAATCAGCACACTTCCTACTGGTTAAGACCACTTTCATATTTGAAAAGTATGCGAAATTATATATCAAAGAGATAGTTCGTCTACACGGAGTTCCAGGCTCTATTTTATTAGAGAGGGAAGCTCAATTTACTGTAAATTTTTGAAAGTCTTTTTAGAGAAATTTGGGAACACAAGTGAATCTAAGTACAACTTTCCACCCTCAAACAGATGGATAAGCAGAACGTACCATCAAAACACTTGAAGATATGCTACGAGTTCATGTCTTAGAATTTAAAGGTAGTTGGTATGATCATGTACCTTTTATCGAGTTCGCTTACAAAATAGCTATCATTTAAGTATCAAAATGACACCATATGAAGCTTTGTATGAAAAAAACATATAGATCACCAATTAGATAGTTTGAAGTGGGTGAAGCTGCCTTGTTGGGGCCAGATCTTGATTATCAAGCTATGGAGAATGTTAAGGTGATTTAGCAGCGGCTGGAGACAGCCCAAAGTTTACACAAATAATATACAAATATTAAAAGAAGGGGGCTTGAGTTTAGCAGCGGCTGGAGACAGCCCACACGGCTTCACTAGACTTTTAGTTTCAACAACACAATGATAAAAAGATCACAAGATATGGAAATTTGACACACAATATTTAATGACTGAAGAATACATATCTTACTCTTATCTTAACTGAATGCCTCATAAGAGCGAGGACACAACTTTAAACTTGAGGGACTTATGACATACTAGGGAGCTCCTCACAAGCCCTTTGTGTGACTTCTAAAATTTCTGCTAGTAAATCTGAGAGCATTAACTGGGAACACCAGAGCAAGGAAAGAATTAGGATAACTTTTCTTTCATATGGGCGACAACATAATATGAATTAGAGTATGAAAGAGGAACATTCTGACTCTAAAGCACGAACTAGAACATGAAGAAAGAGAGACATTCCTAAATGCCTTATAGCCTCCTGCTTATAAGTGTCGCGCGCTACACACCCATAAACAAGACTCTACCCGATGCAATTTTGTAGACACCCTGGGACCATGAACCATGCTCTGATACCAAGTTTGTCACGACCCGAACCAAGGCCTTGGCCATGACGAGCAATCTGAATCATAAAGGCCCAAATGCCCATCTAACTTATAATCATATACACCATTCATATACAAAAAAAAAATATGGAAATATGACTGAGTATGGGATCATGGTCATTCTCTAAAATCAACAAAATGTTAAAGACTATAATTCAACAACATCTAAAATAATATCTGACTCTGTCTGTAAAAACTCTACTACATATGAAACAAAGATGTCTAAAAACTGGGACAAGGTCCTCAGTAGACCAAAACCATCAATAAATGTTTGAAATTTAAACAGGCTTTCTGAAACATAGAAGGCTGACCAACTGAACTCTGTACTTCTGTCTAGAAAGATTTACTGCTTAGTTGAACCGCTAGATTGAGCCTCAGACACTGAAAGGTAGGGGATCAACACAGTTGTACTAATACGCAGAGCAAACCCAAAATAATATTTGATATTCAACATATATGAGAGCAATTTAAAAATGGTTCATAAATATCAATGATCCAATAAATAAAGGTGGTCATGTCAAATTCTTAATTTCATGCATTTTTTTCTCTTTAACACAAAACATAGATATCTAAAGAAACACCCTCTCATCATCTCTAAATCATGTTCAAATACTATGACATTGAAAAAACTACTTTCACATGATAAAACATGCATTTTAACTCTTTTTCAACAAAACCATAAACTTTAATTCAATACACAAGAGGAAATTCATAATTTGTGTTCTCAAACAATCTCAAATCTCAATTTTCATACATATACATATACATGTAAATCAATTTAGGGGAAAAGACCACAAGGCCAGAGCAATAGTAACATTAAAACATTCAGAATACATAATTTAGATTCTAAAACCCCTTTAAAATTCATGATTAATAATCTTTAAGTCATGCTCTAATATTTACAAGCCCATTTAGTTTTTAGGATAAATCCCACGTACCTTAGACTATAAGATTTTAAAGATGGAACCTAGATCATGATAGATGGAACCTGGATCTTGACCCTTTTCTTGGAGTCTTGAACTTAAGATCTTGATTCTTGATCTTGAGGGAAAGGATACAGGGTTTTAATTTGAGAGAAAAAATTGAATTATGAAGTGTATTCTGTTTTTGGGGTATGAGTCTTATGTTATGGACAGACCTTGGAGAGGTAGATGAACAATCCTATAGGCTAGAAGTTAAGTTGGGTTAATAGTGGAGTTATACAACTAGGTATGTAAGGCTACTCTATGTCATATTCTTTGGCATAAAATCCAACACTTGTGGTACAAAGTAAACTTCTAAAGCTCTCCCATAATAAATGATACCTAGTGGCAGCACATGACCTCCCATCTAGCTAAGGACCTTGCTCCCGCTCCCTAATGTGTTAAAATACCTCACCATATTCTTATTATCAAGTCTGCATTTTTACAATCACTTGCAAGTATCAAAAGTTCTCCTTTAAGTCAAATAAGACCCGTATGTTACTTTCAGCTCCTAAACATTTCATTCGTGTACAATATGCTCGATAGGTGTTTGTCATTGCATTAAGTGTTCATTCATATATCTCTTATTGGTAGATTATTGTTCAAAGGTACAAAAATGTTATGACCTCCGAAGTAACAATCTCAAAGGGTAAATAAACTAAGTAATACAAATCTTAATTGAGCAAGTGACAGCTCAGGGGCATAATCCTAGTGTGGGTCGATCTCGATAACTTTTTATGTGGGTGGTAGCTCAGGGGTGTAAGCCTATCATGGGCCGATCCCAATGTTTATTTATGGCTGAAAGCTTAGGGGCGTAAGCCTAGAATGGGCTGATCCTGATTTATCTATTTATAGATTAGCTTATCATTTGTATCATGTGGCTTACAAACATTATGAAGTAAGAAAAGTAAAATTTAGAAATAAATGTAATGTACCTGACCCTACAAGTATATATAAAGGTGGTCTGCTAGCACTATTTATACACTTGTATTTGATTTTTATTGAGCTCCTATATCATGTGTTGTTACTTTCAGACTTACATATTCAGTACACATTTTCGTACTAACGCCCCTTATAGAGGACCTATATTTTATGCTGCGGGCACAAGTGCTTCAGCTAATACACCTTCTCAGTAGGAGCCTAGGATATCCAACGGCTATTGTTGAACTCCAGATTGATTTGGGGCTTTTCGACTCAGGTTTATATATTTTGATATTGTACAAAATTTAAGAGTATGGCACAGGTTTGTACCGACCTTAACTAAGTGTCTATGGATCTTTTAGAGTGTTTGTAGACCAATGTAAAGTTAAGCATGCTAGTGTCTTATCTTTTAAATGTTATGGCCCCAAAAGCCAAGTCTAGTTTATATAGTTTTGGGCTTGCTGTTTTTTCCCATCAATGCATTATATCAATGTATGGAAAAACCTTTGTTTATTATAGTTACATACATGAGAAGTACAAGGTTATGGATTGGTTCTCTCGAGCCTTCATGGCTACGGGTGCCTGTCTGCCCTAATAGGATTTGAGGCATGACATATTTATTCTCTATTATGATTTTGTTCTTTAGCTATGTTTCATTTTTTCTTGACATGATCCAGTGAGGATATGTTTGACTTTGATAGTAAGGTTGATATGGGTATTTGGCATCAGTTAAGGCTTGTTGGCTTAATTTAGAATTTAGAGCCTTGGAATAATGATTTGGAGGTTTCGATAGATTGGGAATAAGGATGCTTACCTGTCTTCAGGTCTGGTTTGGGTAGTCGAGATCGAGCGGTTCAACCTTGGTGTCGAGCTTTTATCTTGGAGTTGTAGAGCTTGGTATAACCTTTGTTTTCAAATTTACCTCAGTTGGGGTTTCATCTATAGGTTAGTTAAGTATAATCTTCACCTACCTAATGATTTTTTTCAGTTCAGATAGATTATGGTTGATATGTGTTAGATGGTAGTTAATTAGCATGACATTAGTTCCTTTAGATTTGACCTCTAGTATTGATTTTGGTAGGAATTTTGATGATCTACTCGGTCGGAGTAGTACATTCGAGTTGGATTCACTATGGCCACATCCTTGGTTGATGAGATATCTTAGAGTAGATTGTTCAATGGTGAGTAGTTTCACTTCAAACTCTTGGTCGCTAGTTTTGAGGGTCATTCAAATCGATTATAGCATCGACATAGATTGCAGACCTTAATTATCTATATTTGTATGCCCAGGTAGCACCTTAGGGATTTATAATCATGCTTGCAATTATGGATTTTTAGTGGACCAGAACCAATTCTTCAAAATTAGTGTGATTGAGTTGCGCGGGTACGACTTAGGTGACTTTTACTTGGTTTGGAGTAGATATCCTCTTTGGAAAAGAAAAATAAGGTTATATTTGGATTTGGAGTTGGTTGCATCACTCATTCCTTAGTCTGCCTTTGGCTTGGATGAGTTTTTATTTGATTGTGCTGGTATCA